>NC_134576.1:99770010-100070010 GCF_050947875.1 Dermacentor variabilis
GGGACTACGAATTATTTTGACCATCTGGGGATCTGCAACGTATCCGCAATGCATGGGAGACGGGCGTTTTTTGCATTTCACTCCCGTAGACATGCGGCCGCCGTATTTTGATCCCCCGACCTCATGCTTAGCAGTGCAACACCATAGCCGGTAAGCCACCGCGGCTGGTACAAGTCGCTTGCAGCGCTGCCGAAGGTGTGAGGTGTACACAGGCAGTATCCCTGCGCAGCAGAATATAGTTCCGGTAGTGACTGTCTGATTAGTGGCATGATTATACAGTGTTGTTGTTGCTAACTACGTGATACAGTACAGCGATACGCGACACGTTAGGAACTTTGCACATGAATTTTATATACCGCGAATTTAGCAGCCACTGAGCAGACGATACAGCGCGCATCAACACATCTCGAGGGGAATTCGGCCTTCCTATTGGCTAAGGAGTCCTGCAGCTTCCAAAGTGCTGGAAATGACGTGTTTTATAGAGTATAGTAAGTTTTGTAGAGAAACTCTACGGCTTTCATTTCTGGAATTAGAACACGAGCCCTAATGTCAATAGTTACAAAGGTAGTGAGTAAATAGTAGGTAATTATTAATTCTATGGGCGATTGTAGCGCCGAGTTATGAATTCTTCCACTATTACGAAGCTTTGTCCGCAAAAAGCAACCGTCTTGCCTCGAATTCTACGTATTTAACAACTTGACAAAGCCTTCGCAGAAATACATCGTGTTATACATGCTATACAGATGTATTATAAATCTTTCCAGGGGGATATGCCGTTGAGATTCCGGGCTTGAGGTCACGGGTTCAATCCCATCCATGGTGGCCGCATTTCGATAGGGACGAAACTCAAAAGCGTTAAGTACATGTTAAAGAACTCCGTATGGTAAAAATTACACCGGGGTTCCCGCTATGTCGTGCCTCAGAACCATATCGGAGTTAATTAATAAAGGGAAAATCAGACATCCACCCGTTTGTAGCAATTTCTAGAAAGGATGTCTGATTTTCCCTTCATTGATTACTTTTCTCTACCTTGCGGGTTTCCGCAGAACTATTACGTCAAACCATATCGGGCTTACGGCAAGTGAAACCCCCAAATTTTTAATAGAAGTTATCAATAGTGTTCATGCTGATCATAAACATGTAATTTCTGTGACCATCTCCGTGTTTTCAGCGGCTTTCAGCGATATTAACGACACTAGACGATGCAGACATTATGAACGCCGCCGGCTGAGAGCTTGTACGATATTGAATTTGATAGAGTCTGTTGTATGACGGTCGGTATCGCGTTCACTATTTAGTCCCCGCACACATAAATTCGAATGAATTGAATTCCCTTAATTTAGGCTGTCTACCTGAGCTAAAAGCTGTATGAGCAGCTTGAAAGGGGTACGGGTAGCCACTACAAGGTAGACACAGCGAAAATGAATAGAAGTAACAAAAATAATTGGCACAAGAACAAAGCAAATCACAATACAAAAAGGGCCAGTGCGCGCATTTTCAAAAATTAAGAAAGCAACAACAAGAACATGAATAACTATTTCCAAAACTTGAACAACAAGAGTGGCGACATGTACAATCACTATCTATCAACCAAATCAAAGGAACCGCGATTTTTTTTCACTCTTTTGTTTTCTCCCATCACGCCTTTGTACTACCATTGATAAGTGTCATGAAA
Source organism: Dermacentor variabilis (assembly GCF_050947875.1). Taxonomy (NCBI): domain Eukaryota; kingdom Metazoa; phylum Arthropoda; class Arachnida; order Ixodida; family Ixodidae; genus Dermacentor; species Dermacentor variabilis. The sequence continues at coordinate 99,771,686 of NC_134576.1, forward strand.
GGATAACCAAACCGCAAGTATCCGCTAACGGGTTCGTTTTTTAACAATCTTTTGTCGCCGCATATAAAAACAGAACTGCGGGCGTATATTCCACACATGCTTTGAGCAGACAAGAAAAAAAAAAAAAACGTTTCTGCACGAGGAAATGAAACAAAGATAAAAGAATAGACACGGTATCAGGAAAGCATGACATACTTGCCTAGTTTCATAATGACGCGCATAATTTTAACTTCTAAATATGCCTCACCGTCTGAAAAAAATAGTGTAACTGCATCCCAATTGCACGAGACAACGTGCAGCCCCGTTTTCAAACTTTGTGGCTGGCGTTCGAGCCGCATCAGTTGTACGCATGTGTAATGATGCATCACGGGCTTAACTTGAGAGGAGGACAACATCCATGGCATCGAGTGGTGCATTATTGAGTCTTTTTGTTAGCGCATCAGACCAGATTTCACGCTCATCGCTATTCGCATAATGTCGACTCCAAATGCGACTGTCACGTGCCGAGTGGCTTTACAAGGTGCTGCCGTACGCGTTCACACTGTACCTTCGGTTAAACGTTGCCTGCACGAACTGCATTTTGCGCAAGCAGACTGAAATTGACACGTTCGCCGCAATGCAATCGATGCATGCAATGAGTGCGATGTATCGAATCCTGTCTTACGCATCTGCAGGCCGTATTCGGCCTGAAAGGATACATTAAAATTTGCTCTAAATTGGCGTGGCAACGTCTTTGAGCTGCTGCATGTAGTCAGATCTTGGAGCAGCGTCGGTAGTGCTTTGTCGGCAATGACGGCGCTCCTGTAGCATTACTCAGAGGCTGGCCTCAATAAGGCATGTGTTGGTGTGTGCGAACGTGTATGTCGTGCGCATTCGTACTATGCCTGAAAGCGTAATTTCAGGTGTCACCTTTGTCATTTGTAGTAGCGTATACCAGACGCACGGATGGCCATGTATATAACCGGAAACCAATAAATAGTGCTTTCTGCTCTGTCTCTGCAATCTCTGGAGTCACTTGATCACAAAGGTACACATACGTTGCCTCTTTTGCGTGCTATTAAGGCAATAAAATTGAAGTCGAGATGAAACTCAAGCAGCTTAACTTGCATGCAGAGAACTTCTCGGACGGATTAGCCTTATCCCCATGGGTAACGTTCTGTCATCTTGCAATCGTGGTAGCGACTGCCGTGAGGACGAGGCCGCGGCCTGCGGGGCGGCACTCATGCAAGGCAAGTTTTGGGAGTACTGGAGCTGTGTTCTTTTCCCGCCCGAAGACCTGCCTTAAATATGAGGCTCGGGCAGGTAGGCGCGCCATCTCGTGTGCACGAGAAGAAGGAACGTTTCACGTCACGTTGAAACGGTTCCTTTTCTTCTTTTCACCGGTCTAAGCATCGACCAGTGGCTTGCATCAAAAACGCGGAGTATTCGTTAACAGTCACAAGCGTTCGCACAGTTCAGTCGTCTTCAAGAAAAGCAACATTATTATCGCTCCTTTTTCTTATCTATCCTTCCCCCTTTCTCCTCCTCCAAGTGTATGGATAGCCGACCGGACACGTTGTTGGTTAACGGTTATGCCCTCTCCCCTCTTTTTTCTCTCTCTCTACACCAGACGCTACAACCGCTGGGTTTACTGTATGGGCGTATCCTGGTGGTACTCGTTTCGCCCAAACGCTACTCAAGAGAACGCTACTCGTGCTGAGTATAGGCAAGAAGACAGGGTTACAGAGATGATTCAAGACACGGCGCCATATTTTCCACGCACCTCACGCAGTACATCTATACCTCGGCCGCAGCTGGCACAGCTGGCGCATACAATTGCAAGGAAATGCGTCACGGCACTTGCGCTGTTTACACCACCGCGTTTCCGGCTAAAGTTACTGTTGGAAACTCTGGTGCCGCAATTGTTCAGCTGCATGCCATGAAAATAGTGGGTAGCGCTTGCGTATCCCTAATCTTCATGCCTATGGCGTGAGACGTTGTTGTCGTGTTATGAATTGTTTTTTTTTTCGTATATTTTTCAAAAAGAACCAGAGAGAGAGAAAAAAAGGAAAAGAGAGAAAGGCGCATGCGTTTGGTCACCCGGCCCTAGAGAAAGGAGACATAGGGACAAAAAGAGAGAAAGAGGGGTGAGAGAGAGAGCTAGTTGCACGCATGCGCGAAGAGGCGCCGTGAGTCTCTTAACGGTCGCAGGGACTGAAGGCGATAGAGTTCAGCAAACATTAATAACTGTTGCGATTAGTTTTACCTATAATGCAATTATTTGTAGAAAATGTCAATTGACATTAGCACGGAAACGATTCAAGCTATAAGGGTGAGGTATGAGCGAACTGAAGTAGAACTACACCCCCCCTCTTTCTCTATCTCTCTCTCTCTCTGACTGTCTCTCTCTCTCTCTCTCTCTCTCTCTCTCTCTCTCTCTCTCTCTCTCTCTCTCTCTCTCTCTCTCTCTCTATTTTATTGATACGTAATTGAAGGAGAAGTTGGCGTCTTTATTCGCGCCTTCTAGTCCTCTTCGTCGCTGGGAAAGTATAAATAAAGGCACGAAAATATTGAAAAAGTCAAATATCACAAAAATTTGCGAGGTTCCACACAATAGTAACGGCAGTCACAGAAAAGAGTAAAAGAACAGTGAGACACGCACACTACCATAAACTACACATAAGCTGACATTATTGCAGAAGAGGTGAATCACCAATCTACACATGTCTACACAAAAACAAACAAAAAACATTATAAAACCACACTTATGCTGTAAGCATACAGACGTGAGCTACCTATATACGATTTACAGTATTGAAAAAAAAAATAGTTGCGCCAACTAGGAACATGTAGTATGAACCTAATAGTTTTGTACAGTAAACAAACATAATAAAAGCCGTAAGTTCCTTTTTCTGTAGCTCCATTGTTGGCCATGGACGAAGTATATTCTCAGAGTGAATGGCCGACGGTCTAGCAATATTAAATCAGCTTGTAATCGTCGCGGTATCGTGTCGCTGGCTCTCGAGCAGAATGAGTTGTATGTCTCCGTCTGCGTGGCAATAATGACACTGCTGACTATAGCAACATGCTGAATTTTGTGCAACAAAAGCAACACGTATAAGATTTGCCAAGCCACAAACAGTGCAGTAATGTTACAAAATTTTCATTCTTGCTCAACTTTCGCGGGATGGACGATCTTATATTATGGGCTATGGAGAATGAGTCTGAGCACTTTGATTTCTTATCACACCAGGTTTTTGTGCTAATTCGGCTGGCTATCGCTCTGAGCAGCAGACGGACTTTATTACGGGCAGGGTAGCAAACCAGATGGGCATCTGGTTAACCTTTTTGCCCCCCCCCCCTCTCTCTCTCTCTCTCTCTCTCTCTCTCTCTCTCTCTCTCTCTCTCTCTCTCTCTCTCTCTCTTTTCTCTCTTTCTCTCTCTCTCTCATTTAAGCGCAGTGCAGTGTTTTAACAAATACTGCAGTGCCCCGGTATCCACTGATACGCCACAACGTGATTTCTAGCGCTGGCTTATCTTGTGTTTCTTGAGGATTTTAATACACTAAACGTGTACACAACGCATTTCTTTCCGTGCTGGTTAATGACGCGTTGGCGGCTTGCGAATAAAAAAATTTTCATTCATTTCTGCGCGATTTCTACTGACGCTGTGAAGCGCAAAAGCAAGAAGGACAGCAAATAGTTCGGTGACGGTAGACGACGTCACTCTAGATAACTTAGACGTTCGTTCTAACTACAGGTCCGGTAAGGCAAATGCGGATCCAGACGAAATAATCTGGCACGACCCGTCTGTATGCAGATGAATACGCCGTGGACGTCAGGAGGAAACCTGGCAAGCGCGAGCTGCGCGCGCAGCTGTAACGAACATACCTCTCTTGCACACATGATTCCCTTCGATTCCGCGTCCAATGAGGGTAACTGAGTTGCAATCTGCATATTTCAAATCTGGATAATAACGTTATAAGGCCCTGAATAATTTATGATTTTTGTGTTTGTTTCCTTCGCTAAGAGAGTCCTTGAGTAGGTGCTCTTCATGTTGCCTTAGGGCATCGGTACGCATGTCTAAACGCATCACCTGTTCATAAAAGTGAAAAAAAAAAGCCGCATGACAAGCCTCAGCGATTATTCCACATGTAGGCACAAACTCTATTCTTGTTGCTCCTGCAGGCGCTAACGGTATACTTTGTTTTTTATCTAGTAATTATCGCCGGAAAGCTCTAGGATCTATAATGGCAGAGTCTCACTGCTGTTGAGATGGGCCGATCACCAGAGCCTCGCGAGTGATGAGGAATAAGGGTGGGCGGGTGGGAGGGGGGCAGGCGTGCCCACGGCATCCACGTAAGTCGACCTGTATCTATTTCAAAGGTAATGTCGTCGCGGTAGCGTTTGCGTTGGAATAGGGGCCCACCCTTGCTGAAGAGAAGTCTCAAGTCGCCAGCGCCGAGAAGATGAAGACGACGGAGACCTGGTAACCGCGAAACTCTTGAAAGACTCAATAAAAGTTTTCACTCACTCACTCACTCACTCACTCACTCACTCACTCACTCACTCACTCACTCACTCACTCACTCACTCACTCACTCACTCACTCACTCACTCACTCACTCACTCACTCACTCACTCACTCACTCACTCACTCACTCACTCACTCACTCACTCACTCACTCACTCACGTTCACCCGTCGCAGGGAATGCAACAGCGGGAGAGATGCGACGCATGTAGTGTATACGACAGGCACACGACCTGCGTCTCTTCGTTATACGGTATATTTCCTGTTTTTTTGCGCAGTTCGACATCCGTCAACATGCGCCAACCAGCCCAGTTCAGCACCCTCGTTTCGACTGCAGACCAGGGGGTGACACTCTGGAAACCGTCATATTCCGAAATATTTGCCGCGTTCGCCATCTCGACAGCACTGACAGCATCAAGGGACAGCTATGCGCGTTCTCTGATTGGCCCAAAGTGCGAATGTAACAAAATTTGGCAATGTGGCGGAATTTTTAAATCGCCCAGAGAATTGTCCAGTCGAGGGCCGCCCGTATTCCGAAATATCCTCCTGCGTGACAACGTCCTCCTGTTGGACGGCATCCGGGCGCCCACCATTCACGACAGGGATCATCGTGATCAGCGTATAATCACGCGCGAAACTTACGTAAGGCTAGTTTCGCGAATGCGCGAGCCGTGTTTTGCCGGATCGCAACTGCTTTAGCAGCAAAAATAGTATGCATGATCGGCATGGCGAGCCAGGGGGCAACCTGTCCACCGACATGCTTCGCGTGCTCAGCCAACTTGTCCGTGCCATCCTCGCAGAACCGTGACAGCGAGCTTAGCAGTTCGCCTTACGTGTCTCTCAACCCGTGTGCCGCAATACCTGCCACAATTTTCCCCTGCTCCCCCCCCCCCCCACACTTCTTTTTTTTTGCGTATTTCGGCATCGGAGAAGAGCGCACTCCGCGAGAAAAATAAATCGCACCACCAAACACGCCGCACCAATCACCACATCGACCGAGTTCTTCGTAATAACGGCCTTCATCCGTCTCCCTTTGGCGAACGTCACATCTCTATGCGCGCGACGAACGGCTCCTCACGCGAACGAATGTCACCATCAGCGAAACCATGACTCGTACATCTCGCCACGCGCTTCTGTTTTTTCCCCTTTATTTATTTTCTGCTTTTTCAATGTTTCCGTCGCAGCGCGTGTGCCTCGCAATCCGTGCCTCGGGTGGGACAAGAATCGAATTCGCAGATCGCACACGAAAGTGTCTGAACGTCTGTCAGAAGATGAGAGAGAGAGAGAGAGAGAGAGAGAGAGAGAGAGAGAGAGAGAGAGAGAGAGAGAGAGAGAGAGAGAGAGAGAGAGAGAGCGACGCAGCGCGAGAGACGAAGGGTATTCGCGCTGACAAATGTACCAAATGCGTCCCGGCAGAAAGCGGGCTAAATAGACCAAAGGAAGAGGCGGAAAATGAGGCACGGTGTGTGCCGGATGAAAACAGAAACGAGGCAGTCGCAGATCGCACACACACACATACACGCGCGCACTCTAATCTCCACGACGCGAAAGCAGGTGAGCGTATATATGCTTCACCTTCTCTCACACGGGCGCGAGAAAAACTGGCATCGCCAGAGAGCGTCGTCAGCCACAGCCGCATATGATTTTGCTGCCGATGCGAATACGAGTAATGGCGAAGTAAAGGAAGAAAAAAAACGATAGAAGTAACCGGGAGGAAATTACAGGAAACGAAAAACAAGAACGAAAATGGGAGGCAGGACCAGCTATTCCATTCGTGCTGCAAATCCTGACGGTGCCGAAAGCACGTTATTAATGACGGAGAGAGCTTTCAGCTTGCAGTGGCGGAGGAGGAGGGAGAGGACAGGATACGAGGCCGTGTGCATTCGCTGGTCGATTCTGGATAAAAAAATAAATAAATAAATAGTACGAACGGGTGCTGAAGAGGGCGTGCGGCGAAGTAATAATCACAGCGCGCGCAAGAAAGAGGTGCCGGGCCATGCGTGTTGTCAACACGCGCAGCCAGCGAGAGCTGTCATCTCTGTCAGTGTCAGCCGATGAGTCGTCATCAGGAGGCGAGATTACAGCCGCAGCTCCTTTACTTTGAATTCCCACTTTCGACGTTCTTTTTTTCCCCTCCATTTTATTCAAGCAGAGAGTTCAATCTTTCTTCGGACGTTTCTCGAAGTTGGTGATTTGTTAAAGCAACTAGGCTTAAAAAAAATAAAATGATCGATTGCTTGCAGCTGCTAACTTGCAGACGGGCGTCAGAGTTGGAGGCAAGCTCGGCTCTCGACAGGTTGTCCTGCGTGGTAAAGAGCTTGTGAGCGCTAGGATTGCCAAATACTTCCAGAGAAATAGACAGAGAGATTTTGTTCCCGGAAAACGGCAGAGAGGTCGATCTGAGCTGGCGCGTTCTAGTCTGCTGCACTGCACCGGGGAAGTGGGAACGGGAGTGAAGGTATTGGGATGAATAAATAGTTTCTACGCATAATGAGGCGCGTGGCGATGGAAACATAGAAACGAGAGTGAACGCGGGCGAGTGTCCCGTTCTATCGCACCATGAAGCTTAGGGACACTGGTACCTTGCGGTATCGCTGGCTATTCGTCGATGCGTGTCCACGGGAAGCGGATGTGAACGAGAGGAGGAAGAACTGAACAGCACCAGCACTAATTCACAGTGTCCCAACATACGGTTCAGCACGGATCGACTAAGAGAGATTGACGCGTAGCTCCCAAGAACGTTCGCGTGCGCAGGCATACTTAGACGCGCGAGTAGAAGGGCGAAGGAAGTATACTATAGGAACTATGTTGCACAAACTTGGAAAGTTGTTCCGAAAGGCGCTTGCTTACACCAATGATTAATTTGGAGCCCACCGAGAAACTTCCTGCTACGACTGTGACTAACGATGGCTGTTTATAGAGGTTACAGATCCATTACGAAGAAAGTACCCAACTTGATAGTTGTTCATATAAATTCGCACCTGCCGAATCTTACACGCAGCTGACATCTTAAATTTTAGTACAATCAGCCGCTCCGCATGCCAATGAGAAATGAGCTGTTGGTTTGCACCTTTCAGGTGGTTCTCTCTTGGACAGCTTTCTTCTTTGTTCTTTGACACTGCGGGGCACAGTTGATTGTGATTGTGATTGTAGCAGATATATTTTTTAAACACCACGTCCTCTTGGAACGACGAGGAGGTTTTTTATTTTGTATCCCTCGTTGAGCAGTTTCCGGCTTTGTGGGACTCGAGCCGGAATGATTACAATGATAACGTGAAAAAGCGTTAGTGTAGCTGGCTGGTCTGCTGTGCCGTCTGCTAGGTGGTCCGCCGTGTGGATGTGCTCTTTGCCGGACCGGACTGCGACGGGCCGTGACGTCGCATCACGTGACCCATCGGCCAGCAGACCTGGTCCGTCGTGTGGATCGGCCTTTAGGGGGTTCAACGGCTCCAAACTGTTTTCACAACAAAATGTCATTTTAGGGAATGATAAGTAGTTATGTTTAGTGTGACTGATGTGGTGAGTACCGTTATTGTATGCGATTGCCGGGAGGCCCATCCTGTATCATTTCCTCTAGTGCAGCATTAAAACTTCGATCGAACATTTCGCATTGGAATGGCCGACAGCGCCCTCTGCAATGCGTATCTTTGCGAGGAGACGCTAGAACCCATTCTGTGCGACTGTCCTGAATATATTGTTCAGCGACAGTCCCTGGCGTCCGTTCTAGCGTACCTTGACACTAGACCATTGTCACTCGAAACGATTTTCACATGTCGCCGACAGAAGACAACGCAGCTGAAGGCGAAGAAGGGACTACTTCGGTTTTTGAAAGAGACGGGATTGGACAAGCGGCTGTGACAGTGATGTCACGTACCACGCAAGAGTGATGGACTATAACAGACGATGTGTGTGCTGTGCTATGTGCTCTTTCTCTCTCCCTTCCCCATCTTTCATCCACCCCATCCAGCTCCCATGTGTAGGGTAGCAAACCGGTTGAGCTAAACTGGTTAACATCAACCTAAACCTAAACTGGTTAACCTAAGGAATATGGGTTTATTTACAGTATTTACATGCAGTTCATCAGTCTGGCGTGACTGCGAGAGAGAGTACGTCAGTCTAACACGACTGCTTGAGAGAGTGTCTCAGTCTAACATGACTGCTTAAGAAAGTGTGTCGAGCATCCGCACAACAGCGGTTTATAAACACTCGGTCCCCCCTTGATTCCAAAGAGACGGAAACGTTCGTCCAGTCATTGTAAACACGCCGCCTCTCTCTGGGACGGCTTACACACCCACACACCTACACACACACACAGGTTCACGGTCCGAAACCGACATCACACGAATTTCGTAGAATTCGGAGCTGACCGTCGCGGCGCGCCCGGGTAGCCATTGTCTTGCGTCTTGGTCGGCGCGTGGGAAGGGGCCCCCGACGACGTTCCCGCGGCAACTTCCCCGCTCGCGGCTAACCCGGTTGGCGGTGTTGTGTTGCGGCACAAAGCCTGTTTCGTCGAACTCATTCAGTCACAACGGCGACGAGGCTAGAGCGTAACGGTGTCGTTCCTTGAAAGTTGACGCCGCCGTCGTCGGAACTGGCTCGCAACACTTGCACCTCAGCTGGGCCGTTCTTAACACCGCCCAGCTTGCCTATTTCTGTAGTTGATGTGCCTGTGTGGCGATGATTTGCATATCGTGTCGTTTGCACGAGTTTCCATCGGCATTGACGGCGCGCGCCCACGTCTCCTGCCTGCACTTCACAACTGCTAATAATGACGCGCGAAAGCACCGGCCAGAGATGCCCGCTCCGCGCCTTACACTGGTGCACCGGCGTTAGATAACGCGCGCTGCTCAGGACACATCGGACTAACGCGGGAAAGAAATTCGCAATTCAGCTGTGGTTATCAGCCCGATTATCTTTTGTTGCCCGATTATCTTTTGTTGGGGCATCGCACATCGTTGCCAACGCTGGCGGCAAACGAGGCGCTGGTAAGACAGCACTACTTCGACAGAAACACCACCCTTATAGCCACGCGCCAACTGGCTCGGATCAGATACCACGCTGTAATCGCCACTTAAAAGACGACCCGGCGAATTCACTTCGTGCGTGGTCGAACATGCCCCGAGCAGCGCCTATGGCATCCCTGGCGACTCGTTCGCGCGTTGTTAGCGGATCTGAGGTCTGGGGCGCGATCGGAGATATTTTGTTCGATACGCGTTCTGTTCAGTTGCTGCAACGTCACAGAGTTGCAGTATGCAAAATTTGTGACACCGGGGCGGAGAGAGCAGCCAATCAGGAAGCGGTGACCTCCCCGGAAGTTTACTTGCGTCGTTTGTCGTCTGCTTGCAAACAGTGTACTACAAAACCAAATGTTTCTCGTCTTCCAAGTGAATTAAATCTTTATCTAAAGAAATGTACTTTTTTCTTCTCAAGCACAAACACGTTTTCAAATAGTAGTACGTGTGACTACTGCAATTTATAACTATTAGGTTCCTTGCGTCGTCCCTAGGTGGTGTCGCGCACAGCGAGAAGGAAAAAGAAAAAAAAAACGACGGGAAGAGTGGCGCACTTTTCAAGAGGCAGCGACAACATCCCAGTGGCTCGCTGGCACCGATGATCTTGTCGATTTCTCTGTACAACCAACGAATTATTTGTTTCGAGAAACAAAAACGACGACGGAATTCACTTTCTGCCATCTCTTCAAACGCGTTTCGCACCGCCACCCGCTCTCCTCCTTCCTCTAGAAAAGCCAGCGCAACAACCTAAGTTTCCAACGGAAGCGCCATTTTCTAGAATTAAACTATGAATTGGATTGAAACCTGCCATTTCGCAGCCGAAAAGGCCGCCTGCTGGATCCAATCCAATCCACCAGACGCGCCATGCGAAGCCGTATGATCGCTCCAAACTTCTCAACTCCCGTCGCGTTCGGACGAAATGCTCGGTGGGCGGATGATTGACAGGAGCGTGTCGTCATTTTGACGTCACCAAAAACGGGGCGGCGCCCCGCGGCTGGCGACGTCGGCGCGGAGTAGGCCAATCGCGCGCGCCGGTAACCGAACGAACGCGCCGAACAACCATCTCCGATCGCACCCCTGTACTGCGTTCTAGAGAGGCTCGAGGAACTGCCCAAGTCGGGTCGTGAGACACTGTTTGTTTATAGAAGTCTTGCGGAGAAATCACTGATGATGGGCCACAATTTACATTAACTCTCACCATAGATATGCGATGCGGAAAGCGGGCCCGCGCCGCACTTTTGGTTTGCCCTTAATAAGCGATCCTTGTGATGGAAAGACAGGCTTATTAATTCAAAAGACTTCCGCACGCTCAGGGACTTTGAGAAAGACGTCTTGCTTGATTGAACAATTAGCGTGCGACATACTTGCACTGTCCAGCCTTCCAGAACAACTGGTGTTGGGCTGCTGAGCACGAGGTCGCGGGATCGAATCCCGGCCACGGCGGCCGCATTTCGATGGGGGCGAAATGCGAAAACACCCGTGTGCTTATATTTAGGCGCACGTTAAAGAACCCCAGGTGGTCAAAATTTCCGGAGTCCTCCACTACGGCGTGCCTCATAATCAGAAAGTGGTTTTGGCACGTAAAACCCCAAATATTATTATTATTATTCCAGAACAACTAAAATAGACGAAACCGCCTCTGACCAGCGGACATCGTGATTCGGGCAACGGGACAGGAATAGATCGAGCGTGTTCGCGTAAGAACAGAAATACATATGTCTCGAATGTATTTTTGTTCTTGAAGCAAATTTTTATTACATAAAAAAATATGTCACGAAGGAACCGACTTATGATCTGCGAGAAATTAGGAACAACTTCAGAAATGTTTGTTTGCAAGCCTTTTCTGGGGGGTACCTAAAGGAACCCCAGTCGGCCATCGCTACGGCTATCTGCGGCACCGCATCCAGCTTACGTCACCATCTGCAGCTGATCCGTACGGAACCACCGAACTGTTGATCGGTATATAATCCTGCCTTCGAACCATTGCCTTCGAAAACACTCAAAAAGTTGAGCTGCAAAAGAACTGTGTACTTTTATGCTCATACGAGACCAAAGTACGCGAAATTACACTGCAATCTGTGACGACAAGCACACGTTACCGTAGCCACAATGGGGGACGCGAAGTTCGAAAGCAGAAATATGAGCGTTCATTTCAACTACTAATAATAAACCTTGTCGCGGCAAATTAATTGAGAAAGTTTTTGATGAGTGCGCTTTGTGAATAAATCAATTCCTGATTCAACATTAGTGTCCCTTTATTCTGTATTTATGTATTATACGCGATGCATTTTTATTTGTGTTGTCTTAATATGCCTTAGACTCTAGACTGTATGTGGGCATGAATGTGACTGAGCTGTGAATGTCAACGTGATTACTAAGTGTGCATGGGTAGACATTAAGTGTGAACAAGTGCCAACGAAAGCAAATGTGAGTCTAGATCCAGTGGCAGTGATGTTAAGGAGCAGCATGAGGCAGAAACAGTGATGAGAAAGAGTTCTCAGAAGTGAGGGCTGGTTAGCGAGTCAACGTAAGTGAACGCTGGTGCGCGTGCGTGCATGTGAATTCATATCTGAATGGCGGTGAATGTGAATTGAATGCCTGAGGAAATGCAAGTCTGAACGATAGCGTAAGTATGGTATGGTATGGTAAAACTTTAATGAAGGTCCTGCAGATCGTGAGTCTTCACGAAGCGGGCCACGTGGGAACCGGAAGGCCGAGCCTCTCGGCCGCACCGTGGGCCTGCTGGACAGCCAGAGTTGGTCAGCCAGAAGAGGGCTGCGGAGAACCGCCTCCCATCTGGCCGAGCTGTTAGCGATGATAGAGCGTGACCGGGCACACCGCCAGAGCATATGGTCTAACGTGGCTGTATCTCCACAATCGTGGCAGGTAGCGTTGGTGTAAGTATCCGGATAGATTTTATGTAAGAGCGACGGATTCGGATAGGTATTCGCTTGTAGTAGACGGAGCGTTAATGCTTCAGCTCTATTTAGGCGCGGACTGTTGATGGTCGGCAAGGAATCACCAATGCTGCCTCGGTTCGGAAGAGGGACTCCGAAATAGCTGAACAAATGGCTATTGCACTAGCCCTGCTGGATAGTGTAAGTGACCGAGAACTAAGAGAGTGGGATGGTAAGTGTTATTGAGCGTACTTGAGTGGGAGTAGAATATGCTCAGGGCTGGTCAGAAGCTCCATAGAGACGTACGTGGATGAGTATCTGTTACTGAGAGCGTGATTCACCGTGATCTGGTGCTAAAGAGTGCGAGTCGATATAATTTTTCCAACAAGTTTGAGTAGCCGGAACTAGGAGTGGGATATGCCTGCGAATTAATTCTGTGCCTCTCTGAGTAAAAGCAAACGCTGCTGAATGTGTATTTGTGAACATGATAGGAAACACGAAACTCGTCTTTAATGAAGAAAAAAAAAACAGAAATATTTATACTGCAATATCGATTTCTGAGAACTGAGAAAACTAACATACACTTTTTTTCCTTGCACCGATTTCTTTGCAGGTATAGCTGTACCTTACGCTTTAAACTAATTTGATTGAGCTAATTTGGTACACAAATACTTACACAAGCTGTTCATTGCATGGATGCCATCATGGATACATGTATTTTCGTTGCAGTGTGAAATAGCCTAGGATGAGTGCAACGATTTGGACAGATGATCGTGTGTGTCAGCTGAGATCTGTGCGTATCTTAACAAGTTATGATAATAGTAGATGCTGAAATTACGTGCCAGGCTTATTAGGTGATGCGGAATAAACATGAGATTATGAGTTAGTTGTTACAATTATTTTTTGCACGGGTGTGTTTAATTGCATTTGTCACCTGCCTGTATGACATTCATTCCAGATACCTCGTTGGGATATACAAAGAAGAGGGCGCGCGCTAGCGAGTTAATATAAACAAATGAACTTCTCAAAGGCTCTGGCGGCTTGCGCAGGCATTGCGATCTTGAAGAAGAAATGGAGCTCTGTAAATCTTTTTTATTATTGCTTCGTTGACTTCAGGTACTGACTTTCATTTCCTGCGTTTCATTTTCAGTTGATCTGTTGGCCCAACACAGGCTGTTCATGTTCTTAAAATACAGTACAGCTGAAAATTGACCTTCTTGTGTTTTTTTTTCCGAAGAGTGTTCTGAGATTTCACGTAACATTTATGGAGTATCATTTATTACTGCACCAAAAATGTTTGGTGGTGTTAGACAGAAAAGGAGAAAGCCCACTAACAAAAGTGAAACTCCTGATAACCATATAAGATCCAAAAAGGTGCTTTTATTCATTATTCTAGCTGACATCTTCCTTTTCTAATGGGCTCTTGACTGTATTAGTTCCACTTTAATTAGATTACGTAACAGATGGCTACAATTCTGCACAATTTAGAAGGAAAGGAGTCCCACACACGAGCACCTGTAGCAAACGCTGATGTTGGGACTCCTTTCCTTTAGTGTACTTATTTTGGAATACTTTATAACGTTTTCATTATTCATCAAAGGTGCTGTAAAGCACAGCAAACATACAAACTCGTTATGGTGTCATCACAGTCACGATGTCCAGTAGAGATCCCTCATGCGGCAGTTACGGTTCAGATCCTGAACTTGCATGTTACATGTATATAACCGTTTACCTGTGGTACAGCATTGACAATGTCGGTAGGTAACTACGACCTTAAACGTTTTCGTTCGTAGTACGGCATTGGTAATGTTGGGAAGTACAAAGGCTTCAATGGTAGTTTCTTGTGGTACGGCATTTGTAATGTCGGTAAATAAGTACGGCTTCAGAGGTTTTTGCTTATGTTACGTGGATGGTAATGTTAAGGAGCACTACGGCTTCAAAAGTAGTTTCTTGAGTTACGGCATTGGTAATATTTGTTGGCAACTACTGCTTCAGTAGTATCCTGTAGTATTACGGGAACTTCCTGGCATTGAGAGTTTGCGGGTTGTTATACGGCAATATGACGGGACTTTTTGAACAGTGTACTTTAGCTGAATGGGCTATACTTCGGGTATATGGTTGAGCACAAGTTGAATCAGGTTGAAATCTAGGCACAGTGATAGAAAATCCAAGCACTGTAATCACTTCTCACCTATACATGGCGGATTAATAAGCCAATTAATGATGGGAGGATTAAAATCACGAACTAGAAACTCCGGGAGCGAAGGCAAACGAAAATGTAGTGTGCTTCGTACATCGCGAAGGTCAGAGAAGAAAGTATTAGATGCAGTGGTCGTGCGGCGGCAGCCACAAGAAATGAAGTCCTTGTAACTTACTGATACTCGTGCGCACAATATTTCTAAAGGTGTGAAAACGACAGGGTTGGATTCTGGACAATAACGTGCAGCGATGAGGCCACCGGCTCCTGAGCGCATAGTGCGATCCCAGTGGTAAAATTTGTAAGCGCTTGCGTGTTCGAAGATTTCACTGTCGGCAACTGCATAGGAAAGCCTTGTCTCAGTAAGAATGAAAATGGGAGCTGAGCACGTATCCGTAAGAGAAGACAAGGCGTCCCGTCTACTGCACACGCTGTGCACATTTACGTGTAAGATAGAAACGGATTTGGCAGCGTGGTCTTTAAATAGCTACGAGAGAGAGAGAGAGAGAGAAGAATTAGCAAAGGCAGGGAGGTTAACCAGACTGAGTCCAGTTTGCTACCCTACACGTGGGGAAGGGAATGGGGAGTGAAAGAGGAGTGGATGAGCTACTAGGGCCAGAATCTGAACAAGACGGTTAGCTGTGCGATAGACACTCAAGGAAATTTCAGAAACCGTATTCGTTATAACGTTGTAGTTCAGGTAGCACTTTTGGTTAATGTGCAGCCTGCTGTACCCGTAGCGCGAACTGCTGACTGCTGTCCTCGCCAAATTCTGTTCGTTGCTTACGCAACTGACTTGTGGCTTGACAGAAGTCCTCACCAACTGAAATGCCAGAATTCATGAGCTGGTCGCGTTGGGCAAGCATAGCACCTTTAAGCTTTTAAGACGTAAATTTAGCAATAATTGGATGGCTCTTAATATTAACATACGGCCCTAGCCGATGAGCGCGAGAAATTGCATCATCAGGAACACAAAGATTTAATCTTGCGCGCAAGGTATCAACGCACCATTTTAAGCTTGAGATCAGTGTGCGATGTCAGCGGTCTCAGCGATGCTGTAGAATAATAAGCTATCTCTACGGGACCTGTCCTCCAGTTCACCAGCACCGGAGTTCAGTGTAGTAGTTGCATCACAAACTACCTTGGTAGCAATGTTAGGCAGATCAGCAGTTATCTGTGCAATGTCAGGTGACTGAAGAGTGGCTTCTGAGGTAGAAAGCCTTGAGGCAAAATCCGACACATTCACTTCTAGTTTTCTTTGTCTTAACTTCTGCTAGCACGTTAACTAATTCCGCATTACTTGAGTTGGATTTCGAGGACAGTGCAACAAGAGCAGCTGAGACATCGATATTCTGTGAAGTGTCGTCTCTGCGGGAGCCTGGATTTAGTTCAACGTCACCAGCTAAGACCCGCAATTTGAAAACATCCTGATACTCACGGACACAACTCAAGAACACTTGTGGACAAGAGAGTAGCAACAAACAAGTATTACTAGATGATTTTGGCATAAAGTGATGGGTATCTAAGAACATGCACAAGAAAGCAGAATAGGTTTCGAATTTACTGCACTGCTGTCGTTCCACCCTGTCCACTCTGTACACTGAGTACATATAACGTGGACAATTGGACATGGACATGATTTAGTCGCTAAATTGCTGCCTTTCTGCTAAGAGCACTGTGAATCTGCTTTCAGAAATATTCCTTGATGTAACATTATAATGATTGTAACAGGAGTTAAAGGCAAGCGGAATGAACACAAATGAGCTGTGACAGCAGGAGGAATAATCTGGAAATGTTTATGGCGAAGCGGAAGCATGTGTAGCCGGTAAACGAACATTTACGTGTACGTGCTTATTCTAGGACCATTCTACAGACTTATGAGAACTTGCGCGGCCTCAAGTTTTCGGTTGTTTATGTGGGTCCTTAGAGTGAACCAAACTAGCTCTGTGAGTGCTGCATTAATGGTTTAAAATATGTTCAAAGTGTATGATTAGTTTCACGTACATTTACATCTTTAACACAGTGCACAATACAAAACTCTCTCCAAAATGGCACCCCAAAGTGTGATCTATTTTACTGTAATATTTTACATTCTTGGATTGTTTTACGCATGCGGTGTAACAGAAGATATACTACAATACGAAGTGTTTTATTAAAAAGGCCCGCATACCGCGGACGTCACTGATTCGAACATTCACTTGTGTGACCTTGGCCCATCTGGTACTTTACCACCGTTAAGAAAGACAGCTTCCCATATTAACTTTCGCAATTGCGTGGTCGCTAAATGTGAAATGGGATTTTTTTGCCTGAATCCAGGATGCAGAAATTTCCTACGCAATAGCAGAAAGAAACCAGGTGGTGCGAAGAGCCAGAATGAACTCACTCCCAGCCATGCCCTTTCATTCCGCCGCTAAGCAACATAGCCCACCAAATGGCTCACTCACCATCTTTATCCTGAGACAGCGCCAGGTTTTCTAGATACTGATCGCGGGTTTTGTGCAAACCCACAAGGCTTTCTCCGACTGAAACACGTGCGCTTCGACTCTAGTGTGTCCGCTACCATCCTCGAAGCCTTTCTATTTTCCAGGGTAGAGGAAGTTTGTCTTGGATTGGTTCTGGCTTGTATCGCTCTGAAACCTGCTATCGCCTTAGCATGGGGACCCACAACTGGCAACCCTGAAATCTGCCCCAAGTGCACAGTTCCTACGCCTACGGCAGCCACTCGTCACCTGATTCGGCTTTGCCCTGGGACTCAGGATATTAGTCACAAGATGTTCAGAGATAGCAAACTAAAGCCGAATGTGAAACAACAATCATACACGTTGGATAACGCGCAACAAATATGTAAACTGATTGTCATAGTATGCGCGTGGCACAGGGTTGCATGCGTTTATTCAATGTCATTCTTCTTATTTTGATTAAATATATCCTGCGGCAAGTGCAATGTATAAAAAATTTGCCAAATTGGGTTTGTATTATTCTTAGCTACGATTCACTAACGCTGTTCCCCTCTTTGCAAATTTTATTTTCTAATTCATTGTAATGTAATTGTAATGAAACGAGTAAAAAATCACCGATGATTATGATATTCCCCAATGCGAAATTTCAGCGCAGCTGTATACGTGTTTTCATTTCGCGATATATTGGCTGGCGCGGATAATCTAGTCTCTTGCAACACGTTCCAAACGAAGCGAATTGGTGGCGCGTCTGCCTCAATAATAGGGAGATCACGAGAGGAAGCGCATGGGTGACACGTGGGTGCGATTCACAGCAGTCGCCGCAGACAGACCTCCACTCATGCAGCGCTGCGTTTCCACACAGACTACGCGCGCTACTCTGGCGTCATGTCGTAGCCATCGTCGCCGCATAGCCCGTCTTGCGTGGCGCTACGCTTTCTTTTCACGCTTTCCTTCCACCAACGACGAGTGCAGCCCTTCGTCGAGGGGAAGTCGTGTCACGTGTGGTCAGCGGAGACAACACCCAAGGGAGCGTCACATCGAGCCTTGCTCGTAGCCGCTCGCCATCGCTCCTTTCAGGAGCAGTGATCCCCGTCACACACACTGTTACCGTGAACCGACCGTAGCCGCAGACTCCGCGAACGAACGTAGCCCTCCACTCCCCACGGCACCGTCGCCCCACCCCTCGGAAGTGCTGATGAGATCGCCCACGCGGCTGCGGGCGCCGTGGCCGCCGGCAAATCAGCGCATGCGCAGGCCATTTTCCCTCCAATCCTCCTCTGCTTTCCACCTCATGGTTTCACTCCACCCTCCTCCTGCGCTTTCCTCCTCCTCTCTTCGCTATGGCATTTCTTTCACCTACCGCTGCGTCCGCGTTCGCTTTCATTCTTCGCGGCGCTCTTTCTCTCGGCTACGCCTACGCCGCCGACGCCGCCGATGCCGCCGACGCCGCCGACGCCAACGACGCTCGCCGCAGGAACGGGCTATTAATAGCTGTGCGCTAAATAGACGCAATATTTTATTGATATTCATATTGTGCGCAATTATATGAGCCCGACATGGTGTCTAGGCAACACTACGGATTCTAATCGTTTGTAGACTCCTATCGACGAAACCGAACAGAGACACAGCATGCCGGCTAAAAATGCGAACTCGATGTTAGCTCGTCACTGAATGGCAAGAAGCTTGTCACCGACAAATCAACTTCTCACCCAATTAGGAAGCTGTGGGAACCATTAGGATGGTGTTCATTTCAAACGGACAAACTGAACGCAACATGAAGGGCAATCAACCACGCTATCTCGATCTATAAGTTGGGTTCTCTCGATTTTCAGAACAAAATGCCTCTAGTGCGATGCTATGATGCTTCAAAAGGCCGATCATCGCATTTGCTTCATGTGCCGTTCTTTCTGCGGCATCTCTGATTTTAGCACGTGCTTTGTTGCGAAATAACTGATAGCGACCTCGAAGGCGTCTGAGCTCATATCTGCTTCAAATGGGACCAATAGAGATATCATGAAGGATACGTCACAACAAGCACCAATATCGTTAATAGTGCTGCAGCGTAAGTACACAAGGAGGGGCAGCCTGTGAGAATGAAATAGAATGGAGGAAATTCAGATGTACTTGCCAGCCGCAAACTGAGGCAGTGTGTGCTTTGAAGCCCGCGTAGCCGGCCCATGTTTCCAATGCGACGATGCTCTATTTTCGGCACTCAACTTTGTGGTTATTCGAATTCCTACCGAAAAGGTTCTAATTTCGAACTCAGCATGACCCCTGCTATGATAAACCCAGCATGACCATAGCACGACCCCACCTGTAAGCTGTCGCCTTATTTTTGGGGTGTTTATAACAAAGATATTGACCACATGAGCGTGTGACTGTCATGATTTTGTATAGCGTACGTCAGTGAAAACAGATTGGTGGTATTGCTTTAACCCATCTTTAGAGATGTATCATTGCGCAGTTCCTGTTTCAGTCAAGAATGAGCTCGCATGCGTGCATTTAAAGATGGTCACCTTTGAGATTTCATCGGTGTTGGTGTTTCCCCGTGAACAAAGCAACCATCGCCGAAACAAATTTCTAGTCATCATTAGCTTGTTCCATGAGCACTAAAGATACGCACGAAATACCCACACTAGATCAATATCACCCAGCTGTTATTAGGTGAAATGAAGAGGCAACGCCTTTTGACAAGGGCAAATAAGAAGATGAGTGAGATGATTGAAATGGGTAAGCAGGTCAATTCACGAAAAGAAAGAAAGAAACATCATTATGCAGATCCAATGTACTTGTGAAAATCCATGCGAAGCGAAGCTTCAGTCATGTAATGTGCAATATATCCCATGAGGCTAGCGACAATGGGCATAATTTTCTTTACTTTAATCCAGTGCAGCGTAGAACCTCATGCAGCATTTATGTCGGTTCCCCACAAAAGTTACAACCTTAATTCCATAAGAAATTTTACGTCCACGTACTACACCTCTCACAACGTGCGTTGCGAAGGCTTTCTAGCCAAGATTAACTCTTTTTTTTTGTCTGACCTCTTGAGAAACTTCGAATTGTGTAGGCTTGATATGATGCGCACTCATGAGCAACGCTCTGAAAACCGCGGCATTAACAAAACACTGACGTTTCCTCTAGCGAATCTCCACAACGTGGAATTGCTAATTCTTCAATGTGGAATTCTAACTTTTGCTCGCGACTGTGCGTATCAGTATTTTCTTATGGAACATTAGGAAGCTGCTACAAACTGCGCATATGTGTTTTTTGCACTTTACTTCTTTAGCCACCAAAGGTCACTATGAGTTTAGAATGAAGACAGCCCCCCCCCCCCCCCTCGGCCCCTTCAGAATTATTCTAATCATGTTCTCTTTGGCGTAGAAGTTCATATTCTTGCACGAGCCCAGAGCAGAGGTGAGCAAAACGTACATTGGACGCTCGCCGAGCACGTTCTATTGCAGAGAGCAGTCACGACCATTCAGATTGGCAGCGCGATCACTTAATAGGCTAATCGACACCTAATTAATTACGCAATTCAGTGAAATACACGCGTTCCAAAGAACGCCTGACGCAGTGTTGTGTTCTGCTTGCGGAAGTGATACATATTCTTGTCGTGCAAGAGCCTCAACGCGAAGCAGTTTCTTAATCTACGCGCGTATTAACACCTAATTGTCTCATCAGAGACAAACCTGGGAAGGCGGAGTACTTAATTAAATCTAAACGACCTTTTGACGTGAATTATCGCTTAGAACCCTCAATGGGAGAGCAACCTGAAGACGTAAGAAAGCAAACAATTTCGGTAAAAGGAGCGAATAGCATGCTGGAAATGCCTCTCTGAGAACACGAAGAGCGATGAAAAAAAATAATAATAAAGGAGGAGGATGTAGGCGGCGGAGGGGATGCAAAGGAGGGGGGGGGGGTAAGGTTATTGGAATAATTCGCGGGCAGCACTGATGCGGCAATTTATACTCGATTCAAATCAATAGATCCACTGAATTATGATAAGGATTAAAGACCAGCGATCTACGCGACCGAGAGTAGGGATTAAAGGCGCAATGGTGAAGAAAGAAGAGCGAAACTTTGCCAAATATCGTTAAAAAAATGCTCAGAAACCACAGCGCGCTTTTTTTTTTCGTTCTTTTTCTTTCTTTTTTTCTTTTTTCGTAACGTCTTAGCAGGGCGCAGTTATAAGGAATAACCATTCGAGAAATAGCAGCTACACATAAGCTCGGCGAATCGTGGCCTCGGGGGGGTTCCCTAAATAATTAATACGTGTTGGAGCATGCACATCTCAGCGAGGTATTAATAAGCAATCCTCGAAGGAAGATTAGCGCTCCCTCAATTTATTGATAACGCTTTTAGAGCCTTAAGAAAACGGCGTCGCGCTGTGCCTGGGCGCAGGCTGGCGAAGATTATCGGCACCAATCACCACGAGGTAAGGGTCAACTCTCAATGCGAGCCTCACGACGAGAAAGCGTTTATTTTCAGAAGAGAAAGTGAAAGAATGCTGAGAGTTAGATTACAGGAGAACACGCTAATAACAGGCCCAGTCAACCAATACTGAAAGCGATAAGAAAAAGAACAGAGAACAAATAGAGCTGACCGAACATGTTCAGTTCGGCAGTGTCTTTGCGATATTGCTTATGGAAGCGTTCGCCTAGAACCAATTTAGTTAAGTCGGTTTAGACTGCTCCAGCAAACCTTGAAGCGTTCGAATGGTGTGTAAAGTGTCAGGAAGGACGTCTTTAGGGCGCGCGTCTTTAATGCATGCCATTAGGGGGCGGAGGTAATGGTTTAATTAGCGAGACCGCTTTTCCTTTACACCACGTTTGTAGAGATTACTAATGCACCGTGTTCCAATGAAATTAATGAAATAGTACGTTCTTCGTGGTATGGATGATGCTGGTAAACGAAGGACGACAGCTTGAGAAAGAATCGTTTAAGTGTGAATATCCTGGTGGTATTTTCATTATTAGTTATTAGATTATTAGATCATGAAAATCTGTACTTGATCAAGAGGGGGGAATACGCACACACGTGCATGCATAAACGAGAAGAAACGATTATATATATATATATATATATATATATATATATATATATATATATATATATAATCATATCAGAAGAAGCCAACAAACACTGACACCAAGAACAACATAGGGAAATTACTTGTGCTTAATAAATGAAACAAAGCAACGATAACTTAATTGAAATTAAAGTGGATGAAAAAACTACTTGCCGCAGGTGGGAACCGAACCCACAACCTTCGCATTTCGTGTGCGATGCTCTACCAATTGAGCTACCGCGGCGCCGTTTTCCCATCCACTTTCTTGGGTATTTGTGTGTCCTAGTAGAACCCTGGGAGTGTTAGCCAGCGCCACCACTCACAGACCTTGGCGGCGGACGTGGTGCGTCCTTTATATATATATATATATGTAATAATGAACGGTTTTTTTTTATGAGGGATCCTATATGTTTCATTTTCGATTATTGGATATGTGCATTAAGTGGTGATTTTTTTTAATTGATATGATATAAGGATATGATATAAGGATTTGAAAACATGATGTGGAAATTATTGTCTTCTTCTGTTTGCCTCTGTTTGCTTTACTGTTGCTATTTTTATATTTGTATATGCTTAAAGGGTTCTTGTACTCTTTTTTTTCTGTATATACCCTGCTGATCACTGATTGTGACAATGTTTGACAGTGACCTGCGTTGTTGTGTTCAATGTTCCCCCCCTTATGTAATGCCCCTTCCAGGGGTCTTTAAGGACCAATAAATGATGATGATGATGATGATGATGATGTTGACGCACAATTTAAGGCGCCGGCTACTCCTTATCTCTTGAATGGTTACATCATACAACATATAGGGTACAAGAATACATATGAAATAACCTTTTCACGGAAGCACCAGGACTTATCACATAACGTTTTCACAGAAAGACTATGACATAATAAACACATGGTACCTACAATATACAAGGTAGATGTCTCCACAGTTATGTAGATAAAAGTCTCAAATATATAAATGATATTATCGCCTAATGACACAGTCTCTAGTCAGCGGGTGATACATTCACCGTGTAAACGCACTATCACGTATAGTCATAGCAAAACAGTCAACATAACATAATTCACAAATACATGCATATATGCAGCGACAATGAAATGAAAGGATCAATGAAGGCGTTAATAACGTGCAACAATGCCGCTGTCTTCAAGAAAAGTCTTTAGTGCTCTTAAAGCGCTATTCTGCAAAGACATTGTTGGCCAAGGACCCAAGAGTTTCCTTAAACTGAAAGGTCTGCGATCTAATTTAATTAGGGTTGATTTAAGTCAGCATCTTGGTGTGTCGTGATGTGGGCAGTCTAGAAGGAGGTGATATGTATCTTCGTCTACAAATCCACAATCACATTCGGGGGTTTCCGCACGGCCAATTCTGTGTAAGAAATGCTTTGTGTAGGCAGTGCCTAGCCTTAATCGATGAATAAGAGTTTACATAGTTCTGTCTAATGATAATGAAAATTTGAATTCAATGAACGGATCAATATGGTATAAGTCCGAGCTCTTGGAATTCTGGTCAAACCAAGTGTTTCTACATATTTTGAAAGACGTTGTCCTTATAATGCAACGTAACTCATTTTTCGATATTGGGAGCGGAACCACGTCATCTTTGAGGTGTGCTTGTCGTGCTGCTTCATCGGCTGCTGTGTTGCCAGGAATGTTACAATGCCCTGGTATCCACTGAAATGCTATCGCATGTTTCGCTGCGCTTGCCTTTGTGAGGTTTTTAAGTGTCTCGTATATTATACAATCACTGAATGTTTTCCCTTTTGTGCTGCAGAGTGATGTTAGAGCCACCTGTGAATCGCTGAAAATTACCCATTGTTGCGCATCTCTTACTGACAATATAAATTTTATCGCACATAGGATTGCGAAGAATTCGCCCGTTGTGGACGAAGTCGCACGAGATAACTTAAATGATACTTGTTTGTTGAGGTGCGGTATAATGAATGATGAAGTTGAAGAGGTTGATGTACTGGAGCCATCTGTATAGACGTGTGTGTATCCTGAATACCGCATATATATCTGGTAAAGTGCTAGCTGTTGAGCAGCTTGAATGAACATGTCTCTTTTTCTGAATATTCCGTCTACTGACAATTCGATTTCTGGAAGTGCAAGCAGCCATGGAGGTTATTCGACGTCTGAATTCCAAAATTCATTTCTTGGCAATATGTGAAGATTTCCGCGAATTTCTATATGAACATGACTTTTATCTCGTTTCATTGTGTCTAGAGCCAATGGGTGACTTTTATGTTGTGTTTGAAGACGAAAATAATGTCGGCATGTTTCTGTAGTTCGCATAACTGGAAATGGTGATTGACGAGCCTCAGCTATTACAAGAGAGCTAGAAGTCGCTCGTGGAACTCCTAGACATATGCGTAGTCCTCTAGCTAAAAGTATTTGAAGTCGCTCTTCTGACGTGTGGGAAAGTTCGTGTAAGATGGGCGCGGAATACGCAATTTTTTGTCATATTAATGCATTGTAAACAGTCAGCATGGACGATATTGATCCGCCCCATGATGTGCCTGCGAGTCTGCGAAGTACATCCACTATGGAATTGACCTCGTTTTCGAGTTTTTTTATGTGGGGTGTCCAGGATAACTGCCTATCAAGTATTATGCCAAGAAACCGATGCTGTATGACAATCATTAGAGGGTGTCCTTCTAGATTCAGGGTGAAATTTTTTAGCTGCCTCCGAGTGAAGGGCAATACAGCTGTTTTTGCGTGTGATAGAACCATCCCTCTCTGTGTCAAAAATTGGTTAATGATATTTATGCCCGTCTTGCAATGCCATCTGAAGCAGTTGAGCATTAGACCCAGATGTCCAAATACACACATAATCTACATACAATGAAAACATTAACTGTGATGGCAGCCTTCTTGCTAAGACAGCCACGACGCAGTTAAAAAGAAAGGGGCTGAGTACGCTTCCCCGTGGTACTCCCTGTTTGACAACATGTTCAGCGCTCTTTCCTTCGCCCGTCTGAACAAATATTTTGCGACCTGATAAAAATTCAGAAATCCATCGCAAAGACCTGCCAGACAGTCCAAGTTCCAACATACTTAGCAGAACGTGAACGTGACTAACAGTGTCAAATGCCCTCTTGATGTCTAAGAATACTGCTGTCGTCATGTTTCCACGTGCACGCTCGTGTTCCACGCAGGTTACTATATCTAATATTGCATCCATTGTGCATCTATGTTTCCTAAAACCTACTAAATAGTTGGACAACACATCCGTTTGATTACACCACAATTGAAGTCGCGCGTCAATCATTTTCTCCATTACTTTGCATAAACAACTTGTCAAGCTAACTGGGCGGAAGGATTCAAGGCACAAGGGCGTCTTTCCCGGTTTTAAAATTGGTATGATTCGAGCGACTTTCCAAGAGTCAGGTACAGTTTCCTCTATCCATAAGTTATTATAGATGTCTAAGAGAGCATTTGTAGCTGTCGGTCCGAGGTTTCTTAGCATATTGTACGTAATGCCGTCCGGCCCAGCAGCAGACTTTTGGCGACATGATTCAATTGCTCATTGAAGCTCGCTTAATGTGAAAGTATGATCTAATTGAGGATGTTGGGCCCAGTAGCAAGCAGTAATCTCCTGCTTAGCTAACCCTACTGAAATATCAAATTCTGTACATTTCGATGAAAAAGCAGGTCTTTAAATAAGCTCACAAAATTCATCTGCGACTTTTATCTCACACGTGTCCCGAGCTACAGCGAGAGCACGAAATGGGAAGCTCTGTGTTACAGGTCCGCTTAAAGAACGAATTACTAGAAATATTCGTGGGACAGCCGTGTGAGGAGACAGCGTGCCGCAGAAATCGCGCCAGCGCCACTTGCCTATATTTTTCATGCGTCTGCGCATTCCTTTGTGTATTTTCTGAGCGTTTCTGTATGCTTCTAAACTTCCGCTGCGTCGGTACGCTCTTTCGGATCGGCGTCTGATGGCTCTTAGGTGTTCATACTCTCCGTCAACTGCAGCATAATCTTTTGGAATTGAGACCTTCTTTGTGCATGTGTTCATGTCATCCTGCAAAAGTTCTGTAAATTTTTCCACTGTTGCATGTTGATTAATTTGATCAGTTAGGCGGTACCGAAAAGCTTGCCAATTGGTTAGTCTGCTGTAACGCCTGATATCACAGTGCATGCTAGGGTGGTTAACAAGGATGGGAAAATGATCACTTCCGCGCGTTTCCATATCTGTCGTCCATCCCACACCATTCACTAGATCATGTGAACACAGGGTAACATCTATGCAGCTTGAGTAATTATATCCACGAAGGAATGTTGGCGACCCATCGTTTAAAACAGTCAAGTTGCATTTATCTATGGCGCACTCAATAACGTTACCCCGTGCATCACAATGATCACTGCCCCAGATGATGTTGTGTGCATTGAAGTCGCCACATATAAATACATTAGAATGAGCTATTTTGAAGATATCCACTAGCGCTTCTACTGAAATCCGGTTTGAAGGTTGTAGATATAGATTAATCACTGTTATGCAGAGCTTGCCAAAGGATACTTTACATGCGATGAATTCCGAGAGATCTAAGTCACTGTACTGAATTTGATAAGATGGTAGGTCTTTTCTGACGCACAGGAGCACTCTGCTAACAGCACCTTGACGAGAAGTCTTGCATATCACATAATTCGAGAGGCAAAAATCGTCATTGATTCCTGCCTCTTGAATGCAAAGTATTGGAAAGTTGTATTGCACAAGCAGTTTACGAAACTCAGCACAGTGGAAGTCAGCCTCTGGAAGTCAACCTCTGGAAGCACTATTGTTGACACAATAGTGCTTCCAGAGGCAACAAGGCTTTCCCTTCTGGTAGGTTGTTTGCTTTTGGCAGAGCAGATAGTATTGCCTTAAGCGCTGCGAAAAGCATTGGCAAAATCAGTTGTGTCACCGATGTGGTGGCATGTTCGCTATTAGCTGGCGTTACTACTGCTGTAGGTGCATAAGGTCGCTGAGAAGAATGTGTGCGAATATTGGAGCTTTCTTGTGTATTACTTTCTGCCTGTTGTGGTCTGGGTTTCCGTAGCATTGATGCATAAGACTGGGCGCTTGACTGTGATCCTCTTGATTGGTCTCTTGATTGCACTGTCGTTTGTTCTCTCGAGGAGGAATAGCTTGTTGATTCTCTTGGCTGTGGTGGCTCCGGTGCCCGCTGTTGTGGGTGATCTTGCACTGGATGAACAATCTCAAGGTTTGGGGCGGGTTGGTTGCGTCGCGGTTGTCTTCCATGGATAAGTTCATGTCGACGCATTTGTGCCGCTGCCTTGTTCTAAGGGCAGCCTGAGAAGGAGGCGGCATGGTTCCCCGCACAGTTCGCACATTTAGGTTGAAGAAGTGACTTGCACTCCTTGTGGTCATGATCTTCTGAGCAGATTTTGCATCGACGTGTGCTGCGGCAGGTTTTCGACATGTGGCCAAATCTCTGGCAATTATAGCAGCGAAGTGCTGGTCCTAGGTATTCCTCGACAGGATGACTGGTGAAGCCCAGGTAACTTCTTCCTGGAATAGGGCGATCGTCTCTGAAAGTCAGAATTACCGTGTGAAGTGGATGGGACTTTACTGCTCCATCCTCTTGGCGGGAATACCTTATCTGTCTGCATGCCGATATAACTCCTGCGTCTTTCAAGAAGTCTAGGAGTTGTTCGTCTGTATACTGCAGAGGCACATGTCTTACTCTCCCAACGTTTCGCGTGTATGACTCTGGGATGAAGGGCTTGACTTCCAGGCCGCCTACACTTGAGAGCATCAAAAGGCGTTTTGCGGATGCTAAGGAAGCAACGCTGACACTGAAACTTCCATCTCTGTTCGTCCTGAAAGACTGTACTTTTTCTTTGGCAGCGGAAACTATTTCAGCAGAAACTCGGTTTAGATTTACTTGCCAAAAAGTAGTACCTTCACTTGTTGGGCGACAGACAACTGGAATGCCTTCTGCTCGCTTTTTCTTGTACGTGACCAAAGTAAATGGTGCATCTTCACCCATCTCTTCTTCATCACTTAGCTCATAATTCGATGTTGTATCATCATATTTGCTGTCTTCTAGGCGAAGTTTCTTGGTCTCGGCTTCGCCGTCAGCCATTATTCCTGAATTCGCCAAAGTTGATTCCGAGTTGTTCAGGACCAAACGTGCCGGCTTTATGAAGCTTTGTGACGCTTGCAAGGCCCCAGGCTTTTCTTTATGGCCTGTAGCATCATTCATATGGCTTGCTACACTTGGACGAGCATAATGCTCGTGAGGATGTTCTCGGCTTCCGACCACCGTAGTGAAAGGTTAATAGCCAGGTCCTCAAAAATGAAACGTCATACCTGTAAGGCGCCTGGCTCGCTGAATCTTCGCCCGACGTCTTGTTAGTCAATTGTCGTCGTCAATGGTAACCGTAAACGTCCAAAAAACCAGAAAAATCAGAGCACCACACAAAGACAGCGACCGACATCTGGTACTTGACGCGACGGAGTCGTTAAAGTAGGCGAACATTTAGATATGGGGGGGGGGGGGCAATTTTATGGAATTGGCATGGTAGTGTATTTTTGTGAATGCTGGAATACAAGTCACTTGGTTTCCTTCTTCTTTAACATTAACAGCGAAATTGTGCGCGTCGTCAGCACGCACGAGTAATTTCACCACAAGAAAATACAGCTAAGGGCGTGAGACCGAAGAGCACAAGTTGTCCCTGAAACGTCACGAAACCGTTTCTCTACACATACTGTCTTGCAGCATCTTCTAAAGCAACGCAAATAGAGGTTTTGTGTTCTGACTTTCACACTGATCTAACGGCACAATAATACAATATTTGTCCACTCGAAGGTCAACGCCCTAGTCGCCGCTTACAGGGATCGTCGATAGTCGTCGACTGTCGGGCCCCAAGGTCAGAGGTCAACGCCTCGCCCAACCGTGAACTGACGGTCAGCCGGTCACTTTCACCCCGCACCGAAGGCTAACAGGGGAGTGCCGTGCAACCCACATGAAAACAAATACAGAAACACACGAACACAAGCACCCGCACACACAAAGAAAAAAAATGTCAATAGCTCTCAGCAAACAGGATGACCGGTGGGGTGCTCCACTGGTTCGTTGTGAGGGCATTCAAAAAGTTGCGAAGCCATACGTTTTGTGCTGGTACCACGTGCGTTGAGTCTCGTTTTGTAGTCACTTGTTGGCGATTGGCAATGCTATTATTTTTCTGAGAAAGGAAGCTATACGCTTTCTTACGCTTAGTATGATGCCGGCTTTGGCGACTGTAGGTAGACTTATGAAAAAAACAAAAACAGCGAGGACAGGCAAAAGGAAAGCGATCACGTTGAATAATTAAAACAATAAATCAGCAAAGCGAATGCAAGTCAAGAAACAAAGAAGCAAGAATTGTCAAAGAGAGACAGAGATAGTTGCCGGGTACGTTTGAAAACCGAAGATGCGAACGTGAGAAAAAGAACACAGATATATTAACATAAGATCTCAACGACCCGAACTTCAGATGCAAGCTGCGCCCCACCTTGCTTGGAGCGATCAAGGTAAGGTGCTGTTTGTTACTCCTTCGCACACTCTCAGTATGCTTAGCATTCCCATTACCACGAAATTAATGACACTGGTACTAAGGTCCAGTCGCTACGCCCAAGTTTTTTTTCGCCAGCGGTTGAATATAAGGGTTGTGTATGGACAGCATTCACTTCAATGTTACGACAATAATTGTGACTGTGTTTGCGTTAACCAGACCACCGTAGGCTATCGCCAGAGTGAAATCATTGTCCTTGGCATATAAAACTGCTCGGCGCGACAAGGGTAGCTCCTGACGACAAAGTAAGCGAGTGCTTATGTTTTAAGCAAGACCGCGCCAACTTTCCTGCATTCTTTTTATTTTCCTTATCTTTCGTAAGGTTTGCGGGGACGCATGGGTCAGCGTTCATCACTCCGAGCTAGAAAAGAACATAACGCTGAATTCATACTAAAACAAGAAGACAAAAAGCAACAAGAGCAAGGAGGAGTAAGAGACACATTAGCGTTGTCAAAGAGCTCGGCGGACAAGCATACATTACAGGGTACAAGACGCCAGCACGCATGCAACGCAGACTTATGGCGCGCTGAACAGGCCTTCTCCCTCGTTAACTTTACAGCCGCTTTTGTCTTTAGTTCCCCCCCACCGCCACCTTTTTTCCTGACAACCCCTCCTCCCTTACGAGTCAATCATTGGGCCCCTAATTCCTGGCCCGGTACCGGTTACCACTCGAAGAGCGATCGCGTACACGCGCTCATGTGGACCTCGGCAACGGTGCAGCTGTCGGCCGCTCGCGGTCCCAAGCAAAGGCAAAATGCGCGAGATAGGAAGAAGCTGAATGCGGGCGAGTTTGAGGGATAAACTTAAAAAGGGAGAGGTACGCAGGGAGACGAGGCAGGCGAAGGTGGGAGGGGAGTGGGGGTGTAGCGAGCAGGGAGAGAGGATGTTGAGACTGTAGTGGCCACAGATCACGCTAACAGCCGTCGGGTTCCAGCTCTTTCGGGCTCGCGGGTCCTTCCTCCCGGAGTCGGTACGGGCCGTGAGTCAGCTCGTTAAGTAACTGAGTCGCATCAGCGCCTGCAGTGATCTTCATAATGAGACTGGCGCCGCTCCGCGCGCGTTCTCTGGCTTTCCACTCTCTATCTCTCTTTCTCTCTCGCGATTTTCCTTTCTCGTTCGCCGTTTGATCTGACCCGGGTTCGGTCAGAACGATGACGAGGGGATCGGTGATTTCTTTTTTTTTTTTTTGCTTCATTTCGTACTATCCTTCTGCCTTTCCTGAAACTTATGACGCGTTTTCTAGGTTCTCTTTGGACGTTTTGTCTTTTTTTTCCTTTAGCACGAGCCTTGTCATAGCGACAGATTTCTTACGATCTTTCCTTTTGTTCCTTATGCACCGCCTTTTGGTCCTTTGGTCTGTCACTTTGGATACGTACTAGCGCGTCTCATGACAGCACTTTCCGGAGCCAAGCGTGCCCTCATAAGCAAACTATGTTGAGTGTTGAAACTGTTCCTAGCGTTGGGCATACTTCCTTTGGTCCCACATAGCTGAATCTGTCTAGGCAGCAAAATAACTGCCTATACAGGCTATTCTGCCTTTCTGTAAATCTCTCTCTCTCTCTCTCTCTCTCTCTCTCTCTCTCTCTTTATACAGGCTATGTTTTCGTTGCGTCACATGTGCTGCAGAGCAATGCTGAGCGTCACTGTGTTACTACCATGAAGACTACGAGGGACGCTAACAACTATGGAGCCTTACTGAGAAAAAAAGTCAACTAGGAAGCTTTAACTGTCACACTATTCCACATATTCCCAGAGAACGTGATCGCGCTCGCGGCATCTATCCCGCAAGTTCTAAAGTCCGTGCAAATAAGATTATTCCGTTGGGTACTGTAGCCACTCATTCGCCGCATGAACTGCCTCCAGAACACTCCCAGATGTCGTCTCTTGAAGTGTCTATTTGAGATTGAGGAAAAGGTGGTAGTCAGGAGCAAGCAAGTTGGGCGAATAGGGTGGATGGGGCATCACTTGTAAAGCCTGACTAGCTCAGTTACGCCATTACTTCGCCCGCAGCGTGCGACGAGGTGTTGTCATGCAACAGGATTGCACTTTTGGCCACCTTTGATCGACGTCTTTTCTTGATATGCCTCAACTATGTCAGTAAAGCACAGTAGTAGTTGGGATTTGTGGTTGAACCATGTTGGAGGTAGTACGGCAGCAGGAATGCCTTCTCATCCCCAGAGACCGTTGCCCTTCGCTTCTGCAGTGGCGTTCACAGACGGAAGTTCTTTGGCATGGAGGGACCACTGCATCTCCATTTGTTTAGACGTATTTTCTCACGAGATGCAGTAGATCTACATCTCATCACCAGTTACCAGATTACCCAAGAAATCATACTCATAATAAGTAAACTGTTACAAAACAGCAACCGATGTCACCACAGGTTTTTTTTTTTTGATGTCGATAGTTTTGGAAGCACTTTCCTCCAAGCTTTCTCATTTCCAAGTTTCCCAAGTTGTCGACATAATGAAACCAGCTCTCCCACGTGATATTACCATATATGTAGCAATTCGTCTGGCTGATATTCGGCGGTCATCCATGATTCTGTCATGGATGGCTTTCACATTTGCAAGCACAGGCGCAGCAAGAGGCATTTCACCGGGTTTCTCATTTTCAACACCAATATAGCCAGTTTCTAAACTTGCAAGCAGAAGTTTAACGGTAGCACATGAAGGGCCAGTGTGTCCTAGACTGGGAGCCTCAAATTGGTCGGGGATTCAGCCATAGACTACACCACAGCAAAGACTTTCTGGATGTAATTATGAGCCTCCGTATGACATATAGTAAAACCGGCCTCAGAACGTCGTTAAGTCCAGCTACTGTTAGCACTATCCAAGCACCTGTATGCCAAAAAAATTATAAAAATGAATAAATGAAGGAAATGAAAGAAATGAGACAGATTGCACTTACTCAAGCCACATGAAAAGATTATTTCTGTACAGCACTGAAAAAACGAGAACAAAGCCGCCGCGGTGAAAGATGCCGAGTACGAAAATGAGGAAACACTGACTGTAGCGGAATTTTGGCGTAGGTTGGTTATTCGTGGTCATGTGATCACAGCGCATACAACGATGGACGTGACAAGAAAGAGGTTTGCACTCTATGTATCTCCTTTTGTAAACTATTCTTTTAATCATTTTTATAGAGGGAGACCAAACACTGGCTCCACCTAGTGCTTTAACTGAGCCTGGGGAAAGGAGAAAGAACCACGAGTGGCGCCTCTGGAGAGTTACGTCATCTATTACTGTTTGTATTTTGCACTTTCGGGCAAGCTGCTCACTTACATTTTCGGGAGAAGTTCTTGCGCACGACAACAGGCTATGCGACGCCACTGCATTGGTGGCGCCACCACGTTGCGTGTTTTTTTTTTGTTTTCATTGCGTTACTTGGCGTCTCATCGTGGAGAACACAATTAGCCGCATAGCGAACTAGCCATGGATGTGGTTGACAATTGTGGAGGCTTTTCGACGCGGCGTCACTTTAATTCTGGCTGCAGAGTTCTACTTTAGTCTTTAGATTTGTCCTGTTGCAGTGTTCTACTTTGGTCTTTAGATTTGTCCTGTTGCTCTCCTCTCCTCTTTTCTTTTTCCTCCCCTCCTTCCTATCTTCCATTTCTGTGTTGCTGTCACCTCCCTTCAGAACAGTAGGCAGGCGTTTTGCACCTTCCGGTGGCAGTTGCCAGCCTGCTCCTCGCTTTCCCTTTTCTGTTACCTGTGTATATGTGTATATGTGTTCAAAACAAATAATAGTAATAATGCGGCACAAAGACAGCCACACCTGGTGGCCGCTGTGTGAACTAGTGTTTCCTCGCTGGGGTTTAGAAGGCGAATGATCGAAACGCGGGTATGGCGCATGACGCTCGAGACTATTCTTGCTCTTCTCTGTCTCTCACTAGCGTATTGTATCATGAATGTAGTCGAAATTCCGTAAGCGTCTGTTGTAAAACATTTAGAAGATGCTTTCTCGATGTGTCAATCGGGGTCCGACTGTAGACACAGATGTTTCTGGACCACTTGCGGGGACATCTTCTACAAACTTGTTTACCATAAGAGATCTGATCACTTGTATGCACGTGAGCAGACGCATTTACTGAGCTTCGAAAGAGCACCGACTCACATAAAGGAGCCACAGGATTTCCACAAAACGAAAGAAAGAAGAATTAAGTTTTCAACGTCCCGTGTTATGACGGACGTCTTAGTGAAGAGCTCTGACTTAGTTCTTTCCACGTGAGGTACAAATTAACCAACACGCAAAGCAAGGAGCGCGAGGCCTTGCACATTCCATCAAAATAGTGCCGCCCTGGCAGGGGATCGAACCCGCGACTCCCCTTAACGCTCAATCGGTCTTTTCGTACTCTTCCTTCCCAAGTCTTTATTTTCCTTTTTTGGCGCAACAATGTATTCTTTAGATCCCCTTAAACAGTGGCGCGTTCCTCTAAAACTGCTTCGCTTTCTGCAAGTCGCTGATATGTGAGGTTGTTTGAGTAGGCGAACGTCTGTGACCAAACGCTCTCAGAAACAAACCGGCAGGCGACCCGAAATCCATTTCCCGGAAACGTCGGGATCGGCTCGGGTTTTCGCACCACCTCAACGGAAAAGAAGAACCTCCTTGTTAACCAATCGATACGGACCCCAAGGTCTCATTCGGTAAGGTGGGCGCTTTCTCACAAGATCGGGTTGGGACGCAACCCCTTCGCATCTCCCGGCCGGTCGACCTACTTTTCCCCCGTCAACCCGTTAGGCCTCATGCGAGCTGGAGGAAGTGGCGTAGGGCCACTTCCTCGGCACACCGTCCCGCCGTTTCCGGGAAGTGCTCGATTTGATTCGCCGCCACCGACGTAAGCGCACGTATAACCTCGACGCAAGTTCCGGTGACGGTTATTCCGAAAAAAAAAAATTCTTTCGAGCGAATTGTTTTTTTTTTTTCTCACATGACTTCACAAGACGAGGTGGAGGACGCGCTAAGTTGCGGAATCGAGTGAGTTTGCTAAGAAATCCGACGGTTACGCTGTAAGAAGAGGCGGCTATCACCGCGGATGCCGCGGCGAGACCTTCCCACGCAAGAGCGGCTTCCGGCGCTCGCCCTTGAAGCTTCCCGCGATCGACGTTTCCCGCCGTTTCCCCCGGCCGTTTTTCCGAATCACAACAACGACGTGCGTTTCGCGGTTGCAGGGCGTTCGGGACAGGAAATGCACGAATTCCCGCGCTTGTGTGTATGTGTGAGCGCGCGCTGTAATAAGTGGACGGCCGGACTCAAGGACTCACGCTGTAGAGAGGCGCTGCAGAGAGCTATACGGGAAAAAGCGGTGCACATGACTTCCCTTTGAGACGGACTGGTGAAAGCGCACCCTAAATTTCGGGCTTTGCTTTAACGATTACCTGAGCTGGCCTGAGGATTCCGTCATCCTATTGAAAGTGCGTAACTTGCATCGTCATCATCATCATGTTCATGTCCACTGAAGAACGAAGGCCTCTCTCCCTGTGATCTTCAATTACCCATGTCCTGCGCCAACCGATTCCAAATAGCCCCTGCAAATTTCCTAATTTCGTCGCACCATGCACCTAGCCTTCTGCCGTCCTCTACTGCGCTTCCCTTCTCTTGGTACCTATTCTGTCACCCTAATGGTGCAACGGTTATCTAATCTGCGCATTACATGACCTGCCCAGCGCCATTTTTTTCTCTTAATGTCTATTAGAATATCGTGTATACCGGTTTGCTCTCTGATCCAAACCGCTCCCTTTCTCTCTCTTGATGCTCTACAAATGTATTTTATAATTTTCTTCTGGTTGGAACAGTCACGTGTAGCTTACGTTGAGTCGTTTATAAGTGTTTGATCTGTGTGTTGAGTCTGCTTATTCCTTCTTATGTACCCGCTTCTTCGCTTGTGCTGTACGTTCTATTGTTCTGTACATGTTTGTTTATAATGTGCTAGCACGCGCACACCCAGTTCCCCTTCTTATAACGTCATCAGAGAGCAGCAAAAATGTCCGTGCTCGTTTGAGAGAGAAGCCGTAAGACAAATACAGGAAGGATATTCAGTGGTTTTAGAACATGAACTGCAGTGAGTCCTGTTCGACAGTGTTCTAAAGAAAGAAGGGAAAGAAGCAACGAAAACAAGGGAATGCTGCTTCGAACCTTCTATGATATGGATTAGTTATTTTATTTATTACATACTGCAGTCCAAAGGTCAAGCAGTAGGGGCGAGAAGTGAACATAGTGAGCAAGAGCGAAGGTGTATACGACTTTCACAATGAAATGAAGCAAGCATTTGCTCACAAATGAAAGACTAGACAAGCAAACTTGATAAGAGTTGACGCTCCTTGCTGTTCGCCGACGACATGGCTTCGAGCAATGAGATTTATAAATTCAGGTCTAGTCGCTTCCAGTGTGGTTATCGTCCTGCAGTACGTATTAATCAAACTATGAAGTTTTACGTGTCAAAACTACGACCATATCATGACGTACGCCGTAGTTCGGGACTCCGGAATAAATTTAACTAGCTGAGGTTCTTTAATGTGCACCCTATGCACGGTGCACAAGCGTTTTTGCATTTTGACCCCATTAGAATGCGGTCGCCGCGGCCGGGATTCGATCCCGCGACCTCGTGCTTAATGTACAACTCCGTAGCTGCTAAGCCACCACGGCGGGTACTCTGCGTCACTAACGCTCTATGTAAGAGAGAGAGAGAGAGAGAGAAAATGCATAGAAAGGCAGGGAAGTTAACCAGAGACATGTGCATACTAAGTTACCGTGTGCCAAGTAATTAACATACTGAGAAAACTACAATATTTATTGTCGGAAAGTATATCACGAACGTGCCAAGTCAAAGAGAAAAGGAAACGGCTCATTCGAAATACCTTCTAGTAGAGCATTGCACAAACGAATTTGATGTAACATACAGCCGAAATTTTCAGTTTGTTCGCAGCTGAAGTTTTCCTTAAAGGCTTATCTCGGGCACGTTTCCCCCGCGTTATAAATGAACTTCGCTGGCGATTGAATAAATTTAAAAGAAGCAAAGTTGCTCAGAGCATAATAGATTTTAAGCCGCAGCCTATCAGAGACGCTATTCTTATAGTTTTTCGTCTCTCGGGTTTTGTTTAAAAAATGAACAAAGAAAAGAAAATATGGTTTGGCTATGGGTGCCTACGTCTATGCCACGTCTCTGCCGGAAACTTGTCGCAAAGGGCCATGGCGCGTATTGGATTCTTGAGCAACTTTTTTCCGGTGAACTTCTTCAACCAACATCTCACGCCTTCTACGGATCTGCGCCGCCGAGGTCGCGTAATTGCACGCGTGGAACGTCTCAGGCCATTTTACGGACCACTTGATCTGACAACGCTTCAAGTCAACTGCGTGGCTCCGTCTTCAGCGGGGTCGAAATAAATTTAATGAAGAGGCACGCTTAGAGTGCGCATCACCAACGCAACTTGTTGGCAAAGCTAGAAATTGTTTGGCCAAAGCCTTGACTCTCGCGTCGTTCAGCGTGCGCTTTATGCGCGCCTACGACGCGTTCCGCGATGCTTCTATACAAAATCAGCTTACGCATATGGTAAAAAAAAAAATAAGAATGACAGCAGGTCAAGCTAAGAAAGTTCTTCGTTCACATTACATGCGCAACAGAAGTTTGTCCCTGTAAATTACCGGCAAAAGTGTGCGGTAAAATATGCCTTGAGTATTTTCAAGCAGAGAGAGAGAGAGAGAGAGGCAGGAGGGAAAGGAAAGACAGGTTGGCCAACTAGGGGCACGACCGTATACATGGGGAAGGGAGTTAAGAAACGAACAGTAAAGAAAGAAAGAAAGAAAGAAAGAAAGAAAGAAAGAAAGAAAGAAAGAAAGAAAGAAAGAAGGAAAGAAAGAAAGTACATACCAGCGACTTCTACTCGGCCGAAGGTTAGACCACCTAGATTCAAGACGATTCTAGTTGACGAAAGTACTTGGACCATGTCGACAAGCGTCAAAAGCCCAGAAATCCGTACTTGCGGTTCCTGATGTCGTCAGACCTCGGTGAGTGACGACCGTTTACATGTGCACCACCGGACGAAGCGACTCCTTCACGATTTCAAGCAGGAAGTTTTATGCACTGGTGCAAGGAGAACGGCAAAAAAAGGACCATAACAAATGCAAATAACCAACAGATAACAGCTTCACCACACCTTTCCATCGTGCATTTGTCCTTGTCCTTCTGGAACTGGCCGCGTACGCACTTGTTAACCAAGCGCAACAGAAGTTCACAGGAAGATGGGGGGCTTGCAGTGATCAGCAATAGTTAAACAAGAAATGTAGCCAGAGTCAAATTTCCCACAAGGGGACTAGCCTTCGTCGGGAACTTGTTTTCAACTTGTCTTCGTCAAAGCGACGAATGCTCAAGCAGTTGCTGCCCAGACGAAGACAAGCCTTCTCTTCAAAACATTGGCTCCATCGATTTACATTATTATTATTATTATTATTATTATTATTATTATTATTATTATTATTATTATTATTATTATTATTATTATTATTATTATTATTATTATTATTATTAATTTATTCCTACGTTGCAGATAATTCTCCTGAGTGAAAAGTAATATACTTGTTAACCTCTTTTTTTTTGTCTTCATGTTTCCGTAGCTCTAGTGGTCGTATTCGCGAGTGTTGTGCTTGAAATGTGGCACTCAAGAAATACCTTATTTGCAAATTTCCAAGATCTTATATACTTTGTGAACATGTACAATTTGTGGCACCCATCTGCTTTTTTTCTTCATCTAATGGTTGATTCTGTTATAACCATCGCTTTTTGCGTAATAATCATGCCACGACAGAGGAGTAGCTGGTGCTCCTTATAGGCACCGAGATCTCTTGAAATACACTTGATAGCAACTACACCGATAAAAAATAAAGGGATCGAGTGCGCCTGACTTCGGCTATATTCACACTGAAGTGTGTGCCAGAGGATTGAGATAAGGGAGGAAAATAAATCACTCATAACGTAGCCGCCCCTTGTAAAAAAGGTCGCACCACATGTTCGCCACCATGCGAAGCAATGAAAGGCAAAAAGAAAATCGTTATCCACCAGAGCGCAGCGCAATGCAACGAAGCAAACGCGTAGGGATTCGGAGAAACAAGTCTTCGCACTTGAAGAAGAAAAAAAAAAAGGAATCATCCTCGTAAGGGGTCCGAACCTGTGACCAACATCTTTCCGGGGCGGTTGCTCTACCATCAGAGCTAATGAGGAGGATCCCAGGTTGCGGCGCGAGGCCGGATTAATCGACTACTCGAAGCACGGGTACACAGAATGCAGATACCCGCCGCAGTTGCTCAGTGGCTTCGGTGTTAGGCTGCTGATCACAAGGTCGCGGCATCGAATCCCGGCCGCGGCGGCCGCATTTCGATGGGGTCGAATTGCGAAAACACCCGTGTGCTTAGACGTAGGTGCACGTTAAATAACCCTAGGTGGTCCAAATTTCCAGAGTCCTCCACTACGGCGTGCCTCATAATCAGAAAGTGGTTTTGGCACGTAAAACCCCTTAATTTAATGTAATTTAGAATGCGGATAATCAGCTCTGCGGGCTTCCACGTATTCGATTTTGTCGTATTACGCGAGGCGATAACCGCAAGAAGAAAGGCAGGCGCCACGCGTGTCCGTGTTCACCACAACGCACACCGCGAGGGTAGGTTATAGCTTGTTACTTTCGTATTTTTCTCTTATCGCCATCTGGTAAAAGCAAACCCACCACACCATTGCGTCTCAGGTCCGATCTCCATTCAAGGCACTGAGAGCCATTTCCTGTGACGCCTTCCGCACACGCGAATTCAATGGGCCACGGACCCCGGTAGCGAGGTTCGCACCTTGAAAATCTGACAGAAAAGCGAGAGTGGTGCGGGCTGGCAACGGCCGACGTAGTTTAATCTTTGGGAGCGTGTTCTTTTTTTCTCTCTCTCTCGTACAAGTACAGAAAGAAAAATACGGAAACAAACCTTTTGTGGAGTGTCTGTGGTAGCCAAACAAAATTCCCTCCTTTTTTTTTATATAACCTACTCCCCGAATTTC
The DNA here is from genome assembly GCF_050947875.1 of Dermacentor variabilis. Lineage (NCBI taxonomy): Eukaryota > Metazoa > Arthropoda > Arachnida > Ixodida > Ixodidae > Dermacentor > Dermacentor variabilis. The sequence continues at coordinate 99,811,432 of NC_134576.1, forward strand.
ACTTTCCACTTTCACTAGTCTTCCGCCCGCATCTCCTGGCTTCTTTTTACAGACACTACAGGTTGGAACGTTGAAAAATATATAGAAGCACAGAAATTTAAATATTGCACTTTTAGAAGCATACGGCCTGTTGTGTAAACCTTACTGGCGTCTCTCGGCATTTCATTCAATATTTTCTTTTTCTTTCGCGACGTATTTTATCCTTGCAGTCTCTAAGTTCCCGCTTTCACTCTGCCTGTTAGACCCCCCCCCCCCTCACCCTAGCTCCTCCATCTGGCTTGGCTTGTCTTGTCCCGCTCGCTTTCCCGCCACTTTTCCTCGCTTTCAAGGTGAGACGGACTGAGGCATTCAAGCACCCGCAGTGATTGAACAATAAGATAAAAGGGAGAGGCAGCGGAGATAACACAGTATGCCGTAATCTCAGCCTTTCTGGAAAACTTGCAGAACCCCAACCATAAGACGAGACGGCAAACGCAAGCTAACAGAACGTCAGAAACAAACGTCCCTCTCACCGTAACAACCACTGGTCAGAACATAGGCAGAACATGAGCAGCAAAAGCGCAAGCAAGCAGCACAAGGCAAGGGCAAGTAAAGTAATCACAGAATAGGCAGGTACACGCCAACATCGCAAGTAAAGAGAAATCGTATCTATCAATACGTAGATATATATATAGATATATATAGAAAGAGAGACAAGAAGGAGACATATATGAAGCAGCTAAATCAAGGCCACACGCAAGCAAGCTGCAAAATAGAATGAAACGAATTCCCAGCGACTACAATGAAAGGTGCACGCGCGCGCATCACACGCGCCGGGGGGAGAGGGGGAAAGAAGGAGGACGAGGGGGAGCGCGCCCAACAGCTGCACGCGCGGACGCGAGCCGGCAAAGAAACGCACGGCGCGTGCTCCCGACTCGAGCCCCCGTAAGAACATCTTCGCCGTCGGGGCGTCTACAATGTCACGCTTTCTATGGCGGCCCGCCGCCGGCTTTCCCTACCCTGTTGTACCTGCGTTCCGCTTGAGGCAGGCCGCCCCTCTCCCCATATCCGCCCTCTCTGCTGGCGTCTATCAACTCTACAGATTGAAAGAGAGAGGGAGAGACGGAGTAGAACGTCCTGACGTCCCTTCTCTTTTTTCTCCTCGCAAGTCGCCCAGTTGCCTCGCCGACTCGTGATTAAAATATACATATACGCACGCGCCCCAGTACACTCCGGCCCCTGCCATCTTACTTTCTCGCATTTAACTAACCAAGGCCCTTTCTTCGCGCTCTTATCAAAGGAGGAGAAATGTAGGCTACCCACTCCCCAAGCCATGCCTCTTCGCTTTCCTCTTCCGTACAGCGGGAGGAGGGGGGAGGCTCGCTGGGAAAGCACGAGCTCGTGCTTGGTGGGGGAGGGGGGGTCTCGAGGGGGCAGAGGGGGAGAACTGTCGTCGCGACAAAGCCACGTGTGTGGCGGTGGGGTAAGGGGGCGGTTTAGCCTTGAAACCCACACCGGGCCCGCCAAATCTACCTACGTTCTGCCACCTATGCGAAGCCTGCGCCCCCCCCCCCCCCCGCCCGCCTCTTTTCTTCCTTAGCGTCCCATACGGCGCTGGCATCCTCCGCCAGTCTTGAAAGCCGTGTCTCCTTCAGCCGAGCTCGACTGTCGCGGTACCACCTACGATACAGACACCGCACCGGCATCCAGAGCCAGTTCCTCTTCCTGGCCCTCGGAAGTAGGGGCAGGGAGGCAGCGCGAATGGGGGTACTCTCCGGCTAGTACGATCTCGCGCTGCCGCGCGAGCGACCCTGAATTGTCATTGTGCCAGGGGGGCACTTCCGCTTTACATTAAGCCTGAATCAAGATGGAAAAGAAAAAAAGCCCGAGGGCACCGCGAGAGTTGCATGCGTACGCGTCCACGTGCTGTGAGTCATGGGCGTATGGCGTCTCCCGCCGACTTGTGTCGTCTGCTAGGGAGATCGGAGAGCAGATGATGCACTGTTTCGGAAGAACGTCTTAAGAGGAAGCTTTAGCTGGAGTGCTCCTATCTAAATACATGTAAAAGGAGAATTCGCTTTTTTCAGCAACCACAGCACCAAATTTGACTAGGTTTGTTGCACTTAAAAGACAAACCTAAAATCTAGTGACTGTTGGTTTCGAATTTTTGAGTTAGGTCGTCAATTTTTTATTAAAAATTGGCAAAAATCGAACATTTTCAAAAAACGAAACTATCAAGTTTACAACTCTGTAACTCAACCACTAACAATGATAATACAATTCTGTGAATTGCATCTAATAGTACATCTAAAGCGGACAAAATTGATATGTTACACATGAATATAAAAAAAAATTAATCATAGGAAAATACAACTTTTGCAAAACCGTTGTAACCAACGTAACAAATTCACGTAAGATGTAAAATGACATACTGAATTTGTCCGCTTTGAATGATCTAATAGATGCCGTTTACAGAACCGCGATATCAGTTCTTGATGCAGAGCTATGAATTTGTAAACTTCGTGCTTCTATTTTTTTCTAACGGTCAAATATTTGAAAATCGCTTTAAGAAAATTCAAGTCCTAAAGCAAAATTCGGCTTCCAACAGTCACTAGAATTTAACTTTCTCTTTCAAATGCGACAAATTTCATCAAAATCGGTCCAGGGGTTATCTCATAAAAACGTTTTTGCATTTTACATGTATTTGAATAGGCCGCGTCGGAGTTGGGCCCGAGCTAAAGCTTCCTCTTAGGAAGCTTTAGCTCGGGCCCAACTCCGACGCGGCCTATTCAAATACATGTAAAATGCAAAAACGTTTTTATGAGATAACCCCTGGACCGATTTTGATGAAATTTGTCGCATTTGAAAGAGAAAGTTAAATTCTAGTGACTGTTGGAAAGGGAATTTCGATTTAGGGCTTGAATTTTCTTAAAACGATTTTGAAATATTTGACCGTTCGAAAAAAATAGAATCACGAAGTTTACAAATTCATAGCTCTGCATCAAGAACTGATATCGCGGTTCTGTAAACGGCATTCATTAGATCATTCAAAGCGGACAAATTCAATATGTCATTTTACAACTTACTTGAATTTGTTACGTTGGTTACAACAGTTTTGCAAAAGTTGTATTTCCCTATGATTAAATTTTTTTTATATTCATGTGTAACATATCAATTTTGTCCGCTTTAGATGTACTATTAGATGCAATTCACAGAATTGTATTATCATATTTAGTGGTTAAGTTACAGAGTTGTAAACTTGATAGTTTCGTTTTTTGAAAATTTCCGATTTTTGCCAATTTTTAATAAAAAATTGACAATCTAACTCAAAAATTCGAAACCAACAGTCACTAGATTTTAAGTTTGTCTTTTAAATGCAACAAACCTCGTCAAATTTGGTGCAGTGGTTGCCGAGAAAAACGAATTCTCCTTTTACATGTATTTAGATAGGAGCACTCGAGCTAAAGCTTCCTCTTAACGTGCCCTATTGACCGTTGATTGCTGCATTTACTGTTTTGTTAAAAACGGTTTGCAAGCGAGCTAGAGCGAGAGTGCTGTAGAATACCTTAGCTACTACCTCAGCTACTCTTCTTCCTGCAACGATAAATTTAAAGAAATAGTATATTGAAGGAAAAAGAAAACAAAGAAAAGGGCAACTTATTCTTTGGAGAACTATGTATCGCTTCCAGCTTCCAAATGCAAATATTTGAAGAACAATTTGAGCTAACCCAGTTATAATCGGTTTGATGATCACTTTTTATTGAAACCCATTTGAACTGGTGCGACGCTGACATCTCCTGATTTGTCTCTGTTCGTGATTTCTGTCTTTGTGTCTCGTCAGCAGCATGATCTTCTTCGTGAACAAATAGACAAAGTTTTTCACTTTCTGTTGATCCTGAAAAATCTTCCGCTAGGCTTTCATCCCATGAAATGGTTGAATAATGCTCGGTCCAAAATAGGAGAGGGGTTCACACGAAGATGGAGGCTTCAAGTGATTAACAGTTGTAGAACAAGGAATGTCGATGACGCCAACGTTTCGCCACGGTGCGATTACGAAGACAAGTTCCCATGTCGAAACGTTCGCTTCGGCGATATTCCTGGTTCTATGCCATTGTTCATAACAGTGTTCGTTGCTAACCTACTAGCTGAATGTCATTACTACAGCCATAATTGTACTACTATAACTGGCGGCTTGGGGAAAAGGCAACGGAATCACTGCGACACACATGTTGTCACATAGAGTATATCCATTATGTTTTATCCACATAATTATACGCGACATTGTATTCGCTTGTTCGTTTATGTGCAGTGAATTTTTTTTTATGGAAGCCAATATTGCCAACCGTCTGTGCTAACACCCCTAAATGTACCCAAATGAAGAGGATGGAGGACCTGCCTAGTTCGCTCTCTGAATGAAGTTATCTGAATGAAGCGTGTGGACCACCGGATAAGTTTTATAATGTTATTTTGCTAGTACAGGTATTATCACGAACTCAGCGTAGAACAGCAGTTAATACAAGCGTATAGGCAAAGGCATTGGCAGCTCATTATCACGAACGCCTCCTTTGGAATCCCTATATGTATTTCCCTACCTTGTGCTTCCAGGAGAAATATCAGTCGCAACGAAGCACCAACTGTCTTCTATATATAGACGGCAAATGTGAAACCGGCAAATATTGTTGAAACGTGGTGCGAGCGCTAACTAAGCGCCGACTTCAACTTCCTGCTAGGAACGTTGAAGCTATCAGATTTTCGCCAACAATGGCGTGACGCAATCAAGACTATTGCAATGACGCGAATTTCGAATAAACATGGCTCAAGGCCGAATGCACTTTCTAAAAGTTAAAGAAAGCAGCAGTCAAATTTGTTCTAAAAGAAACTGATTGTAGCCTGGAGTAGAATGATGAGTACGTACTGAAACAGCCCTTTTCATTATCATGGCTGATCAATAGAGCCTGCTTTAACAAAACTCACCTTGCAAGCTCAACTTCGTCGCCGCGCACCGAATCTGCCTCCTGTCAGGTTAGCGACGCTCTTTACAGGCACTTGTGCTTGCAATGCTGAAGCACCGTTCTGCGGCAACGACTCTGCAAATATGCCAGAGAACAAGACATCACGTTTATTTACTGACTCACCGTACTCCTCCATGGTGACTAAATGCAATTGTTGTGCGGCTTCATTCAACGAGAACCGCACATCGTTTTTCAGTTTACGTACAGAAATATTTCGCAGCCGGTCTGTTACGTGCACGTTTAGAGCTGTTACGACACCACGTGAAGCCGCAGTGCTACCCAACGACACGCAAGCTGGCGACGCGGAGAAGAAGAAAAAAAGAAGAAAGAACCCAGAAAAAAACAAAACAGACAAGAAATCGAAATCTATAACAAACACTACTACAGACTGGCACTACTCCCCACCACGTAACCTAAGCAGATTTGTCGGCGCCACCACCGCCAATGTCTCGTTTCCAGGAACGCACTCCCGAACGCTTTCCGCTCTCCCGTGGTCCCGGCTGGTTCGTGGCGAAGGAGCGTTTGCATGTGGGGACAGCAGGCCATGGTGCACCCAAAGGCGAAACCTTTCGTAAGGAGTTACGCGTGCTATACTGAACAACAAGCAGTCGGTTTCCAGCGAAGTGCGGGTCGGATAAGCAAGGGCGACTGGAGGTTGCACAAGGTGAGGCGAAAGGAGAAAGCGAACGACTGCGTCGGTTGGCGTCGCTCATTGCCGAATGCGCGCCAAATGTTACGTGAACCAAGCGCAGCCGCCCTTCAACCCCCCCCCCCCCTCCCTCCCCCCTCCATACATGCACCCTACTTCTCTGAATGGGGCTTCTGAGAACACTCGAAATGAGTCGAGCAGCTGAGGCGGAAGGGTGAGAAGGTTAGGCATACGTAATCGATGTTGTGTACCGCTTATAATGGCTGCTGTTCGTTACGCAAGTGCTAAACTGTGCCACCAATATGCTTGTTTCCTTTATTTGTATTTTTTAGTTGAAGGTAAAAAAAGATGTTCGCATGGGTTGGGAGTGGGGCATAATGACTTTTAGGAGGAATGATGTACTCCTCGGAGATTTACTCTTTGCCGGACAAAGCCGTCGCTGTTTGTCGCAGTCGAACTAGAATCTTATAAAGCCCAACGTGTTCTTTTTGATCGGCTGAACTTGATACTCTAAAGCTCTGGCTTGGGTGCCGTAAACTTCACGCAAGAATTGATAGTAGCGTTTTCTATAATGCTGGAGCGAAGTTTCAGTCTTGTCTACCACAGAAAACGAAATACTAATTATTTGATTACTTTTCTTAAACTTCGATAATATTTTATTCTTATTTCGGTACGAATTGGCTCTCCTTAAATAAAGTTGAAGTGAACAAGTTCAAAATTTATTGGATGTAGGATAGTGTTTGGAATTTGCGGGGTTAATCTAATCTACAGTTCACTACAGCCGTAGTTTTCGACCGCAGGACAAAGCTAACTATGCAGGCCTGCTTCAGCCCTGTCACGTGCCCGTTCGAAGTACGTGTAATAGAGAGTTTTAGGTGCGCCAGATTTCCGTATCAGCCATATATGGTTTTTCAGTGATCGGCTGCCTTGTATATGGTCCGTGTTGCCGTATACCAAAAAAGTTACTATATGGCGACATTTGCGTCCGTACGGTAATACGGAAATGCTTGCTACGGCAAAATGCTGCAGGTGCTAACAAGTGTATAGCCGTTTTACCGTTTGACCAGGTGCACTTCAGTAATACGGAATGCAGAGAATACACTGCATTTACGGGGCAAAAATATTTACGCTACGACGGGCTACTTTTCCTTATAGGTAGTAAGGTGAGGCTGACATCCTCTAATATTCCAAATCAAACGGAAATAGTTTGAAACGGAACGAAGTGTTTCCTTACGAAAGGTGGGACTCATAGTAATTTCTTTTTGTTTAAAAAAGTATTTGTTGGTCTCGAATAGTGACGATGGAACGTTGCCATTAAACTTCTTGCCAAACGTTTGAGCATGCATGCAGTTGAACAGAAAGCACATGAAAGTCGGTTACTCGGTGGTGTGATATGGAGCTCAAAGAAATATTATTTTACATAAAGCGACCTAGCTTAATTGTCATTGACCCATTAGTTCCATGGAAGACGGCGCCTTGTCTGAAACAGCACAGAGGGAAGCGCTTGAAGAACAGATGCAATCCTCTAGTGCACGGGAAAAGTTCGAAGTACGAAACAAAAGATGGGCGTATGACGTAAGTCAGATTTAAAATTGAGCTTCGATGCCTCAATTGCGTACCACACTTATCTACAGACACATATTAACAAAAAGTCAAATCAAATAAGAAAATATCTGGTCGAGTTCATGCGGTGCCCGTTAGAACACAGTTCCTTTAGCGAATTTTTAGAAATCATTTGAAATTGTTCACAGCGGGAAAGTGCTCGGGCGTGACTGAAACGCGGCAAATTTACGCAATAAGCAGCATTTCGCGTTTGACAAGGTTAATTGCTTTTCTCGGGAGTCTGATTACTGCGTATGCAGAATGCTACGACAATAGAGGCTATCACAAATTTGCGGCTAAATTTGCACATTTCGGCGCTGGTGTATACGAGAATCCCGTCACAGTTTGTGTTCTCAGATATGCTTTTCGTTCAATGAAATTCCATTTGGTAGCAAGTGGGCGGGCCTGTAATTCTTTCGCTTTACCCTGCACTCTTTCTTCGTGTTCTTCATGCTTTCAACTTTGCATTATAGCGCACACGCTCTTCTTGGCAGAGTGGAATACCGCACATATAAGGCGCGCCTGACTGCACAGACTAAACCCTTCACTGCAACTCAAACCTCCAGCCGCACTGCACTGACGCGAAGCATCTCTTCTGTGTCGGTTATGGCTGGGAGTTAGTTACCTCCACGAAAGCTTACTCAGCACTAATTGAAATGGCTGATAGTCGTGCATGTGATGTTTGCGGATGCGACTAGAACACTGACCCCTTATTGTGCCCCTGTCCTCAATTTCAAGCGCAAGGACAATCTTTGTCCAACACATTGAGGAAACAAGATGATCGTCCTATGAGTGAACAGACAGTACTAGAGCACCATCCCCACCACCGATCATCGGCTCAGAAGACAGTGAAGGCAACGACAAAAAACTGAGCTAGTTGGCAGCGATTCATTATGCAACAAAAATGAGGCTGGCAGGTGAGCGGTTCGTGTTGTCCACTTCTCTTCTCTTGTGTCCTGCCTGCACGCCTCACCTTTATTGCATAAGTGAAGGCACTTTTGTGCTTTCTGAGAACGTCTGGTTTGTACGAGCGGCTTTGACTCAATGACTGTCGGTGTACGTCTCTATGCCTCCTCTACCTGCCTTCTCTCTCTTCCCATTCTCCCTTCCCCCGGCGTAGGGTAGCCAACCGCATTCTTGACTGGTTAACATTCCTGCCTTCACTCTATACCTCCCTGTCTCTCTAGCTCTCTCTCTCTTCATGCTTTAATGCTCCTTTCTGATCGTGGCCTACATCCGCTTTTTTTCGATCCAAGTTTCAGTTTAATGTTCATTCAATATGCATAGTTGGTTGTTAGTAGTATACAAGCGAGGGTCCCAAAGGCAAACGACTTCAGCGGGACCCTCGGTTAACAAGAAGATTGGTACAAAATGATTAATTAATACAACAGTGTAAAATTACGCAATCTATAGGTAAATAAGAAGTGAACGAAGTAGCGAAAAGGAATACATTCGATTTTTATACAACGAGTCATACATATTAAAAGAAATTCGCACATTACCAATCTAAATTGTATAAACCTATATATATATATATATATATATATATATATATATATATATATATATATATATATATATATATATATATATATATATATGTCTCCAACACAAGCTATTCTCGTCGTAGGAGCTAACGGAAGCAAATGCGTAAGAGACACGGCTCACTGATAATTGGTACATCATATCCGCTACACTTCTCATACATTTGGCAAAATTTATTATTAGGCCCAGGCTAACGATAAGTTAATGATATGAGACAAAATTTTAGCACAAGCTTTAACGTATCACGTGCACGCCACCATGTTTCTTTGGACGCTCTGAAACATCTTCAATAAAAGTGCTCTATCAAGGCGCTTCTTTCTAAGCCGAACACTTTCACTTGACGAGACTATGCAAATAGTGTATTTATAACTTTCTTTCTTTCTTTCTTTCTTTCTTTCTTTTTCATCTTTTCTTTAAAAAGGTCAGGAAAATGGAAACTTTCTCCGAGTGGCACTTTCTCTAAAATCCTACGTCCGGAACTCCCCTCATTTCCCTACGCACAGGGCCGAGGCCCTCAAGGTCGCCTCCCATTCTTCCTTCACCCACCCACTGTTTACTTCCGGAATGCATTTCCTGCCAGCGTATGGTGGCTTTTCTGCCGCCGCCGCCGCGCATGCTTACGCCTCTCTTTCACTGCCAACGCTCTTCTCCCGACCTCTTCTCATACGGCGATTGTACTCCCGACCTTCCCGCCAAAACCTTTTTCCCCCCGTTTACTTACAGCTTCTTTTCATTTACTTCCAGTTTTCTTCCCCATTTTCGTTCTCGAGCGTAAGACACACACGCACACACATACAAAACTCAAAAGAACCGCCATTTCCTCGGCGTAAATCTTTTGCATGCGACGACCTTGAAGCAGGAGTCTTCACAATGCGCAGCATCCTATACAGAGAGCGGGTGGAAGGCAGGCAGGCCTGAATCCCCGCTGCCGTATTTCTCCACGCATCCCGAAGAAGCGAAAACACACAATCCTGGATGGATGCAATCGGAGGGCAGGGAGGAAACAAATCGGATTAGGGGTAGAAGTGGGGAGAAGTGTCCCGAAATCGACGCGCCAAGCTACAGAGACTCCCGTTCGGGAAAAGAACGCCGGAGCCCAATCGCGAAAGCTCTCCCTGACGCGTGCTTTGCGCATTCATCGATGCACGATGCGAGCAAATATGCTCGTCAACCCCCTAGCTTGCAGACAAGCCGCGCGACCGTGGTTGCTCATATACCGCAAGCTTTCGGGCCAAAATGCGGCGGGTGAGAAAAAAAAAAGAGAGCACGCAATATTCCGGAGTGATATGAGGCGATACCTCTCCTCCGTGTTCGTATGCTAGCAAGCAGCGTCGAGGTATATGGCCCACGTGGATGATTTGCGTTTGTCCGAGTCGCGAATACGATTTTTTTTTCACTTTGTGAAACCTTGTTTTATTTTTGTTTCGCATTTATTTTTTATATTTCCGTGGACGAAGCTGTAAAGACAACGTCTTTCCGTGTTTTAAAGGCGCAGGATCTTGCGTGGCGTACTTTCTCTGCTGGATGAAAGCTTGAAGGCCGAGACAGCGGAGTACGTATGTAAGCAAAGGTGAGAAACAATGCCGCAAAAAAATTATGCATTAGCCAACTAGTATAAAGGATCTTCCTGTTCTATAAGCTATGTCCCATGCATGTTATGGGGTTGCTTTTCTGAGGAGCTCCTCGTACTTTATCTCGGAAGTTCGCTTCTCCCCCCCCCCCTCCTTTTTTTTCTTTAGCGTTTTGGCGTCAAAGATTCCAAAGCTTCCAAATATTCTTGATAATTGTCTTCAAGCAATTTATTAGGCTGACTTCATTTCATGTGGGAGTTGAAAAGCGCGAACTTAAAGAACACACACAGACACACACGCGCGTGCACACAGTGACTGTGTGTGTGTATGTACGGGTGACGTTTGTTTTTTGTCTGTGTCCAGTTCATGCCATTTAACGTTCATGTGGATTACCAACGTGCCCAAACTGCCATTCCGGTCATTTAATGTTGCCAGCAGAGTAAGTCTCCCTTGCCTTGGTGACAGTGTAGCTCACCTATATTTTTCATAAAGCGGCCGAACCATAGGAAATCTTCTGTCATGAACCCTTGTCAACGATTGTTCAAATTACTTGGATATATTCGTTCGCAACATCTACTACATACTCGTAGCTCCGCGCGTCCAATTTGCCTACATTATTTCAGGCACTCTGATCTAAACGTTATTCGCCTTGATGAGCGGAGCCGGTTGCGTCTCATTATACCATGCTGGTAACACCACTAACTTGTAAAGTTGTGCTTTCAAGATTGCTCACTTTTTCTTCTTTAATTACAGAAATGAGATTTGATCGCATAGATAAACACTTAGAGCGGCACGCGAGATAGCGTAGGCCTATTACATTCAAAAGGCAGGAGATGCACTTCTAGCTAATCTGGCTAATCTTTAGGAAGAGTGGCGTCATTTCCGCACCTGTCACGTGCACTTTTGAGAGTCTTTGCTCGTGTGCTTTCAATAAACAATAGTTCAACGCTTTGTCTCTCGTGTCTTCTTAGTGTTGGCTGCAGTCGCGTTGGAGTTTCAAGTATAAATTACCAATGTGTGCCTATAGCAAGTGGTCCTTTTGATTAGAAACGTACGATCAAAAAGACACGTGCTTAGACATCAAAGTCATTTACTGTGCAACGCAGCAAGTTACTTAATGACAGTGCAACGGCGACGGCATGACGAAGTCACTGAGTTGACTAACACCCAAATACAGCGAAGAGCTGTGTTTATTAGAGGAACACTGATGATTACACCTGAGCTGAAAGCCGTGCTGCAGACGACCGCGCTGCACCCCGCGATGAATTCGCCTGTGTTTAACGAATGATTTTTACTGTGATGATTCATACATTGCGTCTTCATATCGCCACATAAATGTTCTTATTTTTTATTCTATCTATTGAAATTTGAACCCCCCGTTTTTGTTTAGCCAGCCCATGAAAATGTCCTAATACGCACGCTGGACGCTCCACTACACTGCGGTTTTTTTTTTTTAGTTGTTGCGACCAAGGCTTGTCTTAAGGCATAACTCAGGTTGTGTGACCAGTGTTGTGTATGGCATCAAACAATGTTCTGTGGCATTTGTTGTCATGTGTCCAGAGATCATAGCTGACCGTGACAATGTAGTGTAAGCCAATGTGATTTTTCAAACGCTTAAACTACGCTCTCCTAGCCATTAATGTAATACGAAGGGAACGGCGGGTTGCCATTATTCCTCAAGAGAAAAGTTTATAACAGCTGTGTCTTACCAGTACTCACGTACGGGGCAGAAACCTGGAGGCTTACGAAAAGGGTTATACTTAAATTGAGGACGGCGCAACGAGCTATGGAAAGAAGAATGGTAGGTGTAACGTTAAGGGATAAGAAAAGAGCTGATTGGGCGAGGGAACAAACGCGAGTTAATGATATATTAGTTGAAATCAAAAAAAAGAAATGGGCATGGGCAGAACACGTAATGAGGAGGTCATTAGGTGTTACGGAATGGATTCCAAGGGAAGGGAAGCGTAGCAGAGGGTGGCAGAAAGTTAGGTGGGCCGATGAGATTAAGAAGTTTGCAGGGACGACATGGCCACAATTAGTACATGACCTGGGTAGTTGGAGAAACATGGGAGAGGCCTTTGCCCTGCAGCGGGCGTAACCAGGCCCACTGCATGATGATGAAGGGAAATCCGCTATTAAATGGCGCAGTCCGAACACTTCTCGTTATGCACTTCTTGCGGACGCGCACGTGATGCGTGCGCGATACCGAGCCTATAATATAAAATTCCTAATTAAAAGCTTCGCGCTTAGGCCGCAAATTACGCGTATTTGAGAATTTCGAGCCCCACTTCACCTTCACTGTGTGCTAGCTGGTAGGCTTTATAGAACAAACGGAGATATTGGCACGATGATTCAGGCAGCGGTCGAAGTGAAACGTTGAAAGTGACAAACAAAAAAGAATATTTAACATTCTGTACTTAACAGCACCCAATTTCTATATTTTCTCAATGTCCGCGAAACCGAACGATTCTTACAGTACACGATTCCGCCATATCATCCAGTACACAGCTGACATTTTTTGCCAGTGATACGCACTTTTTTAATGCCAATTGCAAGCTTTTTGGTAATATTGTGCGTGAATTTTATTAAATCTGAATGCGTCTGTTCTTAATTACTCCTTCTGTAACACAACATCACCATTTCCTCTTGCCTAAAGGTCTTTCGGGGTATTACGGATATAGAAGCGTGAGGCACGGATGAAATCTACATATTCCTAGGCTAATTCATGTTGCACACTGTCAAGGGCTAGACAGTTGTGGGGAGAAGTAATTGGAGCATCGATTTTGGCGAACGTCTGGAGAGGTCGTTAAATCCTTCTTTCCGTCTTTAATGACCAAGAGTGTCAGAGCGCTTTCAGACAGGACAGTACGTGGAGCTCCTAATCATCAGGTCATTACCACAGCTAATGCTAAGTGCAGCATTAAAAAAAATAAAACTGTGGCAATGCTAGATAAATACGTTAACGTTACGTCGCACTCTGTGAGGTCCCGGATAAATGTTAAACCGCGTCCGAAAGAATGCAAAATGTTGTTCAGGAGCTCACTCGACACATGTCCTGCCTCTTCAAACACACAACACACACGCACGCACACGCAAGCACGCACGCACACACGCACATAGCCGCACGCACACGCGCATACACACACACATGCGCACGCACACAGGTTCTCATAGGCTCTCACAAGTCCGTCTACCTCTAGCACTTGACCAGCATCTCACATTCCACGCACATAAACGTTTGTTTTTCAACTGTGGCACTCCATTAAAAGAAAGAAAGATGCTTCGGCCTTTAGGCCAAGCTCAAGATAGACAAGAGGCTTTAAAGGTGAACAGATTCATTCCACCCATTAGCCCGATAGACCAACGTTTGCAGCCGAGAAATTACACGATGCACACATCAGCGAAGTGATTGAGCGTGGCGTTGGCGGTGGGTCCATTTTGTTTCGTCATTTTTTTGCAGCAAAACAAACTCCGTGGCTCTGAAGACTTTATCTAAACATCCGCGCCTGCGTGGTCGACAACGGGAACGCACAACGCCAACGTACCACGAGAGAGAGAGAGAGAGAGAGAGAGAGAGAGAGAGAGAGATGAAGAGGGAAAGGTAGGGAGGTTGTCAAGGACGTACCCGGTTGGCTACCCTACACTGGGGGAGGCGAAAGGGAAGAGCACATAAGGCTAGAAAAGAAAAAAAATAATGGTTAGTCAGTCACAGCCAGTCGCAGAGGAATCTCCACTGTCGCAAGCGTTCCTGTAATCCAGTGTCCTTCAAGAAGAGCAGAATGACTTTTGTGGCCTTTTTCATGCAGGAACGCATAGGCCGTGGTCCAAGGATCTTTTCTTCTGAGGGCGCTCTATGGCAGCAGTGTGTCCAGGACTGTAGAATACTTCTGGTCATGTATTTATGACAGCCAAATTAGGCACGAAAAAGTAAGCATTTTGTCTCATATTTCACTAAAGGTACATATTCTTAATGTGTTCATATGGAAATAATGTGGCCCTTGCGCCACCTCATGCACGTATCCTTCTTGATATGCTTAGCAGTAAAATTCATTTGTCAAACATTCTAGTTGTACAGCAAAACTGGTGCCAGCCCATACTTATGGACTGTTGTAACTTTCTTTGTTCGTAAGTGCCTAACAGACAGTATTTCGGGAGGTGTGTGCGTAAACATGGTCGCAAGAAAATCTGGTTGTGAAACAATTCTTTAAAACTGTGCTCTCTTAGGACGCTACACTTTATTATGGGACTTTTGACGCGGGACCACGAGATTAGCGAAGCTTTTCACATATACCAACACGGTGATTTCTGTGTTAGCGTGCCTTTCATATAGCTGCATTGTAGTGATATGCGTCACTTATCAAATGCGTGATAGCCTGCCGCCAATAGTGGCCAGCGATAAATTGGTGTATTTATGAACTCTGCGTGGTATTCTTCTTCTATATAATGCAGTTGACAAGAAATAAACACTGGTTGTTCGACAGCACTGTGTCTGCTGTTTGCATTACGTTTCTTATTTTGTGCTGTTTGATTCTCTTCTAAACACTCGCAATAACGCACACTGCTGTTCCCTCAATATTCATCAACATATCCTCTCTTGCCTTAGGGCTGAACTGAAGTTGTGAGTTGAAGCGTGATTCGCGTTACAATTTGCGATAAGCTCCAGAGTGCTGACTATTAAAGGCCAGAGTTGACGTGCGTGCCTAACTCATCACATGCCGCCCTGCTTGTCAGCGCAATGAATGTGTCGAATTTATTAATTTTCTTACTTGATACGTGTCGCAATGGAAGCACAAATAAAATAAAGAATGTTGTGCTCGTGCACTACTAGCTTTCTGTTTAAATAAAAAAAAAATTAAATCATGGTGTTCTACGTGCCAAAACCACTTTCTGAATATAAGGCACGCCACAGAGGAGGACTCCGAAAATTTTGACCACCTGGGGTTCTTTAACGTGTACCTAAATCTAAGTGCACGGGTGTTTGCGCATTTCGCCCCCATCGAAATGCGGCCGCCGTGGCCGGGATTCGATCCCGCGACCTCGTGATCAGCAGCCTAACACCATAGCCACTGAGCAACCACGGCGGGTCAGTTTTCTGTTTAACTGCATTCGTCTTTCTGTACCAGCAATGCGATAAATTATGCGCAAAAGATAAGGAAGTACAAAATTAGCGGGAAACATTGACCAAAGGAGCGGGGTAGAGACTTCTCAGATTTCATCCTGTTGTAACCAGAGACCTGCCAAACCTGAAACCTCGACCGAGGTGCTGTATATACGTCGCAAAAAAAAAAAAAAAAGAAAGTCAGTAGCATGTTTTTTTAAAAATCTTTTTTGTCCCTTTCGTCGGAGGAACTTCGATCGAACAGAAAAAATAGGCGATGTGCTCTATCGGCGGTACGGCTGAGAAATCACGCTGCAGATTTACACTTTCAAGCGAGTGTTTTCCACTTCTTGAGGTTCGCGTTGCTCTTCCCTTCCACGGTCCTTCTCGGTTCTTTCTTGAAGCTATCTCAGAAACGTTGTTATAGCCAGCCCTTTATTCGTCCCCACATTCGTGCCCCCTCTCCCCCTTCTCTCGCCCGTTTTCCAACGCCCGTCTAGCACTCGGCTACGCCAATCCGCCGTAGGAACCGAAGAGCACGCGCGCAAGCGTGCGTCGGAATCGAGACACACAGATCGACCGAGCAGCCAAGGTCAGACCAACGGGAGGGGGACCGCTAAGGCGCCGTGCCCTTGCAGGCGAACAGAGAGACGCACACACACACACGCGCGCACTTACAGACGCACGAGAGCACCAGCATGTAGGGTTTGGGACAGAGGCGCTCGTCGCAGTATGGAGAACAAAGGTGGAAGGGGGGAGAGGGATGAGTCTGTACGGTTATAGGGAGTGTCGCGCAGCGCTACCTGGTGACGGAGGGCGGACGGTCTCCGTTCTCTTATTACTATAACATGTACAGGCCTTCTTTGTTCATTCTTTTTTTTTTTGGGGGGGGGGGGGGTGTTCGTAGGCACCTACGTGCGGGCGCTCGTGGCTTGCTTTACACTCCTTCTTTTTGTTTGTTTGTTCGTACGTATGTAGGTTCTCAGCTTAAGCGACTCCTCCTCTCCTCCAGAGCGCGGGTTCAGACGCGACATCCGGAAGCGACCCAAAGAGGAACAGAAAGCGCCGGCTTTGTAATTTATGGGTCATATCGGGACGGCTGAGCGGTTGGGGCGCGGTTGAGGGAAGCTGAACTGCTTCCCCGCGTGGCGCGTCTTCAAGGTCAGTATAGTCGGCCGCGGGACCACCGGGCTTTTGGCCGGGGAGACATTTGCAGTCGTCGTTTAAAGCTGTATGCGCGCCTGCTGCGGTAATGCGCCTACGCGATTGTTGCCGCTTCTAACGGCGGCGCAGGCCAACTTCGCTTACTGAGTCGAGCACACGCGGTATTTTAGCGGATCCACTACTTCGGGCGCTTCATAGCGGCTTCCTTGTCACCGGGAAGGAAACGAAACTGTACTAAGTCTTTGTGCTTCCCCGCAATTCTCGAGTGCGTAAACTTGAGAAGGGCTGCACATTGGCGCGCTTCGTTATACGGATGAAAGTGGATGAAGATCGGACGCCGAAGAGGAAGTCGCATAGAAGTAGACTTCGTGGTTGCCGCGTAGTTAACGCCTGCTAATCTTCAAGTGGAGGCAAATGACATTGCGGAAGAAAGCGATAACCTTGCGAAAACCGTATTTCAAATTCAATTATCTTCAAACCGCATCCCTCCATCGGTCCAAGCTATGCGCATCATTGCCCCTGTTTTGCTTTGGCACGTTAAACACTGTGATTTGATTTGGCGCTCATTGAGCCGTCGTGCATTAACTATGCCGTCTGCAAATTCACTTTCGGTAACCGGTGCTTGAGGTGGCAGAATAAACGAAAGCAAAGCCCCAGCACTGCTTATCGCTCAACCATACAGTCTCCGAAATGTCAATAGTCTGCTTGACTGCAGCATTAAAAGCCACGTGCCGTTCTATGGAAAACACGCCGTTACGACACAAGAACGGTGGGAAATGGAAGCCCGTGAAAATGACAAGACAACCATTGTGACACACGAGTGAATTCACAGAATGGAGAACAGCTAGACAGAGCGGTCGGTATAGGTAGCCATATAGACATGACGGGCTGAATACGAGCAGGTGCAACAGAATACTAACTTCAGCCGCGTAATGAGTAAGAAGTAAAAGAACAAGAAAAAGGGACAGAAAAGGAAGCATCTGTTCCCGTTTGTCTGTCCTGTTTCTTACGCTATCACTCGTTTTAACTTCAACAAGCTGATGCTCATGCATTTTAATTTTTTTTGCGTACGTTGATGTTCCCACTTAGTAATATTCAGAGGCTAAACATCACACTGCCACCTTGACTACACTACTCATGGGTTTCGAAGGGCTCCACCAACGAGCCGCTCATCGGGAGGACGCTGTTTCACCGTCCACAAGCAAATGCGCCAGCGTACAATCTTCACTTTTTTTTTCCATTCTTTTTCGCCGGCAATATTTCCGCGGACGAAGGGTTAGCTTTTACGCCCTTTCACCCCATAAACGCTTCGCAACCGCCGTTTGCACTTACAGACGCACAGAACGGCACACACGCACACGCATACAGTATACATACCCACCGCTCTTCAGGGAGGACTGAGGCAAAGACCTTGAATCCTACTGGGCTTCACTCCTAAGGGTAGAGAAAAATACTTTCACTTGAAAAATAGAAGAAAAAAAAAGAAATATACAAGGTAGATTTACGGCGTACGCTTACAAAAATGAAAAAAAAAAGGAGTTAACCGGCTGTGCAAAGGAGCTCCGAAACGTTGTAGAATCCCTGATTTTATAACCTTAGTTTCTTCCGGTACATATTTTAAGTCGGCAGACTATGCCATTTTGCCCCGCTGAACCGAATAACGTAGGGAGCGGCGGGATATGGGCCAGATAAATAAGAATAAAAAAAAAAAGACGACATAAAATGGAGTGAGAGGAGGCGAAGAAAGAGGTGGAAAGAGTTGAAAGGGAAACACCGGAAGCTCGAAGAAAGGCGGGAGAAGACCTGGCGTGTGTGTGTGTGTTCGTGTCTGCGCGCGCGACGTACGTTACCGGCAAATATGTGGAGCTCGCGGGCAAGCAGGCCTCCCCGAACGTCGTCGCCGTCCCGCGTAGTAGAAGGATCGTGCAGAGTGTAGCGTAACCCGAGCAGGGGCGAGCACGCGCGAGACTTCGCGGACGAGGCCTCCGCCGTAGCGCGTATCCGCGGACGTAGTTGTCGGGGGCAGGCACACCTTGTAGGTTAGGTCCGAAAAAAAAAAAAATTGTCGCCGTAGTACTATTGCCCCGGTAGCGAGAATAGCCACCTGTTTCGCAGGCTTTCTTAAAAAAAAAAATGATATTTTATTTTAGGTTCAGTCGGAGCTCGGCATTCATTCTGAAGAGATGCGTGCGCAACTTGGTACGTTGTTTCTTTCTTTTTTTTCTTCTTCTTTCTTTGGAAAGTGTAGGTCATGTTTGCGAGTTCCGAACTTCGTGCGCTGTGTAATTTTCTGCCGTCCGCTGATTCGAGCCGTTGCTATTTGGATTTGTGGCTTACAGTAAGTATTTTTTTGAAAGTTGAGCGTCGATGTGCCCAGCTATTTAAAAAAGAAACAGATCGTTTAGGGTTCGTACTGGATGCAACCTCGCTTCTGTCTGCTGAACGACAAAGTGCACTGCTGAGGAGGGGGGGGGGGGTCGCCGAGGTATGTCACTTGGATACGCTGGAAGTCAGCGGTAAGTACTTTATTGTTGTCTTTGAAAGTGCTGCTTTTTGAATATTTGCGGTTCTTGTGAAATTTCTCGAAGCAGTTCGGCTTTCGAAAGATATGAGCCTGTCGCTGAATTTGATATGAAGTGTTCTGCTTTACATAGGGAACCTTTGTGTCGCGATATTTAGGTGTTATATTGATGGCAGCGATCAGGATTGCAGTGTCCTAGCTTGTGCACCATGTGTTATCGGGGGCTTAGAACCAAGCGTGATGGTGGTTATTTTGTAGCGGAGCATTGTCTTTTTGTCTTCTAATACAGCATGGGAAATATAAGGCTGCTTTTCTCTCGAATAAAATAGTAATGCGTTCGCAGTTCTTTCGCATATGATAATTAGATATAGCATGTAATTTGGAAGTGAAGCTAGTAAACACTTTCTCATACGATGTCTTGAATAATATGATAGTTTATAGCAGGAACAATGTGGGTAACGTGTAATTTTAACAAAATCCACGGCAACGTGAGGACACATTATGTCTCTGATTATTGGGTTTTGCGTTTTCTTTTTCTACACTTTAGTTAAACTTTATATGCGCCCTCGATGCCTCCACCAATGAATAACAAAACTTCACTGACATATTCTTGAGAATGAGGACCCATTGTACTTTTCTGAATGATGTTAGCTTAGGTTTTGTACTTGAGCAAACAGCATTTTCACCTGAGGATGGGATTTACTTCGTAAACTTTGTGGCTTAACTATGCTGATGCGATCTAGTCAACCATCACAATATGAGAGTGCATACTACACACACATTCTTTCAAAGTCAAAGACATGCTCTCCGAAGATAATTAACATGCCAAGTACTCCCGTAGAATGTGGCTGACGATTTAGGTTGAATTACTCCGGAGTTGAATTACTCCGGACAGGCCGCCATTGGAATCTGAACCTGGCAACGTTTAACGTTAGAACGCTATCTAGTGAGGCGAGTCTAGCAGTGTTATTGGAGGAATTAGAGGGTAGTAAATGGGATATAATAGGGCTCAGTGAGGTTAGGAGGACAAAAGAAGCATATACAGTGCTAAAAAGCGGGCATGTACTGCGTTACCGCGGCTTAGCGGAGAGACGAGAACTAGGAGTCGGATTCCTGATTAATAAGGAAATAGCTGGTAACATACAGGAATTCTATAGCATTAACGAGAGGGTGGCAGGTCTTGTTGTGAAACTTAATAAGAGGTACAAATTGAAGGTGGTACAAGTCTATGCCCCTACATGCAGTCATGATGACCAGGAAGTCGAAAGCTTTTATGAAGACGTGGAATCGGCGATGGGTAAAGTCAAAACAAAATACACTATACTGATGGGCGACTTCAATGCCAGGGTAGGCAAGAAGCAGGCTGGAGACAAGTCAGTGGGGGAATATGGCATAGGCTCTAGGAATAGCAGAGGAGAATTATTAGTAGAGTTTGCAGAACAGAATAATATGCGGATAATGAACACCTTTTTCCGCAAGCGGGTTAGTCGAAAGTGGACGTGGAGGAGCCCGAATGGTGAGACTAGAAATGAAATCGACTTCATACTCTGCGCGAACCCTGGCATCATACAAGATGTAGACGTACTCGGCAAGGTACGCTGCAGTGACCATAGGATGGTAAGAACTCGAATTAGCCTAGACTTGAGGAGGGAACGGAAGAAACTGGTACACAAGAAGCCAATCAATGAGTTAGCGGTAAGAGGGAAACTAGAGGAATTCCGGATCAAGCTACAGAACAGGTATTCGGCTTTAACTCAGGAAGAGGACCTTAGTGTTGAAGCAATGAACGACTATCTCATGGGAACCATTAAGGAGTGCGCAATAGAAGTCGGTGGTAACTCCGTTAGACAGGAAACCAGTAAGCTATCGCAGGAGTCGAAAGATCTGATCAAGAAACGCCAATGTATTAAAGCCTCTAACCCTACAGCTAGAATAGAACTGGCAGAACTTTCTAAGTTAATCAACAAGCGTAAGACAGCGGACATCAGGAACTATAATATGGATAGAATTGAACAGGCTCTCAGGAACGGAGGAAGCCTAAAAACAGTGAAGAAGAAACTAGGAATAGGCAAGAATCAGATGTGTGCGTTAAGAGACAAAGCCGGCAATATCGTTACTAATATGGATGAGATAGTTCAAGTGGCTGAGGAGTTCTATAGAGATTTATACAGTACCAGTGGCACCCACGACGATAGTGGAAGAGAGAATAGCCTAGAGGAATTCGAAATCCCACAGGTAACGCCAGAAGAAGTAAAGAAAGCCTCAGGAGCTATGCAAAGGGGGAAGGCAGCTGGGGAGGATCAGGTAACAGCAGATTTGTTGAAGGATGGTGGTCAGATTGTTCTAGAGAAACTGGCCACCCTGTATACGCAATGCCTCATAACCTCGAGCGTACCGGAATCTTGGAAGAACGCTAACATAATCCTAATCCATAAGAAAGGGGACGCCAAAGACTTGAAAAATTATAGACCGATCAGCTTACTGTCCGTTGCCTACAAAGTATTTACTAAGGTAATCGCAAATAGAATCAGGAACACCTTAGACTTCTGTCAACCAAAGGACCAGGCAGGATTCCGTAAAGGCTACTCAACAATAGACCATATTCACACTATCAATCAAGTGATAGAGAAATGTGCAGAATATAACCAACCGTTATATATAGCTTTCATTGATTACGAGAAAGCGTTTGATTCAGTCGAAACCTCAGCAGTCATGGAGGCATTACGGAATCAGGGTGTAGATGAGCCATATGTAAAGATACTGGAAGATATCTATAGCGGCTCCACAGCCACCGTAGTCCTCCACAAAGAAAGCAACAAAATTCCTATAAAGAAAGGCGTCAGACAGGGAGATACGATATCTCCAATGCTATTCACAGCATGTTTACAGGAGGTATTCAGAGGCCTGGAGTGGGAAGAATTGGGGATAAAAGTTGATGGAGAATACCTTAGCAACTTGCGATTCGCTGATGATATTGCCTTGCTTAGTAACTCAGGAGACCAATTGCAATGCATGCTCACTGACCTGGAGAGGCAAAGCAGAAGGGTGGGTCTGAAAATTAATCTGCAGAAAACTAAAGTAATGTTTAACAGGCTCGGAAGAGAACAGCAGTTTACGATAGGTAGCGAAGCACTGGAAGGGGTAAGGGACTACATCTACTTAGGGCAGGTAGTGACCACGGATCCGGATCATGAGACTGAAATAACCAGAAGAATAAGAATGGGCTGGGGTGCGTTTGGCAGGCATTCTCAAATCATGAACAGCAGGATGCCACTATCCCTCAAAAGGAAAGTGTATAACAGCTGTGTGTTACCAGTACTCACATATGGGGCAGAAACCTGGAGACTTACGAAAAGGGTTCTGCTGAAATTGAGGACGACGCAACGAGCTATGGAAAGAAGAATGATGGGTGTGACATTAAGGGATAAGAAAAGAGCAGATTGGGTGAGGCAACAAACGCGGGTAAACGACATCTTAGTTGAAATCAAGAAAAAGAAATGGGCATGGGCCGGACATGTAATGAGGAGGGAAGATAACCGATGGTCACTAAGGGTTACGGACTGGATTCCAAGGGAAGGGATGCGTAGCAGGGGGCGGCAGAAAGTTAGGTGGGCGGATGGCATTCAGACGTTTGCAGGGACAACATGGCCACAATTAGTACATGACCGGGGTAGTTGGAGAAGTATGGGAGAGGCCTTTGCCCTGCAGTGGGCGTAACTAGGCTGATGATGATGATGATGATGACTTGTCGACGTAAAAAAAAAAAAAAAACGTTTCTGTGAAAGTGAGAGTTTGCGCACTTTGCGACAGTGACGCTGTATTGTTGCACTAGATGTTTTAACTATCGTACAAACTGAACGGAAGTGTACGTACAACACATTTCAGCTCTTTCCGTAACAAAATATTAAATGCGAACAGAGCGCACTGACAACTGCGAAGCCATGAATTAAGGCATTCGCTGACGGGTCACACAGGGCTGGTACTCTTCATATAGAAGACCTTTTTGTATCATGTCCTTATTGAGTCGCTCAGACATTCATTATATTTCTTCGTGAAATAACTTTAGCAGTGACAACTGAAAAGCTTGATTATAAATATTTACGCATTTTATAATTGATTACATTAGGGTAGGAAGGAAAGCGGTGCAACAATTTGTTTGTACTTCTATACCACGCCTGAGACACGTAGAAAGATAACGCAAATGACAAGGGTACCTCCTGTGAAAAAAATATCTGATGAAAAGGGTCGGTTAATGTTTGAATAAGACTCATTTAGTCAGTCAGAACAAACCATTGACATATACGAACGTATCATTGATCCCTGTGCTTTATGGGCTCAAGATTACCGCGTGAACACTGCCATGTGAGCGTTGGCTTCGGAGCTGCTGATGCGCAGTGACAAAGCGACAAAGAAGTGAGCCCATGGAGCTCACTTTCAGATCACAATAGTGAATTATTTTATCTTCTCATTTATGTGACAACCATTTGATCTACTTAGAAGAAAAAGAAGAGGAAGCAAATTAAAGAGACTTGCTTCGTTTCTCTGCAATATCAAAATATTATCCTTGGATACTGTCGAAAGGTCTTGCCGTCTCTTTTACTTGCTCAAGGCGCATCCTGAAAGATTGCACTTAAGTGGAACTTCGTCCACATCTCTCCAGCAGCTTTCTTTAATGAAGGCGAGTGTGGCAATGCAAGTATGACAATGCAAGCCTTCGTGCAAATCATGCGATATTGCGATGAACGATACAGAAAACTTCAGCTGCCCACCGGAAAGAAACGAAAAAAGCAGTCAGATATCGAAATTTCTGCGATTTCGCCCGGGTCCAAGCGCCGCAGGTTAGAGAAATGCGCGCGGAAATAACGGAACTTTGAAAGCAAATGTCTTCAGACTTGCCTCTCCGGCGTAAATGAAAAAGCCACTACCATATTCAACACAGGTGGCCAGCAGGAGTACTACGATTGTGAACGCCTCACGGCGTCTAGCGATACGGACCTCCATATTCGGTTCGATTCGAAGGAAAGCGAAACACAGAAATCCTCTAGTTTGCACGTAAGAAAAAAAAGCAACAAGAAAAAAAGCCTTCTAGAGGAATGTTATGAATAGGAAGAGAGCATACATACTTAGTTCGTAACAAAATAAATATGACTGCATTGCAAAACTATTGAGCTAATGTCGCGCACATGAGAAACTGGGCCCGTATACACAAAAAGCACTTACGCTAAGATTCTTCGTAAGAGCACATTTCAGCCAATCGGGGAGTTGGGAATATCCTAAGCGAAGAGCGCCAGCCAAAGACGAAAAGAACTTACGAACGAAAAGCTTTGTCTATATGGCCCCTGGTTTTCATAAGTGGCACCTAAATTGACGTCAGGATACCGATAGTGACATATAAAAATTTTCCACGCGTATTCAAGGAGTTCTCTAAATAACATGTTTATGCACCGCACACACAACAGTAGCAGGACTTGTTTACTTTTCACTAAATGTTTTAAATAACGGGGGCCATAGCCTCTTAATTCTTCGCAGCAGTTACTTACCGTTTGTATCTATTTTAACTAGTTTACAAATTGAAATACAAGTGTTTGCTGTCCCTGTACGGCCCCGCAGCCACCAATGACTGGCAGTGACGCCATTCACAGAAGTTCAGTTGGCAGTAATCTTAGTTTATAACGATGTATTGCAAATATGGTCAAACAGCCACTAAGCTAGAATCACCCAGGAACAAAATACATAACAACATAAAGCGTATGCAATTCACAAACGAAACCTAGCACACAATTAAAACTTCATTTACGAACAAGAAAACCTATTACACACGTCAGTGCAATGCGTTATACGAGGGCAAAAACAAAAGAATAGAGGCAGGCATTTGTGTAAACATCTGAGAAAAATTACATGGACCAGGGACTGCGCGATCAGGCTGATTTCCTCCTCTAGCTGCGACTGTAACTTGAAATTGTGAACTGCACTGCAACCTTGCCACTGTGAACTTTCCAGTACGCGCCTAAATCCCAATTTATGGATGCTAATTGCAAAGAAATTCGGTTTTCTTTTTCGGTGATCCTGTTTTCCGTACACTTTTGCGCACGGGTGTACGCACACATACTGATGATCATGCGCACGAAATCTATATTTCAGATAGCGTTTTTTTTTGATGGCCTGCTAACTGAACAAACAAAAGAAGAAAAAAGAGTGAAAACGTTAAATACAGGAACAAGCGAAATAACTGCTCTTCCCCGAAGAAACTTGAAACTCCTTGCATTTAGCGACGAGGAGGACGCAAATGGCACGGCAGCGTCGGAGGTCTTCTCCCGCAATTCTCTCGCACGAGCAAAACGTTGTGGGCGAAACAAGGGTTCGCTATAATGGCGAACAAAAATGAAGGTCGGGCACAGGCAAAAAAAAAAATGAAATAGAAATTATTACAGTGAAGGGTTGGGGTAGGGTTGGCGGGGTAGGTGTAAGGAGGCGGATGCGTCTGTGTGGGGAGAACGGGCGGAAGGGTGTAGTGATGGCGGTGGTGAGTCGCCGCGCAAACGGAAGACGGAGTCAAATTCCACTCGTCGCCTAGCAACACGCCTTCGCCATGGCAACGCAGAGCAAACAGAGCGAGTTTTCATCCTGCCTACACCCACCATCCACTCGCGAAGTATTTCCTTTTGTCCCCACGGGTTCCCTAAGGAGCAACGCTTCCTCCCCACCTCCTCACAACGCTAGCTGTGGGCTCGCACGAGCGATGCGAGCGACTCGCAGCGGTAGAACACATGCACATTCCCGGAGAGCTTGGCGCGTTCCAGACGAAGTAAACGGCTAGGCGGTTGTGTGGGACTAGCGCGGGTCCGCGGAAAGGCGAAACCGCGCCTGAACCGAAAATTATAGAGGCACAGAAGGAGAGGCGAAAAAAAAAAAAAGTGGTAAGAACCAGTCCGCCCGTGAAGAAATGAACAACAAAAGACAAAACGCCGATGAAGAATAACTTGAGAAACGAAAGAAACGTCTTCCTTTTTGAGTCTCAGCTTTTCGGTATCTTTCGCGTCCCATTTTTACCATTGTTCTTGCGTTTCCTTCTTCTGCTGACGGGTCGAATGCTTGAAATTTTCCTCTCGGTATCATTTCCTGACAACTTGCTCTTTGCTTTGTAATTGGAAACTTTTTTTTTCTTTACCGTTAATTGCTCCTTCCTTCTTTCTTTTGTATGCCTAGATGACTCTCTAGTCGCGCATGCGTTGCAGCCTGCGCTTGGCGTTACTGCGGCGATGTCGCTCGGCGAGGCTTTGTTAATGACGTTCTGCAGGAGACGCGAGCAGTTGCTCTTGCCGGAAGGAAAAGAAGAAGAAGAAGAAGGAAAGAACGATTTCTGATAAAAGAGACGGCGGAAATTTGTAGAAGGCTGCGGAGACGCGTGAGATTCATTCTTTCAAGGAAATCTTGGAAAACAATCGTCTATCACCATCTCAGTAAACGCTGTAGGGGCGAGCTTTACCGCAGTACGGTTCTAGACAATCTTTCCGCAAAGGGAAAAAAACGGGTTCCAGCTGCACGGCGTTGGTGTGAGTAAGAAAGCACTGGGCTTGAAAAGGCATCCCTCGCAGGTTGCGCTGGGTGTACAGTAAACATTTGAGTGAATAATTGCAAAATCAAAGCGTCCTTCAAGGTGCCACGAGACATTTACTGGGCCGTTCACTCCTAGAGGGAACGGGTTAGTGGTATTCAGCCGTTGATGAGAGCTCACACTTTTCACAAGAGCCTGAAGGTTAATCATGCGTTGACAAATATCGCTGTCAAGCATTGTACTGGCAACTATCACCCGTAAAGTGGAAAATAATGTGACTTCACATTGGTCTGTGCATTAACGAAAAATACATATGTAGACGGTCCTGTAAATGTGACTGCAAAAAGAGTGCCCCTATACAGGGACGTGCGTAACATTTGGAGAGCACGTCAATCACTGAGCAAAGAGCGTTCGTTGCTAATTGTTGACCGAGCACTTAATTAAAATTAAATAATGGAGTTTTACATGCCAAAACCACGATCTAATTATGAGGCACGCCGTAGTGGAGGACTCATGAAATTTGGACCACCCGGGGTTCTTTAACGTGCACCTAAACTTAAGTACACGGGTGTTTTCGCATTTCGCCTCCATCGAATATGCGGCCGCCGTGGCAGGGATTCGATCCCGCGACCTCGTGCTTAGCAGCCCAACGCCATAGCCACCAAGCAAACACGGTGGGTGACAGAGCACTTACCACGCACGCAAACAAATTCGAGGAATAGCTTCTTCACTTTGCCGGTTGTGCCTGAGGGTGAGTTTAAAATGTCTGTGCCTTATGTTTGTTTATTGCACTGCTTCTAATCGTGAGATTTCGTTGGTTGATAGCTAAATATTCTGCAGAAGGACGTCCCTGTATCACCGTAGCATTTAAATATATTTAATAGCTGAATTTACTATTAGTAATATAGTAACTAAAGAAGTTTATTATACAATATAAAAATATTGGACCAGGTATTCAGCTTATGCATTCCTAACCAAATATAAGAGAGGAAAAAAATTCATTCGCGAGTTAGGAAAGCACACAGCACACACACGCGCGCACACACAGGCGCGCACACACACGCACACAACTACAACGTATTAGACTTTTTCGCTTGCGACTCTATTCGCAAATCATACACGAGAGAACTGGTGACAAAGGATCGCAGATAACTTTCGTGGTCCTAAATGTTTGCAACTACGACTTTAACTATTCTGGCGGAAATATTATGGTTAGGTTCGATCATTTAATAATGATTTGCATCCACGGACAACTAGTATAGAAACTTTTTTGTTGGGTTTCTGTTAGGCATTCAGCATTACTACAAAAAATAAACATGTTATTGTTGGAAATATGCATCACGTATATGGTAGGCGTTTAAATGTGATATGATTAAGGGCACTTGCAACAGAATCCAGCTTTTCGCCTAAATCGATACACTGAACACTGGCCAGTTCCACGCCCACGCACTAACTACGACATTCAAACAACCTCCTACTGTCTTCCATCAGCACTTAACAAATACAAACTAAGTGATGTAAACGTACGGGGCATATCCAAGAACACACTACTGCGAATACTTTTGTGAACGCTAACATCTTGTGGGTCACTTGAAAAATACTTACGGTTTCAAAGTGGTGACCTGTCTTCTCTCTCTCTCTGTCTCTCTCTCTCTCTCTCTCTCTCTCTCTCTCTCTCTCTCTATATATATATATATATATATATATATATATATATATGTCGCCGCATCTGTGTACAAAGTAAATGTTGCCATGTTGCTGCATGTTGTGCACAGGGGGGTGGGACCAGTCAAGCTGCCGTTATGCCGCTTTCAGCCTGCCATCCTCATGGCTTATGTACGTCAGTGCACTTAATTGGTGCAAATAAACTTGAGTTCAAATAATTAACACACACACATGCTCTGAAGGATTTGCACGAAAGGGACATACATGTTTACGCAAGCCTCCCACCAAGCAAATGGCTAATGACGGCTAGTGAGTGTTCCCTATCTGTACTAACCGATCGCCGTATCAAGCAGACAAAATGTAGGGCTTGCGTTATCGCTGTGCGTTTCCCGTACGATGCATATACTCTCTTACAGGGTCCGAAGAGCGACAGCTAGGAGAGTTCTTACATTTTTGCTACCGCAGTTGACCTAGGAGAAATTTTCGCGCTCAGTTGGAGCTCGTTTTTATGTCGTAGACAATTATAAACATGTGACGCTATCTTTGCTTGGACTTTCTTGAAATACCCTTTCCTCGTTCTTCAATCAAAGCTGAAGAAAGAAAGGTTTTGTATGTGACTTTGCCGACATCGTGTAACTAGTAAGGGTAACTAGCAAAACAACAAAACAGATTGGGGAAGGGAGGGAGGGGCAAAGAAGCAGTAAACAAAAATGTCAGCAAGGGAAACGGCGTTGACATAAAGGGAGGCGGTGCTCGGTTCATTCTCTTATGAATGCGAAACAACAGGCAGAGCGCCTGGGTTAAAAAGATAACTGAGACAACTATGGTTGTTGAGAAAGCGCAGCGAGTGAAGCAGAGTAAACTGCCGGACGGCGAAGATTTCCCGACCTAGTCCTAGCAGTGCGCCCCGCTTTGTCGGGGGAATTGGCAGATCTCCAAGCGTTATATACGCATAGGTGGCTTGCGTCAGTGCATACAGCCTCTTATTTTGAGAGCCAGACCCTCTTAGAATATAGAGTATACCACGTGCTATAGCAATTCTAAACAAAAAAAAATATAATCTTTCATAACGTACGTACGTCATTAGCGCGCAGAATGCTTCTGCAGTTGCGGCCTTCTATAGGAGCTGACACGGCGTTGACGAAGAATACTTCCTGCGCTGTCCCCTAAAACGCGTAGTATAGGGATATGTTCTTAGTACTAAGATATACTCCTGGAAGATACTAGGTTCCTGGATTCTTCAAAGCTAAACTGGTTTTCTTTTTTTCGAGCGGCTATATGATACACTGGAATTATTCTGAAGGTTTGAAGGAAATTCCTCAATTGAATCCTGGTTTGCAAACGTAAAGCTACTGATTTCGTGGCAGTTCGACTACGCCGAGATTAGATTATTAAATGTGGGAGCTAACAAAATCCCTAATGAAGTCATATTATGTATTAATGGTTGAATAAAAAGTTTCAGTGAATGCTTGGAACGAAAGAAAAACAAGTCAAACAATGTTGTTAAGCAAAATAATTAGTAAGAATAAGCAGAATAACTAATAGATAACGTGTGAAAAGGATTTCAAGAATAGAGACGTTGTAAGGCACACATAACTGATACCGAGGGACTAACGTTTGTTTTCAAGAAAAACCCCAAGTATTAAAGCAAAGAAGAGAAGTGTCAAACAGTTTTGCGGCAGAATTGTAAGCAGTGTTCAACGTTTCTGATGCGGGTGCTTCTCCGCACTGGCCCGTAGGCTGGGGCATGTAGGTGAACATGTGCTTATTTTAAACATAATATCGCCGCCATCGATGGCGAAACAGAGCGAAGAAACATTTTGGTCACTTTCGAAACTTTAATCGAGACATTCACCACTAATTAGACATAAACGTACAGAAAATCTGTCTGATCTTTCAAAGGAACAGAAAGAACAACACCGTCGGATATAAATCAACAACTAGAGGGCCAACATTATATATATATATATATATATATAATATATATATATATATATATATATATATATATATATATATAATATATATATATATATATATATATATATATATATATATATATATATATATATATATATATATATATATATATATATATATATATATATATATATATATATGTACACGCCGTTGGCTAAAATTTGCTTAGTGGGTCCACAAAACTGCCGTCGCAACACAATTTGTCCACACTTCCCTTTTGTGAGGCTTTCCGAGAGGCCCGCTTGCTGCAGGGAGAAAATTTGCCACGAAGCCAGACATCGCTGCTACCCAGTTTCGTATTCGTATGCCGTAAACCAATGAAATACGCCTCGCTCTTCTGTCTACCTTACTGCGCAGCATGTAACGCCAATCTTGAATACGGCCATTTAAGAGTCTGAGACTACAGACTCGGCGCTTTGTGAGAGGGATCAAAATAAATGCAGTATCCTAGATACTGGGTACAGACTTCGTTCACGACATAACTTCTACGGTGACCAATATCCATACTAGTATCCGTGAGCGGCATCAAGTACTGACATCTCGAATTCTATAGAATTACCAAGGACCTAATACGAAACCAACAGGTGCAGTTATCAATTACTCCAATATTCGTGACTGTCGCACACATTTAGCAAAGTGCAATCATAATTATCACTCTAATGTTCTCGTTTACCCCCCGCCCCACAACCACACGTACGCACGCACAAGCACACGCTCACACACACACGCACGCACACGCACACACACGCTTTCTCTCGTGTTCGCAATAACATCAGCAAGAACGAGAAGTCCGGGGGGTGAAAAGGAATAACTGGCATACGCCATCCTACGCGAGATAAAAAAGCCCGAAGACGAGAAACGCTTGAAGAACGCAGGCTGCATCAGGAGGAGAAAAAAGAAAGCACTGCAAAAATGCGCAATTAGAGACGGGGAGAAAACGAAGCGCGTTCGGCGGAGAAAGACGCAATACTCCAGAGGATGGGATAAAAAAAGTATTGGATCGACAGGGGAGAACGGCAAAGGGGAGGCAAAGGCAAACCTCGATAAGCCGCGCATGCGTATTCGACGACGCTTCTGCCAGCTTCTACCTCTTAATTTTTATTTTCACTGCGATCAGGAGTGCCCAGGAAAAAAAAAAAGAAGAGGAAGGCCAGAGAGAATGTGAGGAGTGAAGCGAATGGATGAATAAAAAAATGGCGTGGTCGAGGCGCCTGCAATAATAATAATAAAGAAAAAAAACTAAAGCATTCAAAGGCGAGACGCACTAAGCGTAAAATGCAGACGACGTAGAAATCGAGAGAGAAAAGCAGACGACGAAACAGGAGCAGACGACAGGAGCAAGAAGCGAAGTGGATGGTGGACGGGAAGAGAAAACAAAATGGCGACAGGAGAATTCCGGTCGGTACGTACGCTGCCTTAGCAGCGCGCGCGACGGCTATGGAGCGTTTTGAGGCACCATGCAACGGCGGCACTTTGGTTTGGTCTTTTCAACGGGGCGGCTCCTGCGTCCAACCGAGGAAACGAGGGGTGTGGTGTTTCTTCTTGGAGAACTACTTCTGCATCTTTCACTTACATTTCTTGTATTATCTGCCCGGCAATGGTCTTACCCCCTGCCCCGTCTGAGCCGTAATAACAATAATGAGATATATAAAGTGCCAAGACCGACAGGAGGGAACGGTACAAAAAGAAAAAAAAGGGAACAGGATGATAACGAAAGAAAAATAAGAACTCTAAAGAGACCAGAATCGAACGGCAGGTTAGGGCTAGAAAAGAAAGAAAGAAATGGGAAGAAGTACCGTAAGAACGGCGAAGGCGACCAGAGGCGCGGGGAGCAATCAGACTACGGACTTGAATACTAACGACGGATCCAATAATGAAAATAATAACAAGCCGCCTCGGTGCCGGGCTTTCCAAGCACGGCTGTAGCCCGTTCGCCGAAGGAAATCGCGTTGGTGGGCCAGAGCCGACGGCGTGCGTAGCTTCTCGAGAGAACCTTCTCTCTCTTTTTTTTCCTCCTCTCCCTCTCTCTGTCTCGTTTAGTGCCTCGTTATTTGTTTCCTATAATCCTTCGAGACGAAAGCCTCGGTGCTACTAACTCCCCAATCTCATCCTCGTTCTCCTCCGCACGTTTATTTGTTTTCTTTTTTTCTAGTGTCTCTAACGCGCCCCCATCAACCCATTTCTTTAAGACGCGACCCCCTTCTCCTCCGCCCCCCCCCGTCTCCCCCTTTGGTTCTCAAAGTCGCTTCTTCCCTTTCTCATTCTCTGAAGAAACCAAAGTGAGGCTAAAGGGCTGCGTCGGTTCGATACAGTTGGCGCTCGGCCCCTCAAGATCCAGCTCGTCCGCGATGAAGACGTACTGGTCAATGCGTTGGTCTCGGCACAGCCGCGAGAGTGGATGGGAAGCTGGATGTGAATTATCTCAAAGAAAGTGTCGTAGGCACACTGGTGTCTACGTAGAGCAGCGGCCTTGATTTGATTCGATTGATTTGATGATATCGAAATCTTTTCCTAACGTTCCTCGCTCACTTCTCAGATGTGACGTGCGACTGTCTTATTTGGAGCAGTTGATTACACTAGGTCTTTCATCGAAGTCTTCGAAATGATGCAGTATTTATTTAAAAAAAAAACACGATTATTTGCTTTCAGAAACACATTATTTGCTTCACCAGACGGTACAGGCTCGGCCGCCGTTTCGCAGGCTGTCGATGTTTTGTTTCGTGTCGCTGTTCTTATTTAACTGATGTTGAAAGGATGAGCGTAGCCTACGACTAAGATACTGACCTAGCATTTGGTAATCATGTTCTGCTTTTTTTCCGACGACCGCTATAGGCAGTGGATGTGTGAATGAATTCCCGTGGTTTTTTAGCGGCTCTGATGCTTTACACTTGGCCACACTGAAACGGGTTCGTTTCTCGACACCACTGGCCGCATTCCGATGAAAAAGGAATGCTACAAAAAGAGATTTTCATCTTGGGAGCTTTCGACGACATTTTACGGAATCTAAGGTTGTCAGAATTATTGCAGAGCTCTCCACATCGGCATCTCTCAAAGAGGGTGCACTACAGAGAGGCAACCCGAAGTCAGGTCACAGAAAGGCACATGAATTCAGGCGCAGATAGCAGCACAAAGACAGGTTGAATCAAGCGAGGACAGCTTGCGAACAGGATAACTCAAACGTGTCAATGATTTCCCAACATAATCTCTTCAATACTTGAGAGCTGGTTGGTCGGTATTCCATCACTTGTAAGCTTCGAACGCGAAGCACAAACAGCAACCGGAGAACGTCACTTGTCCCATTGTACATATTTTACATTCGCGCTTCAGGTTTACTAATAATGCAAAGAGCCTAGCGCTCGCCTTCGTAATGTATTAGGTGGCCATGGACCTAGGATTTTTTTTACGACTGCTTAAGGACAGAACAGGAGCGTCCAGGACCTTTCGACGTTCCTTGACAAAGACTGATACATCAACCACTGAGGATGTTTTCATGTTCAATTGTTGGCCCATGAGTGGGTTAGCGGCTTGACGTAAATACTTCATGACCAGATAGTGGAAACATCGCCATTTAAATAATTCAATAGAGATAACAAATTCAGTCTGCGTATAACGTACTATCTGATGAGAAAATACTACGGTTTATTTGATGAGCATTTCCCTATTGCTTTTCCGTGTTCATTCTGGGTGCGACAAGGCCCCGTCTAGTAGACTCATTCTCTCCTTTTGAATAATTATTTTTAATTACTCTTGGAGTATTCAAGAATGCACTGCCATAATAACAACTACAGGAAACCCCAGACTGGCTCAGTTTTACTGGCATACATAGGGATCATAACAAGCGCAGGTTAATTATGACCTTGCGAAAGCAGGAGTTGATCGATACTCTTTTTTAAATATTGTATTCGTTGAGTTGAAACATATTCTTATCGTGCAGAATATCATGCATTGCAGCATGTTGAGACGTGGTAATAGGCACTCGTGCGCTGAGAGTAGTGAGGTGTTTCATATCGGAACGCTTTGCCTTTGAGGTGAACGGCAGCGACAATAAGAGGCCAAGGAGTCATGTTAGTGTGCGCGAACTTCTTTGAGAAAAACAACAACAACAATAACATTTCGAAGTATTCTTTCTTGGAAAGTACACTTGTACAATTCTCGCACGGTTGAGCTGTTGGACGAGTGCAGTGCACATTAACATAAAACGCTTTAGCTCTGTTTTAAACCAAGAACACTATGATAAAGAAAACATGCGCATAGACTGGTAATAGATTTTTTCATTGTAGATTTATCACTATAGTTTGAACACACGGTTTAACAAACATGAAGTGGTGTATAAAAGAAACAACATTGCCCCCTGCATACGTAGTACTCGACTACATGCCTTAAGTGCCCTCCTTTTTTTGCTAAAAAGATATTGCAGTACTTTAGCAAACACAATATTGTCACCAATGACAATACTATATATATATATATATGCTAATTCGTGAAACAAGTTGTGCAAAAGAGAGCGTTAGAGTTAGAGGTGTCCTTTGTAAGAAATAAAGTTCAGCTAATCTGCATGCGATCAATTACAAAACATGAACAAGGATGACAGGTAATACCAAATTTGAAACAAAATAAACCTGATGCATTAAATATTGCATACACAACTTTTGTGACGTTGCACATTTTGGTGGAAACATGCAGAAGAGTGAAAGCTTGACTTGAAGAAAAGGTTATTGTGAAAGAGAAGTAAGCTTCGGTGCTGGCCTTCTATTGGCTAGTCGGGGATGGCTACTTACGGAAACCGGTGTCATTCGGTTCAGACATCCCGTAGAATGAATTGAATAGAGAATAGCTAAGCTAGTGAAATCTTTCGAACGAATGTAAGGAAGGTGCTGACATGCGAGTGTCCTTGTTTGCAAGGCATGTCCACTTGGAACGAATTCTCTGGAGAGCACCAAATCCGAGATATTAATTTTCGAAGTGTCCGACGAAACGCCGTGGCGTTCTAGTTGCTTTGTTTTAAGAAAGCGCCATTTTATGTATTTGAGCACAGAAGTAACTGGAACACCAATGCATTTCGACGGACAGGTTGAAAATTAATGTCTCGAAAGTGGTGCTTTCCAGAGAATTCATTTCAAGTGGACACGCCGTGCGAACTCAGCGGCTATAATTCGTACATTGAAATATGTGGCCTAAAATAATTAATAGAAAAGCTAATTAGCGTAACTACGTTAATTATTTTAATTGAAC
The DNA here is from genome assembly GCF_050947875.1 of Dermacentor variabilis. Taxonomy (NCBI): domain Eukaryota; kingdom Metazoa; phylum Arthropoda; class Arachnida; order Ixodida; family Ixodidae; genus Dermacentor; species Dermacentor variabilis. The sequence continues at coordinate 99,847,005 of NC_134576.1, forward strand.
ATTCCAATTTCTCGTAGAAGTAATGGCCGCCTCATCGAGCAATTTAGATGAACAGTTATAAATGTGCTATCTGCTAGGTGCAGCTAAAAAAACAAAAGCAAGAAGAACACCGTATACAAAAAGCACAGCTGCTTGTCTCATAAAGTGATAGTAACATTAATAAAGATATCTCCCTGAATACGTTTCTTACGCAAAGCTTGGCAAAATTACTTATAACGCCAACGCATTTTATTACATCTTCTGCGAAGCAATACGTAGAAAGTCGGAGTGTTGCCATGATTTCTTATCAGAAATCATGGCAACACTGTGTTTTCGTGCTGCCTTCGATTCCAGCCCGAAAACACAGGCGTAATTTAGAAGGTAACTATTGATTCTTAATTATTCAATCATCGTATAGCAGATCCAAATGCATTGCAGACAAATGTAACTCTGAAAGGTGCTTAACCACCTGTGTAGTAAATGGGCCACAGAAGCTCATAAAATGTACTAACCACGCGTCTTAGTACACGAAACTGAAGTTCCAGCAGCTGCATTCCACGTATTTACCGAAGTGGTTGATCACACTAAACCTGCCGGGGTTAGCTTAATGGCTTTGTCGATGCGCTACTGAACGCGAGGTTGTGGGTTCGACCACCACTCTCGGCTGGCGCATTCCTATGTGAGCAGAATGCAAAAAAAAAAAAAAACCTGTACCGTGTATTAGGGTGCGCGTTAAAGAAGCCCCAGGTGATCAAAATTAATTGCGGAGCCCCCTTGCTAAGGAATGTCTCACAGTCATGTCGCGGTTCTCGCACGCAGAAGTCCAGAATCTAAATCAATTAAATTAATCACACAAAATTAACCTTCATCCACCAGAGGACGAAGGTATAAAAGCAACTAGATTGTCGCAGAGCACGGCTGGATTAGATATGGCCGAAATAGGTGCAGTAGAAAGGCTACGTTTAGGCGCAGCATTAATTACAATTTCAACTAGCGTTTACCTTCGAAGCGGGAAAGACTGCTCCGCTCACGAATTGGTAGTTTGTGTAATGCATCTCTGGCTATACAGAGCACTACCTTGTTTCCCAAGACTATAGGCAATAAATGTTAATGTCAAAGAGCGCTCTCAATAAAAAATAATAATAATAAACTAAGTTTATGTGCCGTACGGCCGAATTCAATTCGGCGGACGAAAATAAACACACCGCTGGATAGGCTGCAGTTATTAACATTTGGCACCTTCTTTGAATATCAAAGTGCTCTCGCACGTGGATAGTCTAATTCTCTCGCAAACGCCGAAAGAACGAGTCAGCCAAACAAGGCGCACAGAGCGGCCGATATTACAAGCTCTCAGGGAAGGCTCTTCTAAAGGTCAGGAGGGCGTATCTCTGAGTGTCTGGCACGAAGAACTTGCCTTTGAGGCGGCCTGAGCCGCCGGGTTTTTATGGTAATTCTGGATTTACGATCTCTCTGGCACAGAGCACGCGTAAGGAACGACGAAGCCGAACGCGTGGCAGTGGTAGCCTCGGAAATCAACAGGCCGCTGTACGTAGTTATCCCGCTCGCTGTCCAGAAAGAAGATGTGAGAAACGCGCGCGCAGGGCCCGAGAAATCCTTGCACAAAGGCGCACGCTTTGGCGTCGAAAGGCACATTGGCCGCTTGGCTAAGAGGGCCACGCATGTCTAACAAGATTGGCGCGATCAAAAAGTTCTAGCAGGGAAACATTGACGGCCGCCTGTGGCGCTAGCACACAAAGGCAATCCTTCCTTTCGAAGGATATGCGCTTACAAAACGCGCTATTCAAATACGGTGATACGGTACCGTGGAAGATGGAACGAATTTTACGCAAACTGGATCAATGGGAGTCGTTCCCGGTGCAAGTCGATAGATTCATTGATATATATGTATACACAGGGCGGCTATAAACTCCGGCTAAGTTTAGCCGGAGTTCAGAAATATGCGAATCCCACCTAGCTGGACAGAACCAAGGTAATGTTGTTTGTCATCGCTTGGAGACGCTCAAACTATATTTGTTTTTCATTTCGCCTAATTAGGTAATTAGTTGTAATTAATTAACCAACTTCTAAAATATTATCATTAGATGAAAGGCGTCAACCAGAAAACGGCACAGCGCCATGAAAAACTCCCGATACACGTTTCTTACTGCTCAATGAGTGCTTCCTAAAAGCGTTTTTCCGAGCGTGAAAGAAGCACGCGAATACAGGCAAAGCGCCTGGAGCGGCCAGTCGCGAGGGAGTTTTGCGTGCATTTGCGGACTTTCAAAGAAGTACAGCGCATGCATGTCTGGAAGCCCGCGAACCCCCATTGATTTACTAAACATGTATTTATTGATCCGTGGCACGCCGTCTAATTTGTTAATTTCTTAGATGTTTTTTTAGTGAAGCTTGCGGACTGTGGACGTGTAAAAGAAAGAGAGGCCTAGATATAATTCATAAGATTAAAAAAAAATTGCAGTACCTTTTGATAGTGCGAAAAAAAAAATATTCTCAGTCACTGTGGCGCACACCAAAGAGGTTGAAGGCGAAAACCTGCTCGCTCAAGAGAAATTCATTAAATTACTTGACATTCGATTCGAATGCGTCCTTACTTCTTACTACTTGTTTTATCTCACCAAAGGACATGGGTTCGAGTGCTTTAGGTTACGTTACATTAATTAACTGTGTCCTAATTAAACCCGCTAATTAACACCAAACACCGTGGGCTCGACTTCCATATAAGCTCGAGGGCTCGACTCCCACCGAAGGTCGTCGGTTCGAGTCGCTGAATTAACTCTGTCCTAATTAACTTTGCCTTCTTGGGGTGGCATGATGACCCGTATCAGAGCCAGCTGTGGAAGAAGACGACGGCGAACGCGAGAGCAGTGACATGAGCGCGTGCCTGCGCGAGGCGAGCTTACGTGACTTTCTGTATAATGAATGAATGAATGAATGAATGAATGAATGAATGAATGAATGAATGAATGAATGAATGAATGAAAAACTTTATTTTCACAGAGGAGGTATATCCTGGCGAAGGTGGAGCCCTCAGTCCAGGGCCCCTGTGGCCTTTGCCATCTTGCTAGCTGTGTCGATCAGCTTGAGCTGTTCTTCAGGCTTCGAGCAGGACAGTGCAGCCCCCCACTGCTCCGGTGTTGGTGTTCTGTGCACTGGCGCTGCGTTTGGTTTCTGGCAGGCCCATGTAACCTAGTAAAGCGCTGCGTGTTCCCCGCATAGCGGGCATTTATTGTCATATGTTGCCGGATAGATTTCGCTGAGTAGACTCAGATTGGCGTATCATGAAGTGGCTCATACCCCCGCGGCATTTTCCAGACCATCGGGGGTATGAGCCACTTCAGGGCTCCGCATTAAAAAAAATGTATAATACCTACACAACGGCATGCGCGCGATAAGTGCGGAAACGTGCAGCTCTTAGCTGTGTGAATCCATAACCCTGTATCTCGCTGCTACCAACTGCTCGAATGCTTTGTCTATCAGTTGATCTGTACAGCAGCGGGTGCTAAAAGAAATGCTCACTGTGGGTAGCCCACTGGGCAACGCTGTTTCGTGCTGAGTCGCTCACAGGTACCGAGTTCAATTAATACCGTGCAATGAAAACCGCGGCGCAAGTCTGAAAGGCTGCAATATCCGTTAAGAATATTACGAGAATCTCCTGCACTGCAAGCAACACGCGCATGAAGTTAAGAAATTGAGATAAGTAGTTACAGTGCCTTCTTGAGCCTGTATGTATATATTTTATGTTCATTTGTTCAGTCCTTTCTGTTTTATACGTATGCATGACTAATTATTACCGTTTTAAAGCTTCATTAGGCAATGTAATAAAAACCTACACTATTTGCTGCCCCATAAAGGTAAAAGCGGTAAATTTTGTTCCACAAGCCAAAAAAAGAAGAAGAGAGAGGAGGGATTTTCCCTCCTTAATAATTTGCATGATTACAGTAGGGCAATTAGGTTTTTTTCGATGAATATCATCGATAAATTACCATTCAACAGTGCTTTCTTCGGAGCGAAAGGAACCTTTTGGAAGATCTATAGCCTTGTTCCAGGTTAACATATCCAGCATATCAATGGTTGTTTCTCTCTCTATAGCCTCGTTGCCAGTGCTTCATCCCCCGCGCTAGTACAAACACTGGCAGTGCCAATTGGTATGCGTAGTTGTTTATAGGATTCATGTTATTTAATTTCTCAGGCAATTAAGCATAAATCGTGATAGTGAGCAAACCACCAAGGCACTGCTGACCTAGTCAGAGAAATAAAAAAAGAACGTCTTCGAAATATTTGCGTGAGCCCATGTGCCTGCCTTTTTTATTCTTCGTTGAGTGGCTACGTGTGTCTAAGATATGGTTCCGTATTCTCACAGCCATCACTATGCGCATAAAAATACCCAAATGCTAAAAAGGTTTACGAGTACAAATTTCTGGAGCGAAGATTAGATGTTTTAAAACCTTTTTGGGGGGTCACTGGAAATCGACGACGTTTATTTTACGCGAACGCATCGTTCGAAATTTGCAAGCACACAGGGAAGCTTCCTATACCATTTTACATTTCGTCCCGCACGCAACATACACGTCTGCTTCTAACCATTTCACAAAATATACAAATAAGAAAAACAAACGACGTTAAACATACGTTATGACGCTTTCGCGGCGATCACGTTTTATCATGTTACTTCGCCTGTGGGGTATCATCAATAACGTATTCGACAAGTATTATCTGCTTCTTGTGTTAGTCACGTTACCTCCCGAACCTATGCTCAACAGAGGAGCACGTAAGATACTGTGAATGAATAAACGAACAAATCATGCAGCCCTGTACGAAGGGTTGTAATTAGGCGCACGATGTGAAGCAGGCCAAACATGGCCGACAATCGAACGAGAGTGTGTTTAGAGTCAGCGTCCGGCTAGAATGAAGGATGGGATGAAAAGGAAGAGAAAGGGAAGCAAGGAAAGCGTGCTCAGCAGGGTTTGTAAAAGAAAGAGAAGGACGCTGACGAACTTGGGTGAGAGAGAGAGGTGGGGAGTGGGGGCGAACCAGTAATGGCATCGACTAACGGCTGTGCCTGCCACCAGCACGCCGAGAGGCGACCGAGTCGTCGGCACTGCTTCTTCTTTTTTCCTTTCTTTTGCCCGGTGCGCATGCGTCAAGACGCGTAGAAGGAAGGGGACGCAAGGAGAGAGAGAAGAGAGGGAGGGGGCACGGAAGGAGGGCGACGAGGGAGGGGGGAATCAGGTTTAGCAGCGAGAAAATGCGAGAAAAGCGCCTCCTTTCCTCGTTCTGGCATGCACAGGAAGAAGACGACAGGCCGAGAACGACAGCATTCTTTGCCTCCTCGGGGCGAGTGCTTCTTTTCCTTCTTCTTCAACCCGAGCGTTTGTCCTCGCGAAGACCAGCTCTCCATCTCCTTCCATCTGCGTCTTCTTCTTCTTCTTCTGCGTCGCCGTCCCTTCGCCGGCAAAGGTACATGCACATGCAAAGCGCCTCTTGGATCGTAAGACAAAACGCACATCAAACATCCCGCGCGACGCGGACGTGCATGTGAGCGTGCGTGTGTGCGTGCGCACACACGCACACTAGGGCGCACAGGCGGAATGCGCGGAGACGGCGAAAACAAACACAACCGCCTGGCACAAAACGTAGTGGGAGAAGCAAAGAGCCCACCCGCTCGCTCGCTTCGAAGTCAATACGGGCGCCTGCAAGACAAAACTGCAAGAAACTGAAGGAGGTGGGGGGGGGGGGCGAGAAAAAGAAGGGGGAAGAAGGGTGAGGCCTCTTCCTCCTCGCTAAAAAACAAATATTCGCGTTCTCCGGGACCCGCGGCAGAGCGAAGGCTAGAAAGAAAAGAAGGCAGCGCGCTAAGAAGAATCCGAGGACCGAATTCCGGCCGGCGCAGCACGGGAGAAGCCGCGAGCGCGCGTTCTATAGCAACACCGAGCGCTCGAACGGCACGAGCAACCTAAAAAGGTATATATGCCAGGCGCGTGCGCAAACTGGACCACGAAGAGAAGGCAGCCGGGGACAAGGAGAGGAGAGGCGTGTGGGCGAAGGGATGGACGGAGGCGACCGGCAACTAGCGCCGGCGAGCAGCAGAAGCGCCATCTTGTACTTTTTTTTTTTTACTCGCAGCCTCCTCACTCGAGGCACGCTGGCGCAGCAGCGACGCTTTGTTCTTCGTGGCCCTTTTAATTCCTCCGAAGTCCTGCAGGTTTCGTTAGCTTTGCTTTTATTTATGCGCATGCAACTCCCCCCTCCCCCCCACCTTATACCCCAACCCCGAAAAGCGGCTCGAGGAACGCGCGCCGCGCGTTTCCTTCTTCCTCTTCCTCCCCAATTTTCTCTTCCATTTCTTCCCTCCTTCCATTTTGCCGACGTCTTCGTCGCGTCGTCCGGGTAGTTGCCAGCGTCAGTGCCAGCGCCTTTTTTTCTTTCTGGTCCTCCTTCGAGGCTGCTTTATTTCGCTGCCCTTCTTCCTAGTTGCGCGGCATTTCCCCTTTCTCGTTTTTTCTTCGCTTCCCCACATCTCCCTACCCGCGAGCAACTCCCCCGCTCGGTAATAACAAAAAGAAGGGGGAAAAGTCGGGAGCGTGCACCTAAACCCGGGCGCCATTCGCCGCGCAGCGTTGCAATCTTTCCCCCCACCACCGCCGCCCGCGCGACGCCGCTTCCCTTTTATTTTGGGGCGTCTTTCTTCCCTTTTGGGGAAGCGCGCGCCGCGCCGCCATTGGTCGCCCGGGCAACCCGACCCGGGACGCCATTGGGGAAGGAGGCGCGCGTCAACGCCGCGAAGGGAGGGCGAAAAACAACAAGCTCCGCCCACAAATCTCCCCACTGCAACCCCCCTCCCTTACCCCTGCCTCCCTTCACTCACGCATCGCCCCCCTTTCCTGACTTCCCCTTCTTCCTCGATTCTCCGCAAAAGCGTGCCTTGTTTGTTGTTGCTTTGTTTTTGCACTTTGTTGCACGCGCGCACCGGCGCGCCACCGTCGTCTCCATCTAGCAACTCCACCTTACCTCCCCAATTTTTTTCCTTTCTCTCCCGTGTCTCGTTCCTTCCTTAACGCCCGTTGTTTCTTTTTCGCTTACGATCCATCTCTTGCGGCGGACGGCACTCGTTCCTTCTTCTCCCCGACACCCTTTCTCTCCCTATTACCGACTCGCCCCCTAAACATCTTTCTTCTCGCTGTTCGAGGCGCCGTCGTCTTATGCTAAAAACCTCTTCTCTTTTTTTCCTTTTATGCTGCCCTCCCTTGTACACGCACGCGTGCGCGCGTGCGTCTTGCGCGCACCGCACCTCGGCCCGGGGCTAGCCTCGAGCCATTATCATTGTGCCGGTGACGAGCCGAGGGAGATGAAAAAAAAATAAACGCGAAGGAAAGATGGCGGAAATAAAGGATAGTGGGGAAGAGGTACAAAAAAAAAAAACTGAAGGTGAGATGGAGCGTGCAGGAGGCTGGACACGAAGCGGCGCCATGGCGTGCTGTCAACGGGCGCACGCAGGCGTCGAGGGCGCGCCGTTTGGAAAGGCATTTTTAAAGAATTCTTTGTTCCTTCCTTCCCTAATCTCAACTTAGCGCCTCGCTGCCGTTCATACTCAGCTCTCTCTACAATATTTGTCTTTCTTTTCTCCTTCTTTTTTTTTTCTGCCGCGGGCCAAGCTACGCTTGAATATAGTTTTCTGGGCGCAGAATTACGAGCAATATAATTATTGCCACAGTAAAGACCAAAGAGAGGGACACAAAGGGCACAAGAAAGAAGGCGGGCTATTAGCCAGATAGTAGCCCATTTGGCTACGCGCTACGCGAAGGCTGGTAGAACTATATAAGGAGAGACACTCGACCTCTTTCTGTGTAGACAACAATTTAATCGCTGGCGCAACCTGATGTGTTCTACTCAGCTGAACTAGATTTTCTCCTAGTTCCCTATGCGTGCTGCGAAAGCGGCCCAGGTGCACAGTCACAGACAAAAGGAAAGTGTGATTACATTACAGACGTTATTAATACTATTTTGCTGCCTATAACCCACCAGTGACAAACGTTTGGAAGCGTTCTCGGACGTGGCTTTCGACTTTATCAAAATCCCACCAAACACCTGTGACTATATAACTTCTACACAGACTGTGAAGAGTGTATACGCAGCGTTCCGAATATACATTAGAGCTGGAGATGCTTTCAGTTTCGGGTAAGCTATCTCTCTGCAATCGTTGATGCCACATTACGATCGGATCTCTGGCAAGCCGTCTGTTCCTACCTCCGCAGAAATAATACCTATCGCTGCAAACAACCGACGTTTCGCCGTTATTCTGCTTCACAAACAGCATCGAACAGCGCGTAATGCACGTTGAGCAGATTTAGTGATGGGTGGAATATCCAAGAGCGAAGCAGGATCTACGAGACGCTTCAGTGGAGGATTCCAAATCAATTTCTGCGACTTGGGGTCATTTGACGTATCCCACAGAGCTGAGCACACAAACGTCTTTGCACTACACCCACATCGGGACCGTTCCTTGCGGCCAGTGCACGAACCCGCGACCTCGTGCTTCGCGGAAAAATATCGTAGCCACGGCGGTGTGTCGCTGAACAAATAGCCAGTCGGCTATGCCAGTGGCATAGTGTGGGAGGCTAAGAGAAGGCAAGTGCATACCTACATTTGATGGTGGCACGAACTTCGAATGATGACATTGTTAAATTTGAGTCCATAACTACGGCTTCATTCTCTCAGCACGCTATTAGTGGGCCTTTCTAAGAGACACTTCTGTCCCACAGCAAACTTAAATAGGCTGACGACAATAACGAAGCGACTGTTACCGTCTTGCTCTTCTGAAACGACTGATTCTCTGCAAGCCCGTATACGATCGTGAAGAAGGAGGCGCCATTTCCGTACGAAAACAGCATGCCTGGAGTTGAACATTACGTCAGGGGACATGGAGTTACTGTAACTTCGGTATGATTCATAGATTTTGCCTTAAAACTCTATCGCAGATCAAAGAATCTCAAGTCTTCTTTGAAATGAGCTTCCCGCCATGTAGGTTGAGAAAACCTTTCGGCCTGTTGAGAAAGGTCATCGCATAAGTAGGAAATGTCTGTTGTGAAGCTCTAAACTTCTCCATGTATCGTGATGCAACGAATCTGCCGCTGAAGCTGTCTAATGGCATCGCAATGCTCACAAAGAAAAACAATCAGTCGTACACACATACGCCACTGCTCGCAAATTCACGTTGTTACAAAACACATTGGCGAAGCATGAAAAGTTTCTGCTTTACATAACCAGAGGCGCTTCTCTTTCGGTGGCATATTAAGAGCTCTCTTACTGTAGCCATCCTCTTTAAACAGACAGTGGTGAGTCTTTTACATTAGAAAAGAAGACCATTACTCCGTAGGGTATGGCCTGATTACGAATATGGTCAGAGCTAAATGTACACCTAAAGGTGCTTTACAGTAGCGAACACCAAATAGTGGGTAGTATTTAGCGTAACAGCAGACAACACCGTGAGCAACGCAAAAAAAAAAAATATATTAAGAAAGAGAGAGAGATAGAGAGAGAGAGAGAGAGAGAGAGAGACAGAAAGAGCAAGAGACGTAGTAAATGACAGGAGAATTGAGCAAGAAACTAGCGAGCGGTACAAAATGTTTTAGAAAAGAGCGCTTCAGTACGAATTAAGCAGCGGAACGCTAGCTAGGCTTGACATTCGATAAAAAAAGAGGAACGAGGCAAAGTCGCCGGTGGGGAGAATAACGGCACGTCGATACAGCGACTAGCCCTCGCTGAAGCCAAGCCGGCAGCCGTGCCTAGCCGAGCCAAGGCGGAGGCAGGCTGCACGGGCTGCTTGGAGGCAGGGAAAAAAATTGGGTGGTATCAGCGCGGCGGAGAGAGGCGAGATGGGGAAGAGCGAGAGAGTCGCCGCTGACTCGGTGGCGGCGCTATGCGACTGGACGCGGCCTGTTTACTGTTTACCCTATGGCGGGCCGCGCCTCCGCCAGCCGGCGACACCGGCGCAGCCAATGGGACGCCGGCTCTCAGTTCGATAGCATCCTCCGGTGTTGGCCTGCCTCCCGTTTTGTGCGTGTTTGTTGACTTGTTTACTCTTCCTCAATGCCCTCTCTCTCCGCATCTTGCCGGTTCTCCAAGAGCTTCTTTTTTTTTTCCGCCTCGCTCTGGCGCACCTCAAGCTCCGTTCCTTGAAGGAAAGGGTTTTCTTGTCCCTTTGGTGCTACCAATCCAACCTTCTTGCCCAGCACTCTGTACTGTCTTTCGCCCTCTTTCGATTTTGATTTGTGGGCGTCTTTTTATCGCCGCGTTGCTGCGCAGAGCATTGGCTTCGGAAAGGCGTTGCTCGTACAAAACTGTCAACCTATCCTGCTTTCCTCCCTGTCTTTGCTTCTCTCGATTTCTTCTTGCTGGTCCAAGACAAACGCCCCCCTCCCCTTCCCTTCCTGCGCGTTCGCCTTTCCTGTCGCGAATCAAATCTAAGGCGACCCATCTTCGAGAAGAGGCGAAGGCGTTGCCTTTCCGTTCTTGTGCGTCGAGCGAGCTTACGGCCACGCCCACTGTGTGCTTTCGTGGCCACTGCTTTCCCGGCATTGCAGCCATGAAAGGATGCAGCCGTAGCAACTGCGTCATTCGAGGCCGCCCCTTTGCATCTCTGTATCATCTTGCCCTTTTCACGCAACCCCCGCTGATTAGCGCACAAAGATTTTTGTCTGGAAAAGAGTGTTCGACCTTGCGATGAAGGTAGTAGATTCATCAATGTGAGGGACCTTATCCCGTTTACATCTGATCGATTCGTCTAATTCCAAGTCATGCCTGCAGCAGCACAAAATAAAAGTTCAAGAACTTACCGAACTGCAATAAGCTCAAGTATCAAAATTATCCGTTAAATGACGGTACGTATTACAGAGAAGGTAATGGGACGAGAAAGTTGATAAAGGTAGAACGGAGATAAGGAAAAATTTCGAAGCGAGGTTCCAAAATTTTTTTTGAGAAACGCATTTTTGTAGAATCATACAAAGAATGAATCCTAAGGCAAGACTGCCGTTGACACGCGAAAATGGTTAATCACAAACGGAAAGCATGCTTCGCCGTCTAAGTACAGCGCGTGTGGCAAAGCCAAAGTTGAGGCAGAACAGAGCATACTTGTACAAGATTACTTCTTGCTCTCTGTCACGCCTTGTATGCGTTCACCAGTATTCGCTTACCCGCAAACGCCGACTATAATAGCAGTATGAAGAAGCACTGTAGATGTAGTAAACCAGCGATTTTCGCAGCAAGTGCATGCAGATGCGACCACACCCCACAGGGTATTGAATGAACGAAACTAGAGACAAGATTAAAAAGCCTTACATATTTGAGAAATTCAGAATCTTTGTTCGCTATGGAATACGTTCTACAACGTGGTCAGCTTTGACGTTAAGTCTACAGAGAAGCCACTATCCCTGGAGCACTAAAGGCTGGCTGCTTAAAACAGCAAACAAGGAGATTTGAAGTAAGGAATCAGTCTTGGGCTGGAAGCAAATAAAAGCTGTTAAATAAAAGCAAAATATTGCTAAGAAGACATACGTCTTTACCAATACATACTATCAGAGAGAGCTCTTGGAAACAGAGTCTTGACTTTTGTAATGATTCGTAGGCACAGTGCAGAGATCCTTATTCGCACCAAGAGTTTAAAATGTAGTTTCTCTTTGGCTATCTCTTCGATTACACTTTGATCATTTATGCCTTTTGTGAACTTAGTGCGTTTTATTGCTTTTTAATTACTGCCGAATGTTTAACGCTAGGTGTTTCATCGTTGTTCATGTTTCTAGTCTTGTTTGCTGTAAGGCCCTCATCAGGCTCCAGGCATCAGCCATCAGGAAAAAAGAAATCGCCACTAAATGGCAAATGATAACATTGTTTACAGACCCTTCCTTACTGCGCAAAGCGAACAGCAGTAGGCATACAGTGGTTGTTTATGGTGGCTGTTGTATATGCTGGCAAACCAAAACATTCTGGTGGTTTCTTTCTCGCTGTTCTAAAGCCGGTGCCACGTTAGTGTAGACTTAACAAAGACATTTTGAATTCCGTTGGCATATGCTGCAAACTCAGATTTCTTTATTTTTGTTATCAAGCTATTCTTTTTTCTCCCCATTGCCTATAGTGTCTGGTGAGGAAGTACTACGCACATTTTATCCAAGATGTTTTTTTGCCATTCTATAATTATCTCTTGCGGCGCTAACTAAGCGTTTTCGAAATAAAAATATTGGCCACAAATTCGCGATTTGTCCCAGCTAAAATGGCTTCCTGCCTAGAGCACGTACCTTGTTGTGCAATGTGTGAGCGTTAATACAGTGTGCCCAAACTGTACCTGATGTAAACGGGAGCATTTTGTAATCGCCAAAGTAGTGTTTCTATAATATTCAGATTTATTGTATTATTCTTTTTATAATGACAATGCGAAACAAAATGAAATCATAACAAAAATAAATAATAGTATGCTTCGTCCAAGATGCCAACAACATTCAAGCAAATGTATATCAGAGCAAGAAAAAAGTCACACGTTCTCTTAATTACTGTGTGCGCTGACTACCTTCGCATAGTGTTTACATTTTTCATTTACATAAAAAACAAGATATTCGCGCGCCAATGCTGCGGTGGAAGCTGCTTGTTTCGTAAAAAGTTGTATAAAAAATATGCTGCTATGCCATCTGATATTCTTTTTATGTAACGTGTACAAGACGTACAGTGTATATATGGCGCGACGTACAAGATACGCCTATTTTCTGACATGCATAGACAACACGCACAAGTACTGCATTTGCCCAGAGTATGCATTCTTTTACATAAATGTGTATATAAAACAGCACCGCAAAGAAACAACGAACACGACGGTGCCAACTCAACATCGGACCAGATAATATAGAAAAGCGTCAGGACGACAGTTAAATTAAAACGCTCATACAGGCAAGACCTTTCTTTTCGAGAATTAAACGCGTGTGTTATATGCACATGCTAGTTTGTCTGTACGTCCAGTGATGCAACATCCTGAAACGCAACGTATTGCAATCGTTCATGGCAGCTGCAACGTGTCAGTGACACTTTGCGCTCTTTCATGGCATCTATCTCTCTTTACCCCCAACTTAACATGCCCTGACGACTATCTCGAACCATGCACTTTTCGTGCGCTTTGCTATGACCTCAACTATCGCGGCTTCATACCCACGCTTTTGGCAGGTCGTGCACTGGCACCTTACGCATGATATGCACATATTTCAAAATTTTCTGTCATGATCTTTGTATATAGCCCTAGTTCTCGGTGAGGACTCCTTTAATTTTTATATTTGTTAAAAGATTTAGTTATTCTTTAAAATTTTCTGCTGATTTAGCACTTCGGTGCTTTATTTGGAGCAATGATTTCTGGCTTTTTTGATAAGTCAAAGTTGGCGTGTTTTGCATAATAACATGGGCGTGGCATAAGTACACGGATAAGATTTCTCGGCCACAACAGACGCCACAGCTCACTCGCGCAGTATCTAATCTTTTACCTGCCCCAATAAGTTTATTGAACGCTAAATCATACGCTATACTTACCACCACTTCTTGATTACCGTTCTATTTTTTATTCTCAGTTCCCCAGTCAGTGTTTGGCGGAAAGTATGAGTCATTATATAAGAAAATTGCAATCGGAGACGATACTTCCTTTTATAATTGTTTTGAGCTAGAACTGAAAAAAAAATAAGCATAGCAGCGCTACCTAAGAGATTTCACAACATTTTGACGTATTACCGTGCCTTGTCATTCTGAACGATAAGAGGCAAAAATTAAAAGAATGAGGTGGATTTATTTTCTCTTGTGGTTCTTTAGGGTTGTCTATTGAGTCGCGTTCCACTCACTGCGATTTAACGAATAACTGGCCTCTACTGCTATTTGTGAATAACGATCTCGTTCCGTATCAACAAAGAAATGTATATCTCTGTAAAAGATACCTTTCTGCTACTTCAATAGGCTGAATTGTCAATGGAGCTTCAATTCATCGTTTTCTGCAGCTACCATTTAAGACAATGCGTACAAAATTTTTCGTTTTATCTCTCAACTTTTCGCAGTGAAGTGTCTTCTCTTTCTTTTTGTTCCCTCAGGTTTCGACAGTCGCCGGCCTCAACTTCGTTCTTTCCTATTTGTTCTGCGCGGATGTGTGCTCGGGAGAACAGAAGAAACAACTCTTCGTCACAGACAGGGCTGGACAAAAATTCTGTAGGTGCTAAATAAATTGTCGACTTCATCTTTGTCAGTGACCTCTCTTTGTGATGACCTCCATTAGTGTTTGTGTGTTACACCGTCTTGTGAACCTGCAAGATCCGTTCGGCGTACTTCCGTGGGAACTTGAAGTTTCTTTGGAAATGTGCTCCTCCTTTGAAACACTTGGGCGAAAAAGAGAGCAGTCTCGCTCACTTTAGTTAACCTAACCTAACGACGAGGCCACCGCAGCCGTGGCCGCGTCGTTGAGTGTCCACCTCGGCTGCGGGAGGTCGTGGATTCAAAACCACGCGGCCTCCGGATACCCACTGGTTATCCAAATGGGCACATACGTCCCCCGGCCGGACACTTGGCTTTCTTCAGGGGTGAATCGCACTGGGAAAAGAGCCCGCGCCGTGCAAATCCCGTCGAACCCTGTGGACACAAGCAAACCCTGAAATGATATTCAGAGGCAGCGACAACTCTGCACCGTGCGCTCGACGCCGGCCACAAACTTAACCTAACCTAACGTAACCTAACCTAACGCATCTTATGCTTTTTTCACTTCAGCTACGTGACTACCGGCAAGTGTCGACCACAAACTGAAAAGAAAGAACAAATATATCCTTGTCATCATCATCGTCATCGTCATCATAACTGGAGTTGGAGGAAAATCGAATAAATTCGATGAATAGGTAAATGTACGCAGTATGGTAGTTGCTCCGCCATACTGTTTGACGTCCTACTATTACCGATTATCTATGACTTTGCCGGAAGAAAAATACGGCAGACTATAGTGCTCATCAAAGAAAGTACGATGCTTCGATTTACGTAACATAATAAGCTGATTTTCGTCCCACTGCGTCGTGAAAAACAGCTTACGTAACGAGTTGTCTCCCGAACTAAAGCAAATTTCGCTCACCTGGGTTACTAATCTGTGTACGCTAAACAAGCAAGATGTGTTCGTTTCATGGGTTTGTAAGCGTGTCCATGAGGTGAAGCAGCCCATCAATACCGGTACGAATAAATAAAACATTCAAAAGGTGATGCGGCTGCTGCAGTTTGAACTGTCGTGACGCAAGCCTTTGTATGACGTGGCGTGTGGTCCAGCAATATGGTGATACCGACGTTGTAGAGGGCACTAGATAACGCCATTATCGTTTGTGTGTAAGAACAAGTCGTTCTGGGTAATTAAGACAGCTGCCTTTCTTCTTCCAGAACGTTGCCACTCGTCTGCCACCATTAGTTCGATTTCAATCAATCTTCAAATCAACTTCGTGCGAGTATGAACCCAACGACTTGCAGAACCTCATCTTGCAAGTCTTCATTTGCAGCGTATAGGCAGGAGCTTGTACGCAGCGCAAAAATAAAATAAAATAAATAGAAAATATGAAAATAAAGAAGCTGTCAGGACAAAGAGAAGAGACGGAGGACACTTAGCGAGGGTCTCAGTGTCATTTTTGTCCGACATTATTGTGCACAGTTCACATATAAAGGAGACGCAATTTATTCTTGATGGAAATAAGCAATTTTTTTATCACTTCAAATTTCAGTGAAAGCGTGCGGAGGATACTCATTTCGTACATAAACGAAGAGCATCACCTTTACGCGTGCACCATGTTTTGGCCACGGTTCTTGGTGTGTTTCGTTTAATTACTACTTCTCTCAAATGAAATTTCATCAGAATACTACCAAAATAATTTTTAAAAAAAGTAAGAAATATAAGAGTAAGCATCACTGTCCACATTCGCGAAACTATTACAAAACTTCATTTCCTTGAAGTCAAAGTGTTTTGGCTCGAAAACCATTATGATAGAGTTTGGCCTGATAACGAGACAATGGCCTTGGCGGTAGCCAATCGCAGCCAGCAATTATGAAACGGAAACTCTGTGAACACGTGTTGGGTTCTGGAAGTTACTGGAGTATACCGGTTTATTACTGCATATCTTCCGAGAATTAATAAGTGATTGAATTTTATTGAAGAGAATATTATTAGTGCACCAGCTTGAGGTTTCTGTTTTCCCTTGTTGAAGGTTAAGGTAAGACTTAAAAGAATGAGATTATGTTCTCCTCCATGGCATAAAGCCAATGAGCGACGAGGTCTTCCTTTACTGCACCATACATCCAGTAACCTAGTATTCTGTGTTGTCCCTTGTACTTGTCTCTGACTAGTTTTCCTCTACAGTATTGTTATTATATTTAAGGCCAATGAGGGACGAGGTCTTCCTTTACTGCACCATACATCCAGCAACCTAGTACTCTGTGTTGTCCCTTGTACTTGTCTCTGACTAGTTTTGCTCTACAGTATTGTCATTATTTTGAATATACTGCCAGTGAATAAATTTGACCATACAGGAAGGGCTACAAAATCACATAATAAAGCAAATGACGGAAGAACAAAATTTACACAAACAGAACAAATAAAACGTCTACAATATCGGTACGAAAATGTCAGGCAACAAACTTTTAAAAACAGGAGCAATATTGTTAGATTTCTGTAGCGAAATCACTCGACGTGGGGGACAACAGACTCGGGAAGTGAGTTCCAGTCTTCAGTTGTCCTGCGGAGCCCGAATAGATTTTTAAAGTCTTGTGCGGCACTGCCGCGTCTGAAGCACGTTACTTTGGTTGCTGCTGAGTCACATCCAGGCAGTTGCCTCCAGGAAGTTGCTGCGGTTTCATTTTTTTTTTTTTTTGCAAGCACCGTATTTAGCCGTAACATCTTCTGTAAAGGCTGCTCCTTTTCATTGCTTGTGTATAGGTGTCTATTGTGCTCTGCTGATTTCTTGAGCCAGAAGGCGTTCGTTCGCAAAGGTACTGCAATGCGGGCTTTCTCTGTTCGGTGCTTTGATAGCTTTGAGTGCTAGTTTAGGGTTTCCTCTCGTTCCGCCCAGTTGGGAATGTGCCCTGAAAAAGTGGGGCAGAAATTTAAGAAAACTCCGTTATCGTCACATAGACTGTTTCTTTGACGAAACAGCCCGCATATCTCGAGAAACAGTCCATCCGAGGGATGACGGTATCTTTGGTCAGTAATATCCTGCGGTTTTCTTTGATGTGTTAGGGAATTGTATTGCTGAGGGAGCCTATCAGACATACACGGGAGGGCTCATTTAGAGCTTCGGCATATTGGAATGCACATGGAGTTTTGTCCGATAGTAGTTTTAGAGTATCCCCTTTGAGGAACCCGATGTGTGCTGCGAGAATTATAGGTTTAATTTATAGTTCCATTATAAACATTCAGTCGCAAGTACTGCTTGGTTTTAGAACAGCTAGGACTTGCTAGAACTGCTTGGTGGGCTAGTCGGTGCACATTTGATAGCATGACTCTCTGCGCATAAAAGCTCAACGACACATGGACAAATTGCCAGGAATGTCAATGTGCCCTAGTGTGATTGGGATTTGACGTGTAGATTATTAAGCTATGAGTAGCAGGCAAGCTGTCTTCTGTAGTGCATTTGCGTTTGAATGCCTGCAACGAAAAAGGGTAGAAAGTAGCGTTAATTAAATAGCTTGCTCAGGAGTGTGCGGTCTCACCGCCTCTGCTGCTAGATTAGCTGTAGAGTAGCATCGGCAGTTAAGATCATGGTAAACTGCAGGTAGCCTAGAAAGAGTGTTATGGCGAGAAAGGTGTGAAAGCAGCGCGTGACAAAGGACGAGACAGTGCAGCTTGGGCCGTACTGATTGAGGGATTAGTTCACTGAGTGGGTAATTGAATGGTTGGTATAATAACTGATTGATTGGTTGGTTTATTTATTTATTTATTTATTTATTTATTTATTTATTTATTTATTTATTTATTTATTTATTTATTTATTGTGGCGTTAAAAAGCAACGCACAGGCTACGTAGACGCTATAGTGAAGGGCTCTAGATTAATTTTTACCACGAACAGTTCTTTAGCTAGGATTCTCTCACTTGAGTACTTTAACTTGGTCAAAGGCGGCATTGTCCCCCTTCGCATTTAAATTCTTAGAGGGTAGTAGAGCAATGTCATCGGAACGTCGGCTATAGCCCGTCTGAGGAATTTTACCCCGGTTCGTCCAACTTCTATCCCACAGTGTGTTTCCGTATGTCAGCTTGCATTTTGACGTTTTGATTTTGATAGACACGTGGATAGTCCTAGGTCTGTCGTGATTTTGAGAGCCACGCATTGCGGCGCCACTCCCTGCCGAAATGATCCCCTTTCTGCTCCTGTCATTTCGGGCCAAGTATATCTATTTGCTAGGTGGTGTGACGATGACGTCACTTGGTGGCGGAAAAGTTTTCCACATGTAGTATGAGACCTATTCACGAACAACAAGGTGTCGATAGGGTGCAGTGAAAATAAAGGACATCACAAACGCTATCATGACCAGCGGTTTCCCTCGCTGTTATTACTGATGTTGGTCATGCTGTCGTGCTGTTAAGTATATTTGATAAGTCAAGTGACCCGCTTGTAAAGAATGGAGTAAATTGCGCATCACCTCCGAAGCGATGGCTCCAGGATGAGCCCTACCTTGTGAATACAAGGGAATACTCTGAATGGCTTCTTGGCAATTAGGTCTGTTCACGATGACAATGAAAAAACAAACTCTCTTCAAAATGACAAGTTGTAATGGGAGAGGTTTGTGCATTTGATTAGACTGGCTTCTACCAGTCACATGACAAGAAATAAATTATAACTTGTAGCTAACAAGAAAAGAAGAACACGGCGAAACAAAAACCCGGCCCACCATTCAGCAAGACAACCTCATGAGTTTCATCGTGGTAAATATATGGGGTTCACGTAAAAGACCCGCGCACAATTACGCTTTTCGTCAAAAAAATAAACGGTGCGCTTTACGATGCACGCCCGCTCTGCCGTTACAATTTCATCACACAGCACCGCTGTCTTCAACTAGAACTTTCATACCGAGTACGTCGTCAACCGTAGCCTTTTCGGGCTCGTTCACCTGGTCTTACGTTACACGCCTGAACCAGGAAAACCGCTATTGAGGAGCAACGAAATCTAGCAATTGCGTAAAGTAATCTAAAGCTGCGTGAAAGCGGCGCCAATGGCATCTGATGGCGCCCGAACAACCAGCCTTTCGAGTATAATGGTTATGCACACTGCAGGGAGGGCGAAATAGATCCTCGTCATCGCTCTTACTTTATTTGATTGCTTCTCTGGGCTTTTTATCCGCAACTCATCGGGCAGGGCAAGGAGATAACGGGTAACTCGCTCATAGCGAAGCGTAAATCTTGCGGCCTTATGCATATACGCATAACTTTCGTTAATGACGTGCGTCAGAAAATGAATGCCCCTCTTGCGTTGAACGCTGATGAACAAGGTGAAAACCTTTTTGGAAATCAGTTGCACGGTATTCGTTACGAGTACGGTGGCGTAAGAGAACACGAGGACGAGAAAGGAAACGTGGCGGGCGCTCACTCACAACTGTACAGGGGCGTCCCTTCACTTTTGTTCCTGATCCACGCCTCGTCTTACGCTACCGTCCTCACACAGAGCCATTACCAAATAGCCCAGTTTCCAGTTCTATAACCTGTTGTATAGATGTGACTCACAGCACTGACGTTCGGAAAAGAGGATGCGGTGAGCACAAAAAGAAAGTATAAGTCACTTTTATAATGCATAAGAATAACCCTATACTGCTCTGACTACCGTATAGAACCGAAAGAAAGGGTTACGGACGTCACAAAATGCAAACACGTGCAGCGACACTGCCATTCTGAGGCTCGTCTTCTTCACTGCAATCGTACGGTCCTTCTTTCAAAGAACAGCACCCGAGGCTGTTAGGAGTGAAGTAAAAGCCACATCAGCGTCACTTCGGAAGCCAAACAGCGCCGCCCTGCTTCATAATCTAGACAGCTATAGGCTATGAATATCAATAGAGCACGCCACGACGACGCACTCCGGCGTCTTGATAAACGAAACGAAACGAAAAAAAGAAAAGAACCAATGGATTCTCGCATCACCGTCAAACCGAATCTGCGTTGCACATCTATCGTATACCACCTTCGCGGCGCCAAAAAAAAAAGAGGAAAAAAAAAGAAAAACGTACTCCAGAAAAAATGAAAATATCGAACCACGGTGCGCACCAAATAACGCGCCCGCTGGAATAACATATATACGCCGAAGAAATGGGAGCGCAGGAATAGGAGAGGGGTGCCGAGTTTTAAAAGAGTGATTTCACGCGCGTTTTGCCCGAGGCATTCCGAGTACAAACAAGCGCGCGGAGATGGGTGAATGGCGATGCGCCCATAAAAGCAGCATATGTACCGCACACGAGTTTTACTTTACAGAGAAGCGAAGCAAAAAAAAAAAAAAGAACGCTGATAGACAAATGCGAATGATAAAAAGAAAAATGAAATTTACAACTCTCAAGCCCGACGCGCACGCATAATATTTCTGCGCACTTAGGCCACGGCGCAAAATGCGGTGTGACTTTCGGCGTCGACTTGCACAGTCGGGAAGACGACAGTGTCACTGCGTCTGCAAGCGGAACAAGTAAAAAAAAAAAGTGAAAGAAAATTCATAGAACGGATATTCGGGAGGTGGGGGATATTGGGCAGAGGGTGAGGCAGGGATGAAAAGGAAGCATAAGGAAAATCTTGAACTACGTCCGCCTTTTAAGAACACGGAAAAGCAGCTAAATCAATTAAACAAACGGGAAAGCGAGAGCGTACCAACCGGAAGGCATGCTTATGATGCAACGTTACTTGGAAAGAAAACAATCGAGCAGAACGAAAGACGCCAGACAGAGGATCAAGGGAGACCGCTAACCGTATGAAAGAACCTACGTAAGAAAGAAGTAATGAGAATGCAGAAAGGAGCGAATGAGGAGGCAAAGTGCATTCATAAGTCACAAGATCTTGCCCTGCTCTCATATATATATATATATATGTATATATATATATATATATGCATTTGTGCTGCGTATGCGGGATTCTTTTTACTTTTCTTTCTGGTTGCGACATACTCGCGACTCAACCCCATTTTTTCGCTGTTCGCTCCTTAAACGCGGTCGACCACTCACAATTCGCAAAGTCCATAGCGTTAGAACGGGAGAGCGAAGCATTTTAGAAAGGAAAAAAAAAATTAAAGAACACCGTTAAAAAAAAAAAGAAGGAGCGACCATTTTGGCAACGACCAAGATTCAAAAAAGAGGGAGAAAAAAAGAAACAAGTAACTCGAGGCAGTGTGACCCTCTCATGTAAAACAAACGTTTTTTACCGCGCGTAAAAGCGAAGAAAGAAAACACGAACTTGCGGAAAGGGATGGGGACCAAGGGTGTAAATGTTATCAAAAAAAATTTTATCAAGCTGCAGACAGATAAAAAAATATGTATATATGGGCAGCAAAGGTAGGAGTCACTTGGTTTTTGGGTCGAAAAACGGGGAAAAAACCGGGAGCCCGAGCGAGATGCGATAAAACGCGGAGGAGCAACAAAAACGTGTCACAGAAGAGGGGAGTGTTGGTGTAGGCAAGGGCTCTCGAAAGACGAAGCACTGTCGCGGGGGTGGGGAAGGCTTGGAGGTGAGGGGTGGGGGCCTCCGAAGGAGCTGCAGGAATGCGACTAAAAAAAAAAAAGAAATAACGAGAAATAAGTTAGGAAATCATGGCCTCGACCTTTTTACGCGCACTGACTCTCACACGCACGCACACACACGCACCACATAGGGGGACGGTGGCTTCAAAGGGCTAGCAAAATGCACCAGAGCAGCATCGATGGTATGCGAAGGCAGAAGGTGCATAGGAATAGCATAAAGGAAGTTGCGTCAGAAGAGGAAGTGGCGGGCATGGCTTCGAAGTACAGTCACCAGCAATGCGTGGGAGTAGAGCATAAGTAGGCGTTCCGGAACGCGGCGTATTTTGCCCACTATATATATATATATGCCTTCCGAAATGGTCTTTTACCCCGATCTTCGAAAAACGTGAGTAAAAGTGCTGGCGAGAGAGAAGCGTCGCGACGTATTTTTTTTTTTTTCTGGGAGGGGGGGGGGGAGTGCAGGCAGTTGGGGCGTTTAGTTAATGGCTCAGTATTTCACGCCTTTCTACAGACGCTGCTCGTTTTCGCCCATTATTGCAAGCCTATAGATTAAGCTCGCCAGCTTGCTTGATATGGCGTTGGCTTTTCATCTTTGGGCTTATTGGGAGAAATTGAACTAACTCTATCTCTCGGGCTTGACGAGCGATTTGTGTTGCTACGAAGCCCAGTTGCGAAGCGGTTTCGAGGCGGTCACAGGTTGGGGCGCAGACGAGCACTAAAGCATGTCCCAGGCGTGGCAGTGAAGTCGTAGTGTAATCATAGCCAGCACAATCGTAACACAGGTGTTTACATTCGAAATCTAAAAAACAAGGGTTTGCAGTACGTGGTACTGCAAAGCCGAGGTACTCAGCGTCCACCGCTCGCCAAGCTATGGCGATTACATACATACATACATACATACATACATACATACATACATACATACATACATACATACATACATACATACATACATACATACATACATACATACATACATACATACATACATACATACATACATACATACATACATACATACATACATACATACATACATACATACATACATACATACATACATACATACATGTGTGTGTGTATGTGCGTGTGCACATATACGGGCTCGTTCTGCAGACTTGCCGTAATTTTTTAAGGTAATCTGTGGCAGATAGCACAATTGTAATCCGTTAGCTAGACCGCCCAAGCAAGCGAACATTATCTGAACGAGAAACCCAAATGCATTATCCAATAATTAACAAAAATTCACTAGTTTCACTTCCCTTTGCAGCATATTTTGCAATTTACAGAGTGTATCCTGGGAGTTCGCAAGGTATATTCGAACGGAGCGAATTCTCAGGCTGACGCCTGTTTCGACATATTAATTCCCTATCTTTGCGACGAAACACATTGGCGGTACACTTGTTTTGGTTCTACGGTTCCCGAAGGAGCACGTTGTAAAGAAAAAAAAAGCAAGTGGAACGACGGTGAATTTTTGCAGCAAGTTTGATGCTGCGTATCTCGAACGTGATGTCATCCACAGAATTCTTTTCAAGTGGATATGCCTCGCATCTTCAGAAGCTACAATTTGTAAATTGCAACGCGTGACGTAGGGTAAGCGGTTAATACTTAAGTAATTTTTTGTTGATTAGTGTATCGTACATTTCAATTTCTAGTGCAAGTAATGTCCACCTCTACGAGTAGACCAGCCCAAGGACTAGAATTGTGCTGAAACTCAAGTACTGTCCCTACACGTCTGCAGCTCACGCCGAGACGCGCGGCTACGCGCGGCAACGCGTGCATCGTTTGGGTGCGCGCCCTCTTCCTCCGTCGGGCGCGACGCGACGTCGAGTCAGCGCGGCGCGTGCGGACGCATTGGAACGCGTACGTCTGGTTGAGCCTTAACTGGCTGTTACGTCCAAAAGCCCTACTTGGACTATGCGAAACGTCGTGGCAGTAGTCCTCATATGAATTTTGGGCACCCATTGTTCAATTTTCTCTTTCTTTTCTTTTCCTTTCTTTTTTTTTTTTCTCTTTCTTACTTCCTTTCTTCTTCTTTTTGACGTGGGCGAGAATTCTAGTACACGAGAGTTTTCAATTTGCCTCCGCTGAGAGCGAGCAGAAGAACGCGATGACCAAGGGAGGACACTGGTCGTGATTACCGAGACCGCGTATCACCGCCTATCACCGATAAAGTATAGCCGTAGTGGTTCCACAAGAAGTTTCATGTGTAATAATTCAATATTTGGGGTTTTACGTGCCAAAACCACTTTCTGATTATGAGGCACGCCGTAGTGGAGGACTCCGGAAATTTCGACCACCTGGGGTTCTTTAACGTGCACCTAAATCTAAGCACACGGGTGTTTTCGCATTTCGCCCTCATCGAAATGCGGCCGCCGTGGCAGGGATTCGATCCCGCGACCTCGTGCTCAGCAGCCCAACACCATGGCCACTGAGCAACCACGGCGGGTCTTTGCATGTGTAGGGAACTGAACCTCTGCCCAGCCATCGCGCGAATCGTCAAGAGTCGCAGAGGTCGTGCGACCAAGCTGGTCGAATAGCGATGAGATATATACTGTTGGAAGGAATGCCGCAAGTCACAAACGAAGTCGTGTTCTGGGACAAACCACGTGCCTAAGAGAAACTGGTGATTCTACGCCAACACTGGGTGCGGAAATGGGTAAGCAAATCAGTTCAAGGCTACTCGTTCATGAGAGGAGGAAAAGCGAACGCCGCATGCACACGTCAACTTTTTCCTCTTTATCTTCCCAGTAACCATGACCATAGAGATAAGAAAAGAAGCAGGGAAATCAGGGAGGTTAACTATAGAAGTGCCAGTTTGGCTACCTTATTTTCTGAAGGAGAAGCGAGATGGTAGAAAGATTAGAGAGATAGAAAGGAAAGACGCAGTGCATGTCTGAACCCGTCCTGACAGAATTGCACCGTCATAGGCCCTTGCACATGCCTAGTCACTCTCGAATGGCTATCTTTTGCCACCCGAAGCCGGCATTTCACAGTGGATGAAGTCTGTTTCTCCGACATGCAACTACCGACCAGCTGATGTGGGAAATCGCAGCAGTTCACCACCACCACTCGGAAGAGAAAGAAAGCAAGATTTCTTTTTAGTGGTTCCACGGCCGTTGGAGGATGACTGGAAATTGTGACGCTCGCAAGGCTGCTCGAACGTCACACGAAGGAGACCACTGCATCCCGATCCACACTTTACGACAGACGACACGGGCCTGCTTCGCTTTCCGGCGCGCACAATCTCGGTATACCCGAGTGAAATGCCGCACATAATGAGGCACACTAGCCTACACACACTAAAATGTTCGTGCCAAGTCCAACCTCCACCTGAACTACAGGTGTGCGAGGCATCTCTTCCGGGTCGGTTGCGGTTTGGAGTTGCCTTCAGGAAAGCTTGTTCAGCGCTAATTGCCAGATAGGCTACACGTAACATCTGCGGCTGCAACGAAAACATCGGCTTTCTATGGTGCCGCTGTCCCTCATTTGATGTAGAAATCTGATCAATGTTCACTGCACTACTGCGACTAGACGATCACCCCCTCTCCCCGCAGGTATCCCTGGAACACCGTCACAACCGATGCATGCGGTACAACTGACAGACCCCAACTTTATATTCAGACAAGTTCTGTTTTCTTAAAACGCCTCCCCTTCGGAAGGGTTTTCGGAAGCGCGTCACTCGTGATAGCGTTCGACGTGAGAATACAATTGTCGCTGCATGGGCCGATCAGGTACGGTACACGCGAAATATAATTAATGATACTACGGGCCCAGGTATTCGGCTCAAGGGAGTCAAAGTAAGGTGCTGTTTGATTTTACTACCTAACCAAGCAACCTAAACCACCTGCAACTATAGGGAACGAGAAAATTGACTGGATATCCCAGTGGCTAGATTTATTCTTGTTTACGACTTTATGATGAAAAGAGTCAATGGAGATAGAGGAAGCATAGGAGAAATTGACTGTTACATTTACTTGAAGCGTAGAACAAATGATGGAAAAAAAATTAACGAAACCATGCCGCTGCTGGGAGCTAGACCCACACCCTCAACGTTACGCATGCGGTGCTTTACAAATTCAGCTACCGCGTAAAAGCCATCCTCCTGTCCGTTTACTTTCTTGTGTGTTTGTGTACATGTACAAACTTTGGCCTCGGGAGTGTTAGTCAGCGCCTCTCGCGGCCATAGTGGTGGATGTGGTGCATTTTTTTTTTTTACCGCATTCTTCACGTGTATACCGGGAGCTGCTTGGGAGCAGGAAACCGGCCAATACAGCCTCGTATATGTGACTACTTCACGCCATCAAGATTGCCAAATTCGAGGACCTCGCCATGCAAAGAGCAAAAGAAAAAAAAAGAAAAATAAGGGTATCATAGGGGCCAAATTTTCGGTTAGTTAAAACGACATCAAGAAACAAACAGCAGCTGCCCGCGCACATGGGTAACTTCATAACTTCAAGGACAGGCCCGTGCTCGCCTCTACTGGGTCGATGTCAAACTAACTCCGCAAAATGAACCATGTAGAAACTGTACACTTTCCATCATTAACCGTCGGTGGTTAGCATCGTCATTTCGGGAGCTGAAACGAAAAGTGAACGCTTGCTTTCATTTAGTATCAGCTGAATACAGCACTACCGGTAATTCTTCGCAGTTAATACTGAACATTTCGCTAAAAGCTTAGAAGTAATGCCCTAAAGCATATATATATATATATATATATATATATATATATATACGAGGGAAGTCGGGCGGTGGCATGGCGTCGCGCGCTTCGGCACGCGCCATCGCCATTGCTAGGCCTAATTTCTTCTTTATTTCTTGGCTTCCCCAAAAACATTAGCGAAAGGACCGCCGCCGCTCTACAGCGTCTACATAGGTGCATGCCTGCTCGCTTCAACCGCTTCCCCGGCAACGCATGCGTCATTCGAACTTACCCCTTTCGTGCCCAGACGCCCGCGGTTCTCTTGCTTTCCTTTGTCATTAAGAAATTTATTTCTCGTTTATTACTTTTCTTTTTATGTCGGCAGCGGCACAAACAAAAGAACAACGGAAGGAACACGACTACCAGACGACGGTATAGTCCTAAAAAGGCGGGATACAAAGATATAGAAAAGCAACGCGGCGGGGAGCATTAATACGGCAAAAACAAAAGACAAAAGTCAACGTAGCGCGCGGTCGAGAAAAGGGCTCTAAAGAACTGCACCGACAAAAACATAAAAATATAAAGAAACAACCAAAGAACAGAAAATTCGTGCTACCTTCGGTAGTGATAGGAAGTACAGCATAAAAAAAGAAAAGAAAAATACGGGGCAAGGAAAATAATAGCCCAAAAGTGGAAAGACGCGGAAAGAAAGAAATGAAATGAACGAGCCGAAAAGAAAAGAAGTTTATAAAAGCATCCAGAGCCAAGAAATAAGAATCCTATACAGCAGAGTGAGAAAAGAAAAAAAAACACAAATTACAAAAATGAAATACAAGAAAAGACACGCTCACGCCGTGATGGCGCGTGCTGAGCGCCATTTCTGCACGTGCCAACCCTTTGGTCCCCGTCTGCGCGCCCTCTTTCCCCGCGATTTAGAACCCCCTCTCCCGTTTCCTACCCCCGTTCCCTAATTTGTTTCTTAATTTTTATGCCGCGCCGCGGCGCCACCGCTCATTCTAATACCTCCTCGGCGGCTGGGGCGAGGCTGTGGGGAAGGGTGAGACCAGGAACTGGAGGGTTACGGGAAGAGGGGAGAGGGGGGAGCAGCATCGGTGCCCCCCCGCACCAACCCTTTCCGAGCCCCCTGAGGCACGCGAGTCAGCGCGAGCTTGCGCGCGAACGCATGTTTGAATAGGCGAGAGGCCCCGATGCCAGCGGCGGCCTCTGCCGACGCATCCCTAAAGCTTGCTGGCAGCCGGGAGGACAGGCAGGAGATCCGACGCCGCGGGAGCGCGGAAGCGACGGGGTCTTGACTTCAAATCAAAAAGAAGTTGGCAAAGCGACGATAAGAATTAAAAGAATAACGCTAGGGAGAGATTAAAAAAAAAGAAGCAACGAAGAAAAGGGGACTTGTAGTAAAAGATTGCAGAAGAAATGAAGCGCAGGGGGCATTAGCGAAGAAAACAGAGACAAGTTGAAAATGAAGAACGGGTGGGTGCGGAGGCTCCGATCCCTAAAGAAGAAAATGAAAATTACGGGGAGTGGCGGCGATGAGGAAAGGGCGAGGAGACAAAACAGAAGGGCGAAGGCTGACGGAGGAGGGAGGGCAAAGCTCCATCAGGAAAGCTTAGCGCAGGAACTCAATATCTCGATGCAAACACACGACGGCCGTACGCGTACGCACGTACAGACACGCATCGTGAGACGCAAGCCAGGCAAAAGCTGGCGGGGGTGGAGGACGAGGGTAGGTGCGCCCAGAAAGCGGCTGGAGGAGAGAAAGGTTGGGGGACAGGAGCCTGCAGCGAAAGGGTTGAAACGGGATAGCGGCAACGTCGGGTATGTAGGGAACCGAGAGGCAGCGAAGAACGGCCGCGTTGGAGGAAGCACAACAGCGGAAATCTGGTATACAGCGGGATGAACTTGCGAGAGACAAAAAGGACAGTGTGTATGAAAAAGTATCCACCCCGTATACTTACCGCATTATACCGCATATCTACTTACTACCGCAATAGCAGTGTCAAGATATTGCTGTCAGGTTCTATTTTAAGGACAATAGCTGCTACATGACACATGAGTCAGATGATACGAAATTTACCTGGATACCGTGTATCCCAGCTAGCGTGAGCCAATCTGTTCAACGAAAAGATAAAAATAAAAACATGGTGCAGGATACAAGTACAAGCCCTACTTTGCTCGGTCATCAGCGTTATGACGAGAGAACACAGTAGGGTTTAAAATCCCAACGTGCACAGCGTTTCTTTTATTATTATGTTGATCATCTTGGATAATGTTAGCTGGGACAGATTTTAAACGTATGTAGGAAACGAATGTGTTACCTGTTAGCCAGCGATTTTATTTAGAAAAAAACTTGATTGCCATTCCACTCTGCGAAGGTGAGTGACCAGTGAACCGGTGTATGTGGGCCCAATAATGGCGAACTGTCCACTGCCGGGCGTCAAGTGCCGTATGAACATAAATGGAGGTTAGGCACGACTAGCCGCTCCTCCACGATGTTGAGCCTCGGAAGATGATGAGGCACCGTGGGGTGTACATGCCCATGCATTGTTGCAAAACACGGCACGACACCTGTTACTAACGAATCCCGACACGTAGAACAGACATGCACCTCACCGCACTCCGAAGGCACACACTGCTTCAATGATAGCCAAGGTGATCGTGCTTTGGTCGACGTCCCACAGTGCAGTAATGGTTGTGAGGTCACTCGGAAACCGCAAGCGGTCACACACAACACGGGCCACACGAAATTGGTTCCTCACAAACTCCCTCTGAAACCTGCACGTTGCTCCGCTGAAATGTTCCAAGTTCGCGGGATCGGGGCCACATGAACGGTTCGCATTTCTTTCCGCCTTGCGGTCCTGGCGCACGCTTACGGGACCGCCACTACGATAGAGCGGAAGGAAAGGAAAGGAGATACGCAAGCGCTTGGAACGCCGACAAAGAGAGAGGGGTGCGAACGTAAACATGGCCGATGCGGGTCGAAGTGTAATATCTGTTCTTAATAGCTTAATATCTGATACGGATTGTATTTGGACCAAAGATATTAAACTTATTTTTGCAAGTTGGCAGAGTGCTTAAAGCCTGCTTCACCTCGGCTGCGGGTTGGCCCGGTATTGTACTATCTTTGGGATCGGCCCACCATATGGGGACAAATTTTCGACCTACGGGGCTCGACAGACGCACGCAATTTTTTCCAGAACCTAGCCATATACAGCTTTGCTGTGAAAGGTGAGGATGACGATGACCCGAAGCTTGCTCGCTTTCGCCTGTTACTCTGCAAGCACCGCAAACACGTACGAAGAAGAAAAAGAAGTCATGCACAAGTCCGCTACGCTGAGACATTTCTAAAGTTGTGTGTGGGCAGCTCAGAGTCTTACCGCACGGCTCGAGCTGTTCTCGTAATCACTGCTTCTTAGTTTGCTTCAGTCAGAGAATGAAAAACGAGGTATCGCGACTGTCGTCGGCTATCGACGTGTTCAGTCGAAAAGGCGAAATGCCGTCGTTCTCACGCGTACGCGAGACAAACCGCGAAACGCGCGCAAGTGTTTTGGGCACCCGTAAACGTTCCCATTTCACTCCATTGGTCACTGCTATACCGGTGAGGCGTGCATAGCGCCTGGTCAAGGCGTCACTGGTCAACGAAACACACCGCTGCGACGAAAGACAACTGTGTGAGGGTAGACAACTGTGTGAGGGTAGCTTTCAGAAATAAAATATCTGTAGACAGAATTACTGCCTAAGCAAAATGATCACTTCACTTCACCGGAACATCAGCCTTATCGTTTGTTCGTTTTGCATTAAGGCGATGGAAAAAATAAGTTCGCTAACCGGAACCACATTTTTTCCAACTACGAGTAGACGGAAGCAAGAATATAACCGAAAATGAAGCTCAGCAGCCATTCTCAGCGGCATCGCGACGGGCATCACGGTTCGCGCCTTTGCATTTCAGGCTTTCTCGTCTGTTCTCTACGTTATCGCCAAGGCGCCCTTTGCTGGCGTTTGTTGGTGCCCTGATGGGCCACTCTATCGTGGTTGTACGGATCTACCGTGGTTGTGAACAACGCCAGACTCTCCAGTGTGACTTGAATAGAGTGGACGATAAGCCATTTACATAAGCAAAGGTCTCGGGAGCCTGGCCTCACAGTTCATCAGCCCAGAAAGCCATTCGAGCGATTATCCAGTACCTGAAGGCGACAGACTTGAGTGCCCGACTTTAGACATGCTACATCTGGCTAAGTGCATGTAAAAGTGCGATCAAGACGTGTGTCTTCTCTTTCTCTCTCTCTTTCTTTCACTCCCCCATCCGCCTCCACACGTGTAGGGCAGCGGACTGGACAAAGTCTGGTTAACCTCCCTGCCTTTACTACCTCTCTTCTCTCTCTACTGTGGTTGTGGCTTGCTGGGGTGTCTTAGCACTGGTAATATCAGTCATTTGCGAGCTGCTTAGAGCTTTGATTTTTATAAATTATTTCCTTTTTCTTTCGTAATTATGTTTTGCGCTGCTAGTTCTCGTCAGCGGCTGCGGGCAAGTGGAAACTTTGTAAGAAGGCAGCTTCGTAATCAGATCGTCTATACCTATTATCCGCTGCTGCAATGAAGTATCTGCCCATATTCAAAGAGGCATAATCTGTTCCTTTGAGCTCAATTTCTAGATAAATGGAACTCCTGATAAACGGAACTTACTTACGTGGTTCCTTGATGTTCCGTTTACCGAGAGTCCACTGTGCGTGCTCCGTCAATCGAATAGCCGGTACTCTTACATGCGACCACTGAGCATAAATACGAGCCAGTCTAGCACACCTAAGAAGGCGACACTAAGTCAGGACGATGAAGAAGGCAATCCACAAGGCTGCGTGTGTTGTTTTAGATCTGTTACGGGGGCCGTGACCTCTGCCTTTGCATATTCTGTATAGGAACGTCTTCAGGTAACTTGGCACATTCGTTAAGCTTCTGGTAATAAATTTTAGTTGAGCAAATATTTTACCAGCCACTGCCACCGTCTATAGCATGGCGTCAACCTGTTATGTGCAGATTAAGCCGACTTGATGCTCTGAGTGCTTACGAGAGCAAATATGGTCCGTGTACGGTCACGCATTCCTCGTGCCTGATGCTTTTTTTGCTGCATAATATTTTAAAGAGTCGCCTGTGGCAGACGGTACAATTGTAACGTGGTGGAACACTGCGATACGAAGCAATACCTTCGACAAAGATGTGAAGGACTAGGACATTAAACACACAAGTCCTAGTTCTTCCCGTTCGTGTCGAAAGTATTTCTTCACTACGCAGCGCTTCCTAAAGATACAGGACCAACTGGCCCGCTACAACCTATTACTGAACGATTCTAACCCTTGAGCTAATGTACTCTGTGAGACGGCCGTTACTTATAAAAAAAAAAATGGCAGTTTCGCCCGACTTAAGAAGCACTGACTGCGACAGCAAGGTTTAGCGTTGCGCTTATCGGAGGTGTTTTAACTACGCGCGACTCCGATTAAAGTTCTGAGATATTAAATTAAATTAACTTCTGGGGCCTCCACATGCCAAAACCACCATACGATTATGAGGCACGCCATAGTGGGGACTCCGGATTAATTTTGACCATCTGGGCTTCTTTAATGTGCACCCAGCGCACGGTACACTGGCTTTTCTTTTTTTTTGGCATTTCGCCCCCACCGAAATGTGGCAGCCGCGGTTGGGATTTGATCCCGCGCCTTAGGGCTTAGCAGAGCAACGCCAAAGCCACTATGCCACCACGGCGGCTCGATATATATCGTAGAAGCTAGTCCGTCCGTCCGTCCGTCCGTCCGTCCGTCCGTCCGTCCGTCCGTCTGTGGACATTATGTCCGACTAACAGGGACGTTACACAGGCGGGTGAGCAAAAATTTCTGGCACCCCTACAATATTTAACACTTCACACAAGCGCCACTACGCTTTCCGTAAAGAGCCGCGCCAGTAAAATTACATCATTTGCATATTTGAGCCCTGATATTGGTTTGCACGTTTCATGTTTATTAGTCTGAGAAGATTTAGTGTAAAAGCCACGTGCTGTGAATGTTACGTTGCATGTCACGTGGTTGTGGGCTGGCATTCAGACAAATTCTGAGGAATAATTTAGTCAGATACGTCAGGCCTGGTTTGAGAAACTTGGCGGTTGAGTAGTACAGCGCTCATGTACAGCATTAATAAAAATGTAGCATAGATACATTATACATAATATAATTGCTATTGCAACACAATAAAATGCTTAACTGAATACCTAACGTACTTGTGTTAATTACATAACCTAATTAATTACATCACGGCACGTACTGCAATTTTCCGATTGTAGCCGGTGAGCTGGCAAGGTCTATTCGGTTAGAACGAATTCTCAGGACTACATCAGTGGGCTGTCCCCTCGAAGCGCCGCAAATTCTGGTCTATTGCTTGTGCGAGGGGGACAGATTATTGCGGCGTCGTGAACCGTCTTTCGTGATTGCCGCCTGTTTACAGGTAGTTTTCAAGCGGTTTCGCGGGACCCAGCTTCTTATCGGGCCACGATGACACCAGTGTAACATATCATCCCGCCTACATTGTTTTGCTTCTTGGCGGAGACCGTTTTCCCACCGGGTTGCCGCTGCCATGGATTTGTCACTCGGTGCAAGACACACCTCTGCTGCGACGTCGTGTTGTCACGTTATTGCTTTACGCTGCTTCCCGGCTTGCTAGCACTCCAAGACGGAAGCCACGATGACGTGCCATCCGCAAGTGGAATACGGCTTACATATTGGGTATATGCCAGCAGCGATATGTCCGAAAACCACGATTAAATAAACGAACTTTCAGGTTTTCGCTTCAAACGACGGATACTAAAATGCGGCGCCAAGTATACATGGCGGAGATCCGCGAAGGACGGCTATACACTGCGCCAGCTTGCGACACACCGAGGGTGACTCTCCGGAACGCACGTACAACACGGACGCAGGCACGCGCCAGACGGTGGAGTCATTATGCAACTTGCAGTCGCGTTTGTACTTCGGCCGGCTTCAACTTGGTCGTCGCCGCAGTTCCGCCCGCTCCCCCGCTCACGCACACACTCTATCTCTTTCTCTCTCGAAGTCCGGGTCCGGCCGCTCATTTATTTCCGCGTAAAAGCCGGATCGATGCCGAACGCACCGTTCCGTACGGCGATACGGCCCTGCGCGCTCTTTCCTTTGATCTTCAATCTTTTTTTGGCGACGTTTCGTTTAGGAGCGCTCGAGGCGGCCTAGCGCCGCGTTCCGACGCCGTCACGACAACTGATTCGATGTCCGCTCGCTCTGGACCCTGTGTAGTTTCCCTCCCTTCCGCACGCACGCGCACGCACGCACGCACGCACGCGCACGCACGCACACACGCACGCACACACACACACACACGCACGCACACACACACACACACACGCACACGCACGCGCACGCACGCGCACACAAACACACACACACACACACACACACACACACACACACACACAAAATTACTGGAGAGTAGTCTGGCGCTGCGATCGTTCAGCCGGCGCGGGAATGACGTACATGGTGTTTTAAAATCTTCTTTCGTGGGGCTTCAAACGCTTATTACGCTTCATCGTGCTAAATGTCCAAGCTCTCGTAGTTTTCTGAACACACTAGGAAAGTCACTCTTTACGCACACGCGCAATCATTGCCAGCTATCGTTACGTAGAACGCAATATTTCGCTGAAGAATATCGCGGTCGGAAAAGCCACAGAGCCGTTTGAAGCCAGAAGGAAGAAGTTTGCCTAAATCCGCGGTAGGTGTCCATCAGCTCTGCTATGTACGCTGAGCCGCCATAATGGAGCACCCGTAGACGCTGGAGCTAGGGTTACTTCCAGCAGGAGAGAGAGAGAGAGAGAGGGAAGGGCAGAGAGGTTAACCAAAGGAGAGTTTCCGGTTTGCTACCCTCCATATGTATGGGGGATATAAGGGTTGGAGAGAGGGCAGAAAATTTTGTGGGAAATTTCATGGGGATCCCAGACGCATGACTATTGTGTTTTGTGTCTTTGCAACCGATAGGCAGCGGCTTTCTATTGTTCCTCCCGAATTATCGGTTTGTGAGTGCAGCCATTCGTTAGCTACGTAAAAGAAAGAAAGAAAGGGGAAACATGGAAAAGAAAGGAAGAAAGCAAATTAAATTGCATTACGCCGTTTTACGTGCCAAAACTAAAGAAAGAAAGAAGGCAAGAGAAGCGAAGGACGCAAGGAGACAAGCAAGCAAGCAAGCGATGCTGAAGATCACTGAAGGGGTAAAGAATTAACGGACCGTCTGTCAGAGCGAGGGTGTAGGAGAGCCGAGAACTACGAAACGAGGGAGAGGCAGTTGAGAAAGGATCGAGGCAAGCTACCAAGAAAAAAATAAGAAACGCAAGTGAGGATTCAGGAACACAAGGCGGGGCAGGGCGCCTTCCAGGAACAGGGAATGTGCACCTATAGAAAGGATGCTGCAGCGTGAGCAGAGGAAACGTTAAAGGAAAAAAAATTACCTCCCCCCCCAAAAAAAATATACCGAAAAGCATAGCAACAATAATATGGAGGACAAAGCCCTAGGGCTAACAGCGAAAGCGGCACGGGCGCCATTAAAATAAAGAAGTCAATTAAACAAACGAGCATCCTAACGAGAAAAGCGAAAGAATGGAGCCGTAAGTTCGCGATGGAGGGTGAAAGTAGTGCTGAAATAAAAATAGACGAAGAAAAAAAAAAGCAAGACAAAAGGAAGAGAAAAGAAAGCCCGCGCTGGAGTGTGTGGGTGGGGCCGTTCTCGCAACCCTCTCGCTCCCTTTCTCGTTGTGCTTTCCCAATCTAGCGTCCTCAATTCCCGACAGCAGCGATGCCATCGGAGTCTCCTCATCCCGGCTTTGGTCCCTAAAAATAATAATGACAATTAGATAGAGCGACGCTGGCGGTCGTCGTAGACCGAGGGGAGTTCCAAGGCGGCCTGAACAACAGCTAACAACATATAAAGAAGCGGCAAGCTCACTTCCCGAAGTATAGCGAATTTCTTTCCTCAAGCAAAAAGGTGACGATAAAAAAATATGAGAAGGGAAGACCATGCTGAAACAAATTAAAAGAAAGGAAAGAAACGGGAAGAGCCTAAAGGGTTCGCCCGACGTCGCGGCTTCCCTAGTTAGTCGACGTGGCTGCCCGTCGAATGAAGTGCCACGGTGGTGTCGCTATGTGCGGGGTGCTGCGAAGGTGGAAGAACAGCTAGTAATTTTTGTGAATAATTTTTTTTCGTTATCCCCGATAATCAATAAGCTGTGCGGCTTTTCGTGCAAGCGGTTGCAAAATGGTGAGCCTTGATTGCAATGAACAG
Source organism: Dermacentor variabilis (assembly GCF_050947875.1). Lineage (NCBI taxonomy): Eukaryota > Metazoa > Arthropoda > Arachnida > Ixodida > Ixodidae > Dermacentor > Dermacentor variabilis. Next base: position 99,882,725 of record NC_134576.1, read on the forward strand.
GTATGATCAATAAATAAATAGGTAAATAAAAATATCTATCTATCTATCTATCTATCTATCTATCTATCTATCTATCTATCTATCTATCTATCTATCTATCTATCTATCTATCTATCTATCTATCTATCTATCTATCTATCTATCTATCTATCTATCTATCTATCTATCTATCTATCTATCTATCTATCTATCTATCTATCTATCTATCTATCTACTTTTCAAATATTCAAGTGCAAGTTGCAGAAAATGTGATTCCCTCCCTTATATAAAAGAAAAAAAGCATACAGGGATTATAACACCCGCCATTCAAAATAATGATATGCTAACGAAACAATTATAACACTCGGAATGACCATATCGCATGTATGGCCACGGGATATGCGCCCTTCCATTGAACGCCCTTTGAGGTGAAATTACCAATGTTTAAATTGGAAACAAACATTCCGTCCTTTCACATAAGAGCCATGGGTGGTGACGGTCAAACGCAGCAGACGCGTATTACGTGACGCTTGCTCAAAGCCGCGTGGGCACATTTGTGCTTGCGTCAAGAGAGAGAGAGAGAGGCACATAAGGAAGGCAGGGATGTTAACTAGTCAGGAGTCCGGTTGGCTACCCAAGACTGGGGGAAGGGAGAAGGAGAATAGAGAGAGGGAGAGAGAGAGAGAGAGAGAGAGAGAGGTATGCGTCAGAAGAGGACAAAAGGCGAAGGTCCGGTTTAACGAAACAGCAAGCAGACGATGCACGGACAGTAGGACACTGCGCGCATGCGCGCCTACCCTCGCGACTTTCACAGGTGCGCTAAGTGGCATCGGGCTGACCGTTGCGTCGGTCCATGCTTCCAACGAGAATATGAATACTAAGAACTTCAAAAGCCGCACAAAGCCGATTATCCAATACCGAGAAGTTGTAAGCCGGGAACATTGAGGATCGATACCGTATTTCCGACTTTTGTTTTTTTTTCGCCGCGCGTTCCATCGTTGGTAACACGCCTACCCAAGGTTGGAACTAAGGGATAGGGGTGCTGGTAGCTTTGTTTAAATGGAATGTTGCATATGCAAAAACAACTTCTTTGCAATCAATTGAGTACTTGACTGATCCGCAATATTCAGCAAAAGATGAAGAAAAAGAAATAAACGAGAGAAGCGTAAGACATCACACGTGGGATGAAGTCTGCTTCTAGGGAAAGGATTGGCGAGCAGGTTGAAGCGTAGATTAAATTGCTCTCACGCAAATGAAACGATACACAGAACGTCGTTAGATCAGAACGAGTAAATGCACTTGAAGTACCACTAACGAAAGAACAAAACCAAAGCGTGTATTCCATCGGAACCCCTTTCCCCGGAAGAAAATCCTGAAATATAGAATAAAAGACAAAAAAAAAAGAACGAGAGAGGAACAGAAAAGGAGTGGGTGAAAGGGTTGCTCGAAAATCAATAACCTCATCCTAACAACCGTCAGAGGAACGGCGTGGGGAATATAAGTCCCACGCATGCGCAGTTGCCGCGAGTGGTAGGCGCGGCTTGTGTCATCTAAGTATACACTGGACTAGCACTCGTCGCAAAAAAAGGCAGTCAGCTACAAGCAAGCCTTTCTCGGTGCTTGCTCATCATTTTCTTTTTTCGGCGTACTACGCTGGTAGAAAAGCGTTCTCGTGTTTCGCCTCTCGACGTTCTACGCTGGGCCTCCATTTCTGACGTTTTTTTTCCCCCGTTCCCTATTAGCCTAGGAAGCTGCTGTGATTTAATTTTCCTGCATCCAGAAAACATTCGGTTTTTCGTATTTTGTGCTTAGTTACTTTAGATATGCTATCTTCGTTCTATTTTACGTCGCTCGCTTGTGGAGACAGCGTGTCATACAGAATTTTCTGTCTGTCTTATTTGGAGCATTCAGCCGTTTAGGTTTTCAACAAAAAAACGAGTCACAAACATGAAACAGAAAAGAAAACTGAACTCGTCTTTCCAACAAAAGCGGCGACTCGGTTCTGTCGGTAAGTGGTTTCATGCGCATTTGTCGGCTATCTTGTGAGGTCGCTAGTTTGTGAGAAATAGTATGCTTGTCGAGTTTACTTTATTCGAATTTACATGAAGACAAAAGTGTCGAGTTAGAAGGTTCATTTCAGATTTGGTCATAATACTTCTGGAAAATTTAATCTGTTTTGAAACATGCCGCCGTTTTCGTGGTGTTTGTTTCCTTGCGCGCGTTTTTGCTAAGTAATATATTTATTCTGCTACTTTTCTAAATAATTTACCAACGTAAATTGGCTGCGTCTAATAGAAGCTAAAAGTAAAAGAGAAGCATGGCCCCGTATATTTCAGGGATCCCTGCTATGTGCACATTTCATACAACACGTTTTAAAGGCCATTTCAAGGGCTGCCGCTCTTTCCTGCGAAAGGTCATTCGTTGTCGAGTCTAGGTCAGATCAGATCACATCAGTTAGACATTCTGTCAGTCATTTGATCGGTGAATCAGACATATAAGATTAGATCAGAGCATAATTCGGTGGTCAGTCGATCGCTCGATTGGGCAGCGTTGTGTCATGGCGGAACGGACCGGGTCGGATCTGATAACGCCAGGTTATGGCTGTCAGGTGAATGTTATTTAGCGTAGAGAAAATTATTACAAGTTTTAGGCATGAAGGCGGACTTAGATATTCACATAAGAGCTGTCTACAGATAGTTATTATTGAAAAAAAAATCACTTATATAGTTATGCACAGGAAATTTGACGAGAATTTTACCTACCCACATCCAACCAGAATGGCTGACCAGAACTTTCTTGCGTAATTACTCGTCGCTGTATATAAAGCATCTTCTACGAAACTTCCTGGAAAGTTCGAAGGCCGATGTTGTAAGGCATATTACGACCATGCCCACGCGTAATTCAGTGTGCGACATTTATTTCCTTGCTGTACAAATGTGTGAAAACGCAGAAGCGTAACATGCAGAAGGGTCTAGCATAGCCTAAATTGCAATGGCGCTTACTTGCACTCTTCGGTACAGTCTTGATCTTTTTGAGCGTGAACACGGGAGCACGTGGATTTCACTACTGTGAGTGTAGCCTAACGGTACCGCCGAATCCTTGTGCACGTGTGTAACAAGAGTAGCCTTCCTCTGCGCACATTACGCCATCGCAGCTCTCACATGTCGTCTGCTAGGCGCTTTTCTTCCATTCAGAGCGGGTCGCAGCTAACTGATAGGCCAGACTATATACGCAGTTGCAAGATGACACGGTGCGAATTCCTCGACCTGGTGGTTCACATCTAAGTACTGTGGAGTAATTCTTCGCTGTCATTTCTGCACGCAAGCTTAGACGCACGGAAATTTCACAAAGCGAAAGAAATAGGGTTCCCGAAAGGAAGCTACAGACCCTTTTCTTCCTTTAGTTCATGTTTGTAGATAGTTTAGGTACAGTTATAAACTCATTAGCCGCTGGATACGATTAACCAATGCTTGCATCGGGATGCTTGGCAAAACATCCTTTGGCCGTAACCATTTCTGCGGTTCTGCACAGGAGTGAATCGCAGACAGTTAGCACGACGTTCATGTCTGTTGCCAGATTTCCAAACTGTCATCGAACAAATGTAGAACTAATAATTGACGTTCCACCACGGCTCCTTTCATGCACCCCGACATACGTTTTCCAGAGGCTAACGCTTGGTTCCTGGGCCGTAAAACTGGCTGTAGCTGAGGAAGAGCGCGATGGCGTGATGTCATGCGCACTAAGCAATAATTCATTTACATTGCGCCCCATCAGCGTGTGCATAAATTTCCGGAGCCACCGTTAGACTGCGCTTATACTACGGAATGCCAAGGGTTTTCGTGTTCGCGCTGAGAAGATCAGGTTAGTACAACAGTCTGCACACAACTTTAGTGCGAACACTCGAGCACGAAACAAACACGGTGCGTCGTTCCGGACTTGAGGGTCACACCAAATCAGTGAAGTAAAGACGAAGCACGCATCTGCGGCCCCAGGACCGATATTTCTGCTACTGAGGGGAAATTTATTGGTGTGGTACTGTAGTAACAATATTCCAGGTGACCGTAAAGTGGAAAACCGTAATACCGACTATATTTATAGCCATTTCAGCCACAGCGCATGCCATTTGTGCGCGCGACTTATTTTTGCCACTTGTGTGCAGGGGTGCCAAGAAATAGGCCAGGAAGATTAGGGTTCGGGTAAATTGACCAATCGGGCGTACCTGAAGTACGTCCATTCTTCTTCTGGGTGAAATGCATCCCTAAGGACAGCCGATGTGGTGAATGAAATAGCGTGTTTCACCGGTTGTTTGATGTGGAGCATTTCCATAGCAATTGCTAAATTTGTTTTCCTTTCTAGTAATGCTTGCAGCCAATAATTAAATTTTGCATGCAATTCGAGCATGTGATCCAATTCTTTATAAATAAACGTAGCGTGACTGACGGTACAATATATACATATCTAATTACCCTGTAATTATGATGACTGACTTTGTTCATCTATCTGACCATCTCTGTCGCAAGCAAAAGAAGGGTGGAGGGTTGGCTGTGTACTTTAGGGACACTCTTTTTTATTAGCTGTTTGATATTTCTCAACTATGAGCGCTGGTTTTGAATGTTTATCCTTACCCATTGGAAATGTAGTGGTGATCACGTTTTACCGGCCACTGACAGGACCGAAAAGTCGCGCCTTAGAATTCATGGACTTGGTGTTGGCATCCCCTCTCTTTTCTAAGACGTCCTGCTTAATAATGGGAGCATCAATATTGACTTAGCTTCCAATGATCCTTACGTAGAAAACTTTAGGGCGGTCTTACCGACGCATGGCTTCGCGATCTATAAGGCAGCCAACTACACTTGCACAGCAAGCTGCCACAATTCAGGATGTCTGCATAATAAGCGCTAATCCACAGCAACTTAACAGTGGAGTGTTTTCGTATGATCTAAGCGATCGTTTGCCCGTGTTCCTGCTTTTTTGAGTTTCAAAGCGCCAAATCAACATAACAATGAAGGAGAAGGGCGACGACCCATCAGCCCTGAAACACAAAAAGAATTTTTTCGTCTAGCTGAGCTGATTGACTCGAGTGAGATACATAATGAAGATAATATAAACGTAGCTTACGAGAAATTCTATTCTTTACTACACGCTTCATAAAATGCTGCATTTCCAGTGGTTAAAGCTGTTTTCTCGTACCAGAAAGAAACTCAGGAAACCATGAAATAATGCTCAGCCTTATCAGCGTATCAAAATAAAAGAAAACCGGTTACACCACAACTGTATTCGTTCACGAGATCCAGCTACATTGGAAGAATGCAATAAGTACCGTAATGCTTTACCGACCGACTTAAGGAAAGCGAAAGGGCATTACTACCAGAATATTTTTGAGTTCGTACATAATAATCCACGTCAAATATGGGAAACTGTGAGCTCAATAACTTCAAGGAAGAAAACCAGCGAGAAAATTATGTAACTCGAAGTTAATGGTTACATTCTCAGCGGTGAAAGGTTAGCTAATGCAATAAACACACATTTTGTGGATGCAGGTTCCCATGTCTACGCCAATGTAAACGTGTGCGATGGCACAATGCCTAGTTGGTGCAACACTGAGTCAATCTCTTTTCATGCGACCTACTGACACAAGTGAAATCTCAGATATAATCAACAAGCTTAAAGATAATGCAACTCGTAGTGCTGACGAACTTTGCTCAAATGAAATAAAGTTGATATCGCCATTTATATGCGAAGTCCATAGTTGTATAATTAACCTCACTTTGACTACTAGTGTATTTCCAAAACAATTGAAGATCGTTAAGGTTACTGCAGTACACAAAGTGGTGATGCAAACGCTTGATCTAACTCTAGACCTATTTCAGCACTTCCTTTAATATCTAAACTATTTGAAAGCATTATTTATAACTTTCGGAAGCACAGGTCGACTGACCGAGTGGAACTCGCCAAACTTAAGACTTACACGACTGCATCGATTAAACCCGTCACTGCAACTCCGACCTCCATTCGGACTTCCTCGACGTGAAGCTTCGCTTCTCTGTGGCCTTTGGTTAGGAGTTGCCTTTACAAAGGCATACCGTACATTAATTGGAGTGACAGACAGTGCAGCATGCGAGGTCTGCGGCACCAAAGAAGATATCGACCACCCGCTGTGCCACTGTCCCCGAGATGCCCCGGAAAGACAGCTACTTGCCAACGCTCTCCAAAAACTGGACAATTGGCCGCTTTCCGTGCAGGTGCTGCTGGAACAGCGCCCCCGTCGCCCGTCGGCCCATAAAGCGGTGAAGGCACTTTTGTGCTTCTTGAGGACGACGGGCTTGTGTGAACGTCTGTGACTATTAGGGCAATTACCATTAGCCCACGCGCCAGCGAACTCACCGCTAATTTCCTTCTTTCCTTCCATCCTGTCTCTCCCTGTCATCTTTGCTTTCCCCTTTCCCATTGCCCCGCTGTAGGGTAGCCAACCGGACGTTATTCTGGTTAACCTGCTTGCCTTCTGCTTTCCTCTTTCCTTCCTTCCAGGTCGACTGAACAGGTTTTTGTGTACATCAAAGACAGAATAATTGAAAACATATAAAGTAGAAAATATACACAAGGTGTGTTTTTAGTCATTCGGAAGGCATTTGATTCTATACAGTTCGATTTATTAATCTTGAAATTATCAAGATACGGTGTGCATGGTACTGCATAAGACATTCTTAATATTATCTGTATGATCAATATCTGTTTGTCAAAACTAATGGCGCTGTATCGATGCTTGCGAAGCTAAAACAAGGAGCACCACAGGGATCTACATTGGGTTCATGAATACTTCTTTTATATCAGTTATATTATCACGATAGATAGTTCCACTCAGTTTATAATGTATGCAGATGACACTAATATATCCTTTTCTGCACCTTATTTACCGACACTAGAATGTTCTGTAAATACCTACCTTACACACCTATCGAACTGGTTAAGAAGAAATACATTACGGTTAAATGCCTGGAAAACAACGTATGTCCCATTTAGTCCTGCAAATAAACCTTTCACGTAACTAACTTAGTGTAAAGTGTGAGGATACTTGAATAAATCAAGTTCAAGAGGAAAAGTTTTTCGGGGTTACATTTCGCAAAGGCTAGAGCTAGTCTGTGCGCTTAAAGAACTTAAGTATGGACGTAACTCGTACAGTTGGGTGTCTGTACAAGATATCGCATGCCAGACGTACCTGGCTGCAAATAATATTTATTTTCCCATCTTTTACTACAAAAATTGGAGGACGCTTAAGCTTCGCCTTCAAGAGTGGAACGCGACAGCGTTCCCGTCGACCCGCCAAGGGGTGGACAATGGGCTACGGCGCAGCGACTACGCGCCCCGCATCGGACGCGGTGAGCGTCGAGCAACGCAGCGTTCGGCGCGACAACGAAATGTGCGCCTGAGCAAGCGACGCACGCCTGAGCCTTAGAAACAGCTCATTTCTAAGGCAACACCGCGTTCACTAGAGGCGCTTTTGTACCGCTTTGAAGCATTGAACTCGTGGCTCAGTGGACAATAAAGAAAAAACTCGTGGCTCAGTGGTAACGTCTCCGTCTCACACTCCGGAGACCCTGGTTCGATTCCCACCCAGCCCATCTTGGAAGTTGCTTTTTATTTATGAAGTGCCTGCCGTGATTTATCGCTCACGGCCAACGCCGCGGACGCCGACGCCGACATCCACACCGACGCCGACGACACCGGCTTTTCTGCGACACGAGCTCCTTAACGCTATCGCGTTAATATATGGTTTATTGGTGCGGAGGACCACTACGCAACACAATTACACTAAACTCATTACTCTAGAAAAAAATTTTTTTGCGCTGCTTTGAATCTCTTCATGGAAACGTACATGAATTACGAACAGCTTTTGGCATCCACAGGGCGCAGCAGTTATATTATTTAAAAGTTTTGCGAGAAATACACATAAAGAAACTTTACGAAAGTAATGGCTCTGAAAACGATCAATATCCTTTAAGGCACCAAAAGCATCGAACACCAAAAATAGGAACTATGGGAAGCAAACAATGACTTTTCAAATAGTTACCATCCTAAACAAATATTAAGGAATGCTAAGCATTGAATGTACACCACCTGTACTCAAACGCCATATTATGGAGACACTGTTGTCCTCTGGTATAAAGTACAATCAGAAGATTGTTGTTCCAGTAGTACAAAACGTATGCAATGCAGAAAATGAATTGTGAATATTGTTTTCTGTCCTTGTTATTGTATATATTTAATCAATGTTTTCTGGTTTTCACAATCTACAAGTGCAATGCATCTTTTATTTTGTGTGTAAATTTAGATAGTGTCGCGCAGTGTGTGATCTGTTGTGTGCGCTATTGTACAAGTGACACGTTCTCGTAGCTCCAGGACAGTGTAAAATCCCGCGTTGTATATCTTCTCTTGTTAAGCGCAGTTATCTTCTGAATATTTTCTCACTGTATCGCTCCGAACTGTGTAAGGTCAGAGGACTCGCCAGGAACCAACTGCCTTTGGCTTCGGTCCCTGCATCAAGCCTTATATTCTGTCTGGTCCTCAAACTAAAAAGAAAGAACAATAAATAAATGAATAAATAAATAAATAAATAAATAAATAAATAAATAAATAAATAAATAAATGTACAAAGAGTCAATCTATCCCCTTGACTTGCTTTCAAAGAAGTCTCCAGCACCTTCGCTGAAGCTGGGTGTGGGGAGGCCCACACCCAGCTTCGTCCTAGTGCCTCTATTTTTAAGTTCACTCGAATTGATGACTACAGACTTGAAGCGAAACCTGATTGTGGCTTCATGGACGACATTTGTGAATGTTCATCATCAGAGTGCTGAACTTGCTTTCACCTTTGCGCATCCTTCTTGCTATGTCATCATCATCTCTCATCACATCTTTATGTCCCCGTTCCCCCTCCCCCTGTGCAGAGTAGCAAGCTAGAGCACCTTAGCTCAGGCCGACCTCTCTGCCTTCTTTCAATTAAATTATCTCTCTCTCTCTCTACGTAAATTTCACACATGTATCGACAATCGGTAATTATTACTGATACAATAACAATAAATATAGAAACAATAAATTAGTTTCTCCGTCAACGTTCATCCACGAAGCACCTTACGTTTCGGATCAATGACCAGAAAAAAGAGAGAGAAAAAAAAACATTAGCAACGATTTAGCTATAGATGGCCGAGGCATGCGTCAGCGTTATGTAGCGCCTCTCTGAGGCCCGGGGTACATGATTGAGACTGCGCTCATCAAATCGAAACGTGTTGTTCAGGAGCTCACTTGACACACGTCCTGCCTATTCGACGAGCGAAGAGCAATGTAATTGCGATATATATATATATATATATATATATATATATATATATATATATATATATAGAGAGAGAGAGAGAGAGAGAGAGAGAGAGAGAGAGCCACACCAAATCATGCTCGTGCAAGCAACGTCGGTGGTATAAATGTTGACAATAACCGGTGGTTCGTTGCTCAGCTCGCTGTAGCGAGTGGACGCAATTATTTGAGGAAGCCGCAAGCAATAGAAAACAATATGAGGCTTTTCAATGTGGTAAAAATGCTGCAGTCGCAGCAGGTGAGTTGAGAACCGACGGAATCGTCGAATACTGTCTTTTTGCTTCTGCGCATGCGGATGCAAAAAGCACTGCGCATGCGCCCAGTGGTACATCTTTACTTTTGCGAGTGCGGCCGTTAACTCTCGCGCATCCAGTGCCACCAAAGCCCCTTAAACTTCGTAAAGTACTGCCACGCTTTGAAGAATGCCGCCTCCTCCTCGCGCGCTCTGGCTGAGGCCAACGCCGCGTCGCTATTGGTTTAATAGAATCACGTGGGCCCTCGCGCCGTGTATCAGCGCCATTTTTGCTCGAGAAGCGTCTACGGGGTGGCGAGGAGCGCATGTTGGCGCCGTTGCTACGCTCGAGAAGTGTAGGCGGCGCTACGGTCGAGCAGGGAGCATGAAAGAGAGGAGAAACGAGGCGGATTGAAGGCGGAGGAGGAGAGTGTCGCTACTTTACGAAGTTTAAGGGGCTTTAAGTGCTACATGCCCTGTTGCACTTAACCAATAGTACAAATTGTATAATACGCAAGACAGCATGAGTAGACAACCGGCACCCGCAAAGTGGAGAAAATAGACAAAGTTAGTTTCGCTTTATAGATACAGGAGGGATAATTAGGGTGAAACATAATTTTGCTAACTTTCTATTAAAACTTCAGTATAAAGTTATGTGCTACATTTGTAAGGTATACTTCAGACATATATCAAAAAGACATATACTGCAGTTTAGAAGAATTGCTTTAAATAATGTTAGAGAGAAACCTTGTGACACTATTGTGGCTAAAACGATGAAGTCTAACGTTGGGCTGCGTAGCTGCTTGCTTCCATTGGCAATCGATAAACCAGTTCGATATACCACGGCGAAGTTTTGGACACGGCTGAAACAGCTGGCCTTGCAAATTTTGCGCTCGCTAAACAGACTAAGCCTGTGGTGGCTTCATGCGGCTCAGTTGCGGCGCTTACAACGCCACATCCCATTTCTGGCTCTTCTGCAGCAGCCACTGCGCCGTTGCACCTGAATGAGCCCCCGGCTGCCGAATTTGTCGGCGGCAATGAAATCGATCCCGCAGCCCAACCGCTTCCAGCATCATCATCATCTGAAGATAGCTTCAGCCTCGGAATCGATAGTAGCATTGGACTCTCACCAAGCCTGGATGGACTCAACGTTGAAATGGCGGTCGCACAAGAAGCAAAGCGTGCCCACGCGTCAGTCTCTGGCTCGGACGGCCAGAGTTACAACGGCCAAAGTAACCTCGGCCTTCTTCGAGAGGGTCGAAGAAGTGACGCGTGTGCTGCATGTCCCCTGGCCTTGTTCCCAGGGCGCTGACTTGAACAACACGACCAGGTCAGTTCAGTGACACTTTTAAATAAATATGTCTGACATATTGAATATTATTCCATTAAACGCACAGGGGTTCTGAAATCCTATAAAACAAGCCGAAACTATCAGCGTGGCCCGCGTTAAAAACAGTGACATTCTGTGTTTGCAAGAAACAATTTTTTTTTCGCCATTGGACATGTTCTTGCCTTCAAACACACTTTCCACCTACATTACTCTTTCTCTTTCGCGACATCACGCGCTAGTGGAGTCGGTATTATTAGTTTGAACAGAGCTCTCTTGCGAGATCATGTTTTCTATGATGGGACATAGCGGATATTGGCATTTGATTGCGTGCTATCCTCATTTAGGTTATGTATCTTTTGAATCTATGGGCCCGCTCAAGCCACTAAGTCTAATGATTTCTTTCGTGACCTGGACGTGCATTTCCTGGACGGTCGTCATGTGGTTCTTGTTAGGGATCTTAACTGCGTTTTAGACACGCGAACAGATGTGCAAGGCCCGGGCTGGGGTCGCCCTGATTGGAACACACGGGAGTTGCGCCGCCTCGTCCTGCACTTCTCGTTGCTGGATGCATATCGCCCATTTTCATGGTTCTTCATTTGTCTGGACGTGCCGACGTGGCGCGTGGTCAAGCAGGTTAGAACGTGCCTATGTGCCATCAAATTCAGCTCAGTATGTCTCACAATCTGATGTGATAGCTTTGCCTTCATCTCCTGTCTATATTTCCGGTCACAGACCAGTTATGCTTGAATTTTGCCTCCCTGCTTCCTCACTGGCAAAACCTTGGCGCCTCGACATCCGCGTTCTACATGACACGCATTCGTGCTCTTGTTTTTCAATAGTCTTGCGAGCCTCTGTTTCTTGTTCTGACCCAGAGTCATGGGACGCGCTCAAGGTGCATTGGCGTCTGCATTGTTCAGCTGAAGGTCATGCACTCACACGACGCACGTCCGAAGAAGTGGCGGATACTGCCACGAAACTCCGCATCGCCCTTCGGGTCAGTCAACTGACTCCGTTGATGCGGTCCTGGCAGCGTGAGCTACGCAGGCATTTCCAACGCCTCAGCGCAGCGTCGTCTTTGCCAGCTGCTGCTTGGCGATGCAGATGTAATCCGTGTGTACACCCTCAAGTCCTGAGCGTTGCAAGAAACTAGCTTTTTAGACAGCCGAATGCCTTCGTTTCTGTGGCCCCTAGAGGGGCCTGTTAGTCGCCTCCCACGCGTGATCATTCCATCAGCTGATGAGGTGAAGGCAGCATTATCTTCCATGAAGCGTGACTCCGTCCCAGGGCCGGGAGGGTTACCCGTTGAGTTTCATCTAACGTTCTGGGAAGATATCGGTGTCACTTTCTTATTTGTTGTCAGCCGCTGCTTTGAGAACTTTGAATTCCCGGCTAGTTTCCGCGACGGCCCTATTGTGCTGATACCAAAGCACGATCCATCATCAGTTCATCCAGAGGAATGGAGGGCAATCACGCTTCTCAACGTTTACTACAGATGACAAAGAACTGCGCTACCTTTGTCACTTTTAATTATGCGTCAGTTCGCCGCAGTTGCCTTGACGTATCTCTGTGTCTCGTACACTTCATGGTTTTTGAACTGGCACTTGTACATATGTCAGACGTATCTTCAATAAATTATCAGTTGAGAGTCAGCGCCCTGTCGTCGTTTTTACCTTCCTTTTGTCCGTGTCTTGTGTTGCGCTGTTACGAACCTTACAATGAATCCGAACAAACTGGCCCAACCTGCCGTCTTGATCCATTACAAGTGAAGGTGACCATGCATTGGGGGTGCGTTGACGATCCCCTGGGTGGTCAAAATTAATACGGAGTCTGCCCACAACAGCGTGCCTCATAATCAGATCGTGGCTGTGGCATGCAAAACCCCGGAATTGATTCGTACGCACACACGTACTCGGAAGGAACGTTGACGAGTGTGCGAGAGACGCTCATGCCGTGACAGTCGAGTGCCTCAACTACGATCTCATTATGAGGCACACAGTAGTGTGACTCCGGAATCTTCAACGTACCCCCGCAATGCACGGACACCTACGTTTTTAATGGAGGCCGATTGCCAGCATTCGACCTTCAACGTCATTACAACATTCAACTTCATTACAACAGTCAACTTCAACATTCAGACTTCGGCAGCATTCGGCAGAGCTTACTGAGCGGAGCGTGAAACTGCGTCCACTTGGCTTCGTCGCTTTTCGAACATAGCTTTCAGTGAGCCACAGACTGTGGCTTCGAGGGCTACGTTTACCAGTTCTAATATCATGCGCCGGGCCAGCAGCTGCTCCTGTTATCAAAGAAGGATGGCTGATAACGGCGCTAACTGGAAAATTTAGGCTTCACTGCTAGAAGTTTTTAGTCGTGTTTGATGGCCTCCAGGGAAACTTCTAATCGCCCTAAGCGCGACACCGACTTTCTTTTAAAATAGGCCGTCTATTACGGGCGCGTCCTGGGGCAAAGACAGTCCGCAGAAGTGTACTTATAGGGGGAGGGGGCGGAGGTGAAGAAGTGACCAACCCGAAGACAATGAATGATGGCTCATGGGCCGCGCATTCTGGTACTAGTTCTGGAGGAGCGATGAATACGCGAGGAAATTTTTGCGAGATAACGTTCTAGGTGAAACCTGAAAAAAAAAATTGAAGTGGCCGTTAACCGGGGTCCTCATGCCAGCCTCTGTAAGTTGAAATTTTTTTATACAGTCCTTACCTTTGTAGTAAGAACACAGGCTAAACACAAGCACGAACTGCAACGACTCTTTATTTGCAGGCACTACGTGAATCTAGAGTCGCTAAACGAATATAAGTGGCTCTGGCCCGACCTATTCAGAGTTGGTGACAAAACTGACTTTGACAGTCGCGGCTTCATCGCTAGCCTCGTCACCACTAACGGCCTTATCAACAGCCCGTACAAGCCGGCAACAGAAGGTGCAGTAATTTTCTCGGATGCGATGATTACTCCAGGAAAAAAAAATCTTAATTTCATGCGACTAGGGGGGGGGGGGGGGCATTATGCGAGTAAATACGCTATAGGTATAGAAATGTCGACACACTAAATAGGATACAGACAGCTGAAATGTCGTTTATTGTAAAAAAAATTCATTTTCGCCCACACATCTCGCCTTTATTTTGCTAAATTAAAACTTCTTTTTCCACAGATCCGGCTAGACACGACGCCTCAGGAGAGCTAATAGTGAGTGTAATGTTATATAAGCGCATCAATTAGCGTGTTCTTGAAAGTAGCCTTGCTCGATTTGTTGGATATGGGTGGGAGGAACGTAAGTGCTTCAGAATCCGCGGCCGTCGCCTAGTGCTCAGTCAACGCAAATTGTCTTCTACGGCGCGTGGGCAAGATAAATGAAAGAAGTTAACTCCGATTTTCCCTTTCAGGCCTTGCCAGCTGGCCTCACTACGTCAAACGTCAGACGTAGAAAACGAAATTCTTTTTTTTTTTTTGCTTTCTTTCACAAAGGATATGAACGAGAAAACTCGGGCCCACGCAAAAAATGAACTCGGACCGCTTTCGCCACCTCTTCCGGAGCAATCGCACCTTCACCACCTCGTGTGGAAGTGTGGGAGGCGTAGGAGGACGGTGTGCGCTGGGGGTGGGTTGGGTGAAAGGAGAGAGAGAGGCATGCCTGACGAGCCGTCCGGGGTCACTCCCGGTGCATGTCTGTCGCGCATGATATAAAAGCCGTTAAAAACCATTAGGGACGAAGCGCGTGCTCTGTTTGCGCCGAGCAGGAGGCCCACCAAGTGTGCGGAGAGGCCAGCTTTCGGGGGGCAGCACATTGTCCGTTTCGAGCCATCGCCATGTGGGAACCACAGCCGTCCTGCACCCGGGTTTCGCGTTCTATAAATGACCTTCGCTCGCCTCCGCAGTCTCTCTCTTCCCTCTCCTTTGGTGCTCTTTCTTTATCATGACTCACTTCATCACTCATTCCTTCTCACTTTTGTAGGACCAGCACGTTCTTTAGCCGAGTAACATGCACGCATTTCCTCATCTCCCTCTGATATAGATCTCCATCAAAGATAACTAGAAAACTTTGGCGCGCTAGTGTTCACGGAAGCTGCAAGGGCGGTGGTTCAACGAGAGTGCATATGATGGCCAGTACATGTATTCGCGTAAACATCGTCATATGTTGTCTTCAAATGCTTTGGGGACACGAAACTTTATAGGAAATTGCAACGAAACATTGAGTTATATGTGTAACGGTTTGCAATTATTATGCGCGTGCGCAGAGACATTAAAAAAAAATTAAATTATGGGGTTTTACGTGCCAAAACCACTTTCTGATTATGAGGCACGCCGTAGTGGAGGACTCCGGAAATTTCGACCACCTGGGGTTCTTTAACGTGCACCTAAATCTAAGAACAGGGGTATTTTCGCATTTCGCCCCCATCGAAATGCGGCCGCCGCGGCCGGGATTCGATCCCGCGATCGTGCTCAGCAGCCCAACACTGTAGCCGCCGAGACATTGGGTGTGTTTCAATTCTGGCCTGTATTTTAGGCAGCTAACTTTCACAGCTAAGAAGACATCTTCGAACCAAAGCAATGCTACGCGTCTGGAACCACTTGGAAGACGTCTTTGCAACACGACGCAACCCCCGTCGACAAGAAAAGGCTGAGAAAAGCACATTTTACTGCTGTATGTTGATCACTTTGCGTGTTCAAGCTTAGGAAGAAGACACAACGTCGTTTGCGCAAAGCACACAGGAAAGCTTGACTCCTTTTTCTTGTAAGCAGACGACCTCCCCGTCGATTTCCCGAAACCCCTGTTCAGCCGCCATCTTGCTTGGATAGCAAATAAGCATGAATCGTTTTTGACTAGTATTTCGTCTCCGCGAATTTGTCTCTTTTCCTGGCTTCGCCAGAACTGGAACGAAACTTACGATGGCCGCTGTCTGCTTAGCGTTTATTTAGCCGTCTACGGCATTGCAACACAGCCATTATTCCTGTACGTTTTAAAATATTTGAGTGCTCGTAGAAGAAAAAACGAAAAAAAAACGTAATAAATAACGTCATACGGGAACGACATTTGAAACCACGAGCACTAAGATTAGACAAATCCATCTATATCCCATCATTCCCGTAGTAACGGTACGATCGCAGCGTCAGAGCTCCCTCTAGTGACTTTTGTAGGAGACTATTCCATCGGCATGGCCTCTGTGATCAGGCGGCGCTCTCCGCGATCTCTTAGGCGATCCGCTCAGAGACCCACAACTTGTCCGCCCTTCGCTTAAACACTAAAACGAATTTAGTCGACTCTTCGTTCGAAGCACTGCTCTTGTAAGGCGTCGATGCAGACGTCACTACTTCGGGTTTGTCGTCCTTCCACTTCTTCTCCGCATCGAGCTTGCATCGCACTAGTTCTTCCCGTAAATTCATTTTATCATCGCCATGAGCCACAACGTAGATACCAAGGATGCCTAGAAAATAATCGCAGGGCTGCCAATTTAGACACGCGGGCAGAGCACAGGCAGGCGACTTATGTCATTCGAATTCGGGAACGAGCAAATACAACGTATATCGCTACCGCTATAAAGCGCTAGATGTAAGCCGCGATTCGGTCGACCGCAAATTCTCCCGTCGCCAACACATTCACAAGTCCCCCCCCCCTCTCCCCGGCCCCCCACCGCCCCAGAACGGAACGCCAAATGCATCGCCTCGACATCAAAGCGCGCTCCGCAAAACGCGCGTTTTGATGGAGCCACCCAGGCCCGATTGCTAGAGCAGGCAGCGCACATCCAAAGACGAACCCCGCTATTTCACTGTCGGCCTCGCAAACGTCTTTTCCATTGGCTCCACATGGAACGGCCTCGCCGCTCCAACGCGCACGGAGCGTATCGCCGCACCACGACACTCGCTAAACGCACAAACGTTTTGATCCCAATACAGACGCGCGCGCGCGATTCTCCGATTGAGAACCCCCCCAACATACGCGCGTATCGTACACAGCAGTAATGCGTTCGATCAGCACGAGCGAATTCTATGTGGGTGTCTGTGCGTGCGTGCGTGCGCGGTTCAGTTGCTCCGGCGTGGGCGGTGCGGAGCGATTCGCTTTCCGCAGTTTTGACGACGACGGTGCCCGCGTCGTATATCCGTCTTGCGACTCACGCGAAACCTTCTGTGTGCGCGTACGGTGCGGACTCGCTTGCGCGTTTGTGAGTGCGTTCGTATCGCAGTTGGAGGGGGGCTGCCGTACGCCCGGCGATATTGCGGAAGGTGGGGTTGGAAGGACACACTTTTCTCCCCAAAAAAGGAGCCGGGGGCTTTGTCGGGGAGTACGGAAAGAAGGAGGGGAGGAGGGGGGGGGGAGGTATATATACGGGTTGCTGCGTAGCGAGAGATGGGCGGCATCATTCATCATGCAGCTCATTTCTCATCGTCAAAAAACTCCGCGCGCCGCGTGCTCAATCCCAGCCTGCCCGTTGGCCGACCGGCGCCTTCACCTCCGTTGCGCCGCTGTCTCTGACGTTGCGCGCGCGCCGTTGTAGCAGCTAGCGCGCCTCTACTTCGCCGGATTCAACCAACTGAGCTCTTTAGGGAGGCGAACGCCGGGAGGAAAAAAAAAGGGGGGGAAACGCACCCAATTTCTACGTCTTTTTACCCCTTTCGAACCCTATTTCGTCAAAATGTTCGTTTTTGTCTTCCCTGTCTCTCGTCTCGGCGTGACCCCCCCTTTATAAAGAATCATTTCCCCGAATTTACTTTTTGCTCATACACTGTTCGGTCGCGTCCTTAATATGGTTTCCCCGTCGTTCCGCATGTTTCGTTCATTTCGTAGTCTTGCACTCCTTATTTTTTTTTTTTTTTCGGGGCTGGAGGGAGGGTAGGGGTGCCTGTATCTAGCGTTGGCGTTCAACTGGCCGTATGGTGCACTTCTTTTTCCCGCCATGCCGGGGAGAAAGAAACGACCATCGTAAAACAGTCACAAAAGACTGAACTTATCCTCTGCCCTTGCCCGATGTCCACAGTTCACGATTTCTCATCTTATTAGCTCTTCGGCGACTGCTGCTTGCGCAACGTACAGTGATGTGGCTAGTGAACTGCGCTACGCATACGGCATGTTTTCGAAGCATGATTATCGAGCGAACGCTTAAACTGCATCTCGGTGTAAGACAGCCAGCAGGCACAGATGTGAATGCGACACACACACACACGCTTGGCCGGGAGCGCACTCGTAGCTATTTTAGTGGGATGCACCCGGAGGCAGCATTAGTGGGCCTCCCAAAACAGCGGAGGATGCTCGACTATTTCACCAAAGCTGAGGTGGGAGGAGGGGTGCCCAGAGACCCCCGCAAATCTCTAAAGGGACCCCTTTAGAGATGAGAGCCCATGTAAAGAACTGAGCACCAGGTCAGAGTACATCTGGGCCCGTTAGACAAAACCGGTGGATTTCCGGCGGCGCCGGGATTCGAACTAAGTACGTCCCCTGCATACGACGTGGACGCTGTACCATTCTGCCACCGCTGGTTGCGCTGGTGAAACACGCGCTCTCTCTCTCTCTCTCTCTCTCACACACACACACACACACACACACACACACACACACACACACACACACACACACACACACACACACACACACACACACACACACACACACACACACACACACACACACACACACACACACACACACACACACACACACACACACACACACACACGCACGCACGCACGCACGCACGCACGCACGCACGCACGCACGCACGCACTGGTGTCTGTAGAATCATTTCTGCACGTGTGTGTGTGTGTGTGTGTGTGTGTGTGCACGCACACGCAGACACGCACGCACGCACTGGTCTGCACAATCATTTCCATGCAGACGAATGAACGGTAGTACTGCGCAACGATTGTCACAGTTAGAAAACACTGTGCTTGTTTCTTAAGAAGTCCATCATGGCAGCACATCAGAGCATTTTTAATATAGTCGATAGTGACAGACGGCAGGACAGAATGTGAAAGGTTTGCAGTGCGGGTCGCGTGTAGGCACGTCTACCTGATACAGTGCCTCGCCGTCTGATGCTAGTTGCAGCTTTTATTACATTGTCACACCATTTCTAAACAGGACCGTCCGTGACGCAACCCCGACGACGCAACAACTGCGAAATCACGAGAAATAGCACACCCAAAGTGGAGATCATGTCAAGCGAATGTAAAACGTAAACTATACTATATGCTGCGCTTCCAGAACGCTTATTGCGATATCTCGCACCCAGACGAGAGTCGCATATCCACAGAGGTCAATCGGCCCAGATTTACCTTTTTTTTTTTTCAGCTAATAAATCGAGACAACGGAGCATCTTTAGTTGAACAAGATTAACTAGTTGAAATAAAATTTGCATGTAAAATACTTGTGATTAGGGCGCATTTAGAAACTGTCCCCTTCCAGTGATGGAAGCAATCATTTATAGCTTACTATGGAGACTTGTCCAGGCTTGCACGCGAGATGCGCCCGTCTTCTACAGCAAGCTGGCCCGAGTTACAGTACCACGACCAGTTGTGATCGCTGAGCACACGACAACAGATACTACAAAACACTGCTTTCATTCATAGGAAACACGCGCCCCACAACACGCATATAATACACACCAACTATTATGCTCTAAGGCAAGTATACATTGCAAAAATTAACAGTAATCTAAGAATATTAATAATGATGACGTATCGTTCTATTCAGCGGAAATTCAAGACTTCATGGTCGGACGTCGAGGTCCCTTTTCCCAGCTATAACCTTCTTTGGGACAATGCGAATCGTTCACTGTTTTGCTTATCGACTCAATCTTTGTCCGGGTTATTGAGGCATTCCTTTCACTGTCAGAAATTACAGCTCATCTGTGGGTATTGGGTAACTTTTTTTGTTTGTGTTTTTTTTTTCAAATTAGAGAAAATCACGAAGAAGGGAATGCACTAACCCTGCAAAGGTGGCTCATTTCAGTGGAACTTACGGCGAACACTTCTTTCCATTCTTCATGGTACGTAAATAATGAACGAAAAAACCAGTCAAAAACACAAAGGACAAGAGGAGAGGCTCACACCACAACAACTGGACTATCAACTGAGGTTATTACATAATCACTGAGGTAAATAATCACGATGACGCCACGCGGCCCAGTTTGCTGCGGGTATGTGATTTTTAGAAAACCAGTAAATTCACTGCTGTCAATTCCGTTACACTTGTGATCTCCTCAATTACAAATGAAGTGCGTTTGTGCCCTTTGTGACTCGCGTTCGATCTTACAGTTTAGCGTATTCGTAAATAATTACCGTTTCCGCTATACCAGAACACCAGAGACGTGGTATACTGAAGGCGCCATCTTGATACCGCTAAGTTCAAGTTGCGCACACATATATGAAATGTTAACGACCGTCTTCTATTTAACTGTTCGTAGTGTAAAGGCGTCGGCAGTAACAATCACTGATGTGCAGGGACATTTAATGATAGAGATAACTGTCATCGATCTGATAGAGAGAGATAATATTTAATGGCAGAAAGGTGGGGAGGTCAGCCGGAGTGAAGTGCCTCTAGCCTGCTACTCCACACTGGGGAATGGGTTTGGGGAATAACAGAGGTAGGATGTGAAGAGGAAGGACGGTGATGGTATGGTGAATATGATGAGAGCTGCACAGCATACTGTTTCTGTGCAATGCGTACGTGTACACTTTACAGCACCGTACAGTCATCTTCGCAGGCAGAGGTAGAAGTTACTGCAGCGTAGCTAGGAGACTGTTCATAGTTTTCATAATTTTTGCCGCTGTTAGCGCCACTGGCTTAAAGTAGCACAAAACTATATACGTGCAAAAAAGTATCCTATCTCTACTGCAACGTCCTGTACGCATTCCAACAATTTTATAATTTTTTGTTTGCTTTCCACATTATGCTTACGTAATCTTTAGGGATTCCATATGAATTCCGTTTATTTCGGGAAGAATAGTATCGAAAACTGATACAATTGTTGTTAAGAAACCAGCGAAGTTTTTGCATGTAGCTTTGTGCAGCTCTCAGGCGGATAACAATTTTCTCTATCATGAAGCTTCCTTCACCTTGCGGATTTCCACGGAACTGCTTTGCCTGTGACACTTCTTTTTTCTAATTTCATTGCGCCGAAGATACTAATGCAGAACAAAATTTGCCTTCTAACACTATTATGTCACAGGCGAATATAATCTCAAGATAAGTAAGTTTGGAAGATCTCTACATGAGCCAGACAAGCCTGAAAAGAAAGAACGCAGCACATCATTAGTAATCGCCGGCCATTTGCCTAAAGGCACACTAAGACAAACTGCAAATCAATATACACTGGTGCAGAATTGTGTCAAAACACTGTTTTCCTTAATTTCGGGGTAAGATGGTGATTACAGCAAGAGCAAAGGGAAGCCAGACGCACATTTTCTGAATTAGGCGCCGAATCCCGAGCACCGGTACGTCACTGCAACGTCATGGATTTCAAAGTGCTTATTCCTATTTTGGACGTTGAGGCGCAGCAATCGTTCTCGAAATTTGCCAAGTTCAGTCTTCGGCTCCTTCGGAATACAATGTTGTCCGTCCGTCCAGATAACAATTAACTGGGCAAGACCAGGCGATGTCCAAATCCAATACGTCGTGGCGAGCCGGTGCGTCAACCTCAAGGCGGCGTCTCGACACCGGTATTTCGCTTTTTGCAACTTTCCTGGCTTACGAAGGCTACCTGTCACGGTAACCGTGCCTTTTAAAGGCAATGTATCTATTGGCAATGAAACATTGCATCGGTCCAGTTGGTGCATATAAACTTCAAGGTATTCTGTTTCATTGCTGTACATTTTCATTGTTATTCTTTTTTTAAAAATCTGTGCTCACTTTTTTATTTTTGGCTTTTCTCTACATAGTTCGTAACTGACGCTTTCTTTGGCTCGTTCGCCAAATTTTGCGGGACGTCAGCAGGACGACTTTCTTTACGAATGCAGAGGCCACGTGCTTTTGCGCAACGGTGTTGCTCTCGCGCAGTCACGTTGCTCTCCCGCAGTCACGTTGCTCTCGCGCAACCACGTTGCTCTCGCGCAACCACGTTGCTCTCGCGCAACCAGGTTGCTCTCGCGCAACACCAAAAGCTCTTTGAGGCTCACGTTCTCTCACGCGAGAGCTTTGGGTGCGTCTGAAACTTAGGATGGCTGGCTGTGGTCGCTGGTGACGGTGTGTCGCGTTGCTCAGCCACCTAGGTTGACAGTTTCGGGGAGCTTTCCTGGTCGAAGTCGTTGCGCGTCTCTCGTCGACACGCGCCGTTTCAGCTTGCCGGATCACTACAGCCTCGCTTAGGGCGACTACCGCAGTGCGTGAAATGTGCGCGATTTTAAAGCAAATGGCCGGAGGTGTATGTAACCTCCGCGGGTTGAACGAGTGGAGAAGAACGCACAGGCGCGCAGCCGTTGTCACGCCATCGTCGTCCTGCTGAAGTCGTCACGTGGTCGTGATTGCGTTGTCGTCGCGACGGTCGAGCCGCCATCTCCGTCGTGTCGTCATCCTCTCCATAGTCATCAAACCATCGTCATCACGCTGTCGTAATTACGTCGCCTTCATGTCGCCTTGGTCAAGCTGTCATCTTCCTTGCACCGTCGCCATCTCGATCGTCATTACACCATCGTCGTCACGTGGGCACCGTCAATGTCACGTTTTGATGGCATTTACCAAACCACGTCGACATAACATCTGCTGTCATCACCAAATATCATCATCTATGTTAAGCGGCATACTACAGAATTGTATTAAAGTACAGAAGTACAGAAGTATCGTACAGAAGTGTTGCAAGTCCTTTTAATTTTTGTGGTTCGCGTAAGTTATCGCTCTTGACGTTCATTTTCAATGGTTTGATGAAGCGTAATTTACTAATACAACTCAACTCGTGTTTCTTTTAGTGTCGCTTTATGATCTGACAACGGCAATAGACGTCAGTGAATAATTATGAAAAAAAGAACAGGCTTCGCATAAAAAGAAACGAAAGAGAAAAAAAGAAAGGAAGAAAGAAAGCGAGAGAGAATTACGCAAACGAGATAAACCGTTAGAGCAACGTACAAGAAAGAATGAGCTGCCAGTTCGTAAAATGTCAAGAAACGTCCCAGAATACGTTGGGTTGAACGTAGGCCATAACAAAAAATAAAATAAATAAATAAACCTAAAAAGAAAACTAAGAGGAGAAAAGAAAGGAAACGCACCCGACATCTCAAGGTCGAACGTCAAAAATTTTGTCAGGTTGCCTGCCGATACACAGCCCCATTTATATTCACTCCTCAGGGAGATATTCTCTCTTTCTTTTTTTACTTCAGAGTATTCCGCTTTTCCCGCCACCCGGGCTGCTTGGAGGCCCCTTTGTAGTATGTTTGTCAGTTTCAGCGCTGCCCTCATATTTCGCTGCTCGGCTTTTGGCCAACAACTGGCACGGTGATCCACATTCACGCGTTCGAGGTGTTTTGTCGGTTGTCGTTGTTTCGCAACAAAGCAAGCTTTCCAGCTGATGTTTGGTAGCTAACGGCTTTGTTCTCAAGCGAATCTCCGTAATGCACTACGACGCTGGTGGTCAGGTTTGCTGCGGCCTTAAAAGTGGCGCTCTGTGACGATTGAACGGCGCTTAAGTGCTTCGTGATAGGTCTCCTTCTGCGTGGGGTAAGCACGTTATTTTGCACTTATAGCAGTACTTCTGGTTGGTCTAGTTGGTGACGCATAACTATAAGAAGAGGAGCGCAAAGTCGCGACACACAGAGGAAAGAGACAGGATTTTCCCTGTGCGCGTTGTTAATTTGCGCTCCTCTTCTAATAGCTTTGCGTCATGCATGTATTCGATAATTTTTTGCGCATATCTTGTTTTCTATGAGGAGTATCTAAATGAGCTAGAACTTAAAGAAAAAGAACAGCCAAAGGTGGCCCTGTTAATATGATCAGCCACGTCTATGAAAGAAATGAGAGCATGTCTATGAGAGAGTTTCAGGGAAACTGACCTCGAAACACTGAAATATTACGATCCTCGTTAAGGCAGTAAACCAGTAGCTACTGAACCTATTCGAGCAATTTAGTGTGTGGAAACTTAGAGCTGATTCAAGCGAGCTTTTATAGTAACAGCAGAAGCCGAATAACGCACAGTTGCCGCATTCTTTTCGGCGCCAGCACCCTTAACCCAAGTTTTAACGACGCAATAGCCTACGTTGAGAATCCATTATGGCGCAACCCACAGCGGAGCTGGTTCAGAAGTGCGAAGCTTCGTTACACAGTGCAGATGTCATACCAATGGCGTCAGCCCCGCCTGCTACAGCAGTACATCTTTTTTTTAAAGTATAGCCTACTGCCCGCCCCGCTGTGAAGTCGTGGGTTGGATTCCTACCGCTAAGACAACGTCCTTCCACCAGCAAATGCAAGATGTAAAAAAAAAAAGGCTGTTGGTAAAACTTATACCTTTATTACTCCTGAATAGTACACACTACAAGAGTCGTCATTGAATGTACATTTAATACGGAAGAAAATTGATGCTGACGTTATCGAAATCCTGAAGTACCTTGTGGTTTTTCTCGGCTTCTAGGATCTCCAGGCCGCCTTCGACTGGCACGACAAAACCATTCGAAGCGCCCGCACCGTACCGGTCTATAACGCTCCCAGCTCACTCCCTAGAGGAAGCTACCTTCCGGGCTCTCAGCCTCGTCTCGACCGTTTCTTCCGGCTTCCGCGCGGAAGAGATGCCACCGCCTGTACCTATACCAGCACAGAGACCACAACGAAGCTCGGCTTCGCGCACACACACAAAAAAGAAACGACTGGCGACAGGCCATCGGGAAGAGCCCCCTGCATGCATGCGCGCCGAGGAAATTCATCTTCCTCGTCGCCAACGACTCGCCCCGCTCGATTCTTCATTGCCCCGGCATCATTTTCTCGTTTTCGCCGGGAGGAAGCGCCACGAGCAGAACGCGTGCTCTCCAGACGCCCGCCTCAGACGCGAAGAAAAAGAGGAAGCGAACGCCTTCCACGCGTTTTGCCGGCTCGCTCGCGCGAATCCCTCGCGCCTCACGCGAGGCGCGAGCAAAACGCAACAGCTATAGTAATACCATACGGCCAGCGAACGGGACCAGCCGTTCTTCTCTGGGTTACGCGTCACAAGCTGCTGGTCGCGCGCGCGACGCTCAAACGCGCCAGCGGCGTCCGGCGACGCGTTGTGTTGGGGGTACGGGGGGGGGGGGGGGGGGTAGGAGCCGTCAGTTCGTCATCATCAATAATCATTCTCGCCATTCAAGGCGCTGCCAGGACAGCGCGGCGCGGCGTGGCGTAGTTGCCCGAGAGAAAGCGAAGAGTCCCGTCGCGTCGTTGCTGCGAGGGATGGAATGGGAGGGGGGGGGGGGGAGGCGAGAGGTGCGAGCAACGACAAAAGGTGTCGAATCTGAAAACCGAGTCAAGGTCGCGTCTCCATCGGAGGCGCGCGCGCGCCGCGTATGTCGCCTGTTTATAACGCTATATTTCGCTGTTTCCTTTTTAGGGATAACTGATCGTTCCGACCATCGCAACCCCGTGCCCCCTTTTCTTCTTCCCTCGTGATTCCCCCTCCCTCTCGCCCTCCTCCTCCACACTTCCTTTCACTTAGAAAGTGACGTGTGCCAGACGCTTTCTCCTCCTTTTATTTGTTTCGTTTTTGGACGGCGCGTTTGCTTTCTTTGCGTGTTTACTGCTTTGTGCAAGAATCACTTTCGCCCCTCGGCGTTGCTAATGTGTCCGGCCGGTGGCGTCGTTAACTAAGTTTTATTGTTGTGTAGCCGCCGGTGAAGCACAGTTGAAGGAATGGATCCTTTTGAAGAGTGCGAACTGTTGTTTAGTAAGAAGCCTTTCAAGTTCCAAGGCATGTGGTGAAAGGAAGCAGTTTGTGCAGTTCTTCGTCCTGAGCATTATGTTTAGAACCGAAACGGCAAACGTGGTGAGTGAGCCTGACTACGCTGTTGATTCGATGATGACTTCAGCTGCAATTTCTCTAGTGCCGCATTACTGGGAAACAATGCGCAGAGAAGGTACTGACCTTGCATCTGAATGTGTTATTTGCCTGGGACGTCCGAAGGAGTTCATGCCTTTGTGGCGCACATGCGGGGCACACTCCGTCTTTCCTCTACTTTGAATGACGCGTTGCGGAATCGTCGTATTACAACACTGCGTGAATATCTGCAGGCATCTCAGCTTCTTTGTAGCTATGTGCATTGTTCATTGTGTCGCGAGGCAGATGTGTAACTGCATCGTCCATCAGACACTTAGCTGATCGGCTTTCTTTCCGAATTGTGCCGTATCGGTGTACGGGACGCCCATGCTGTCCTCCTATCACGCGCGTTCCGGTGAAAGTGGACGCGAAACAGGAGCTGGTGGTGTATGTATCCAAGCTCTCCTCAACTTGCTCGTGCGACCAACCGGCGACGTCTCTTTTGATCAAATGGTACACGCTTCAAGTATCTCGAATGATTGCTTTCGAAGAAACCTTAGCCATGCTTGCAATGAAAGACAGCCTTTCGGAAGGTGAAAACATACGTAAGTTTACTGGAAATAGTTCCATAACTGCTCAGGCTGACAAGCATTTCAAGGTGAACAACTTCTTAACGTGATACAACATACATGCCGTGTGCGCGTCCGCGCTCTACCGCCGTGTGTGTGTTTTGTTAGACTAAGAGCGAGAAAGAGGGAGAGGAGGCAAGGATCAAAAACAAGAGAGATGACCCACGTAGCACATGGTGTGCTACCCTACACTGCGTGAGGAGGAAAGTGAAAAACAAGAAGAAAGGAAAGAGGAAGGAAAATGCAAAGCGATACGCGACTAAGAAGTTTGTGAAAAGCTCAAATATTTGGGGGACGCTTAAGCTTCACTTTTAACAGTGGAACGCGATAGCATCAAAATATTCCTGACTGCTTCTCACGTTTCCGCGCAACTGCAGCTAATGTAACCGTAATAATGACCAGGAAACACTGGCGGCGAACGCTATGCACGAAGGCGAGTTTGCTGGTAGAAACGCGGCGTATTGCGTCGCCCGCGAGAACGCGGAGACGAGCGCCATCTGGCTGGTGTTGTTGCAATGAACCGAGCTCGCCGCGCCACCCTGTGTATGGCAGAAACGATGGAAAGGGGTTTACGTTTGACGTTTCCGTGTAGCAGAATAATGTTTTCTGGTATATTCAAACTACAATCGGACGCTATCATGTCTGTAGGTTGTGTTTAGGTTGTACTTTACGATTCTTGTGACACATGTTACCTTCAGGAATTCAGTTAGCTTATTAACGCCTTTGCACCACGCGTAGGGCCTGCGTGGTTGTTCGGAATTATTTTTTCGCCGCACGACGTCCGACGGAAGGCGCCGGCACGGGTTATTTTGCGGCACGGGGCCCTTAACGCTACCCCGTTAAAAACAAACGGCTCGAGACTTCTGCTCGCTGAGTTTGGGCCATGCACTGACGTCGCGGCTTGCATTTAGTCTTCAGCGCTCCAAAGCTCTCAAATAGTGACAACTACATTGCTTGCGCTGCAAACGCCTGGAATGTTGGGAACGCCGCAGGAGAGCCACGACACCGCTGTGAAAGAGTTTCGTTAAACCACGCAGCGGGTGGCGGTACTTTGGAGCAAGTGTTTTGCGAGAAGGTTTGTATATTCTTTAAGTTTTCTGCAGTCTACCGGCCGTCCCACAATATCTATCCCAGTTGAGCAAGAGCGTTCCAAGCGAGAAAAAAAAGAATTTCGAAGGTAAAGCAGACTTCTAGTACAGAAGTGAAAACAGGGCGATTCAGTAGACTTATACATCGTAAAAACGCAGCCAACAACAGAAGACGCACAAAGATGAACAGACAGGACTTCTAGTTAGGACTCCAACTAAACGGAAAGAACAAGATAAAGAGAAACAAGGCAATTAAGGGAAAAGGAGCACAGTGATGCCAGATATTGCTGACATGACAGACCAGGCCAGCAGTCAGCAATGCATGTTCTCAAGAAGTCCGACTGCTGAAGCAGGAAGCAGAGAGCTAGCGGGAAGCAAAATATTCGCAATTCCACGTTGATAAATTAATCAGAAACTGGAAGAGAAGCACGGCATACGGCGCCAAGTACGACTTCTTTGAGCCTTTTCAGGGGTCGCTCTACTAAAAAAAAAACGCCTTTGTTGAGCTGTCTTGCAAGGGGCAGCATCTGAAAGTTATACCGCTGTCAAATTCAGCCCTTTGTGTGCCGCGTTCCAGGAGATGCCTGCCCTCTCGCCCCGCCTCGCCGTACGAACTGGAGCGTTCAGCATCCGCGTAGCAAGCGGCCAGCGATTAGGCCCGAAGTGGCTGGCTACTGTTGAAAAGAGTTGGTCCGACAGCGAAACGACGCACGGTTATAGAAGCCGGACCGACAACGAGGAAACTGCCGAAGAATGGTAGGTGCGACGTTTGACCTCGAGTACCTCGGCCGACGGCGTGACGCCCGACATCTGCGCCAATCAGCGACGCGAAGACGGCCGCTGTCACGTCAACGTATCTCTAATGTTCAGTCGAGGGGACCTGAAGAACAGTGAAGCAGGGATGCTGTTATTACACCGTGCAAACGCTGGCCACCTTCCCACTCGGCACTCGCACATATGTTCCTTTTGCACGCGACACCTTTTTGCGGACGTGCGCTTAATTTTCTTTTAAACGTGTACTTATATAGACCGACATCTATGGGCGCGACGGACACGCCGCTTTATTGTGTGCTTAGTGAAAGACATAACGTGGAAGGAGCGAGAGAAATGGAAGGTGCAATAGCGGTGACCCTAGTTCCAGGTTCACTGAACCTCAAACAATGTCCACTTCTTTCAGGTACAACGTTGGTGACAGCACAGAAAAAGATGCAGTGTTTAGTTCTTTTGATAGATATCTCTTTTGATGCTGTGCATTGAATATGCTTCTACAGTGGGCACTGCTATTAGCTTTTTTTTTACGTGTTTATTACGTTCTTGCAGGAGAGGAGTGACGAGGCTGGCATCCACTTAGGTTCCAAAACAGTCATCACGCCATATGCCTGCTTGTGTTCTGGTTCGAGATGCGCACGTCAACTAGACCCAAACTGATAGCGTACGAATAGTGCTTCGTAAATTTTATCCGCCTATTCACTTTTCACTTAGAACAAGGACTTCGAAGAATAGCGACTCGCTCATCTTACAGCGAGGCTAGTAAGGGGACTTCCACGTACGACCGTTTTCGTGCGAGTGTTGCGGCGTGCTTGGTATTACGTGTCAATAAAACAGCCAGCAACGCAACCTGCTTCAGAGTCGCCAATTATTGCTTTGAAAGGTAATCACCAATCCAAGTAAAAAAAAAATAAGGATTGCTTTGCGTGTTCCTCACTCGAATGGTACAACCGCAATGCACATTTCTTTTTTTTTGTTTTTTTTTTAAAGTCAGTAATACGTAAATTTGTATCTCGCGTTGCATTCTACCTGCTCTATGTTTGTATTCAGTTAGGAGTTTGTACGTCTGCTGTGGTGACAGACGACGGCGTGTTCCAGCAACGCACCCTGAGTGGCCTTTCGACCAGGGAGTCGGTGACGAATCATCATTAACAGCCAACAAACATACCACTAGTACTCCCGAAGGGTTTAAGAGCGCGCATATATACAGCTTCGCTGTATCTTACATTTATCAGTCACTCAAATTGCCATACAACTTCGAAGGACTTTCTTTTTCACCTTCGCACTTGTATAGCAGTAAAACGATCAGTTAAATCTGGGTTGCCGCGAGTGTTATTCATCGCTACAGAGAGAGGTCGTGGTGGACGCCTAAATATGGAAGAAACTGTGTGCAGAAAAAGAGGAGAGAAAGCAAGAATATATAGGAGAGAAGGCGCCAAAAATATTTCATGGTGGAGTTGAATACTTGTTATTTACTCTGCCCTGACTTTTATAAAATATATCGATTAATCGATATACTTATCGAATGACTGTACGTACACATGTTAAAGCGGAAGCTTTTCTTGGCTGCCATCCTGTGGTTTGGCAAGGAACGGTCGGTGGGTTGTTGGTCTGTCGGTCGCTCATTCGGCTCTTGCCGAATAGATTGTACATGACTTATATATAAAAAAGAACAATAAAGATAAAAAAACACGTCCGGCGCCGGGATTCAAACCTCGTCCCGCTAGCACAGCATTCTGATGCTCTAACCACTAGTCTACAAACGCTTTTTAACGCGTTGTTTCTACATTATTACATGGGAATAAGACGTGGATGTCATCGAAGCTGTATTGGCTAAGCGACACCTAATACGCAGGCAAACAAACTCATGCAAACACAAAAACCTCTGCTCTGGTGTCTCTTCTTGCGCCGCATACACATGGCCCAGAAACGATTCAGTTTCATGGAAATACAATCTCGTAGACCTTGAAAATTAAGCGTGTCTGTCACACATTCAACTTTGCCAGAGACTATGCAGTCCGCACAAAACAATCACGTCACATAAGGCTCATTAGGGCCCTTAAATGATGGAAAACGTATTGGATATGGTATAATGTCTATATCGTTTTTCAGTGTCCTTCGTATAGGATGCCCCAAAAGAAGACGTCGTTTTTGCAATCTACAAAGCAATTGTCTGTAGTTTCAGCTTAAGTACATAGACGACAATTGGATGACCATGGGACAAAACAACCTCTAATCTCCAACCACGCAGAAGGAATGCGCATGCGGTGCATACGTCTTAGCACACCTCGAATATTTGCATACTAAATAACAGAACCGTGCATTGCGGGAAGCACTGAGGATGTGCCCAATGTTGAAACGTACAGTTACGAAAAGGAAATTTTGGACGACTTGACTGAGGAAACCACACTGTCTCCCCAGCACTTCATTGAAGGTGCATGATACAACCGTGTTTGGAAGATGAATTACTGGATGTGGCTGCAACATTCCGTAAATGAACGGATGTGTAGCATTACGGGAGAAAAGGCAACCGGGCAAGCTCACGCTGTCTGACGAAAAGGTACGTGAGCCAAACCAAAGCCTTCCCACTTCGAGGGGAATCCCACAAGCGTACTTATGCTTCCCTCGTGCCAAGGCGAACGAGCTCTCGTGCCAACGCCAGCTAAATCATCGCCATCATCATCATTACTATGGTGATGATAATGCCTACACTATGACGCGCGCTCACAACGGGCGATTGCCCGCCGGTGCACTTTGAATAAATAAGGAGAAATTAGGAAATATAAGCCAATATAACATTTGTCATATTGCGTACCACAGGTGCGCGACAGCGCATGCGCGCGCCAGTTTCTGTTACGCCAAAAAAGAAGGAACGAAATAATCAAAGTCATAGGATTTTCATAATCGTCCACCTGCGTCCTATTTCCCTTCGTCGTCATCATTTAGACGCTGCAAAACTAAAAAAAAATTATAGGGTTTTACGTGCCAAAACCACTTTCTCATTATGAGGCACGCCGTAGTGGAGGACTCCGGAAATTTCGGCCACCTGGGGTTCTTTAACGTGCACCTAAATCTAAGTACACGGGTGTTTTCGCATTTCGCCCCCATCGAAATGCGGCCGCCGTGGCCGGGATTCGATCCCGCGTCGTCGTGCTCAAAAGCCTAACACCATAGCCACTGAGCAACCACGGCGGGTTCGTTGCAAAACTCTGTGCAACGTAACCACGAACGTGCACCAACCAGCCCCTTTCGTCGCTTTACTATATAGGATTTTATTAACCGCTTCGTGAGAGCTTCCCTCCACACAGATTCCAAGCTGTGCGTTGGGTCTGCACCACATTTATAGACAAATATGTTTCTCATTCAATTTTTTTCATTGTATTGACATTTACACACACACGCGCACATAGAGAGAGGTATAGAGAGTGAGAGGAAAACAGAAGAAGGCAGGAAGTTTATCCAGACGGAAATATTCGGTTTACTACCCTGCACTGTTGGAGGGGGAAATGGGCACGACAAAAAGTAAAGGAAGAGAAAGAAAGTGCGTCATAGGTGTGCGCGCCGCACCGGTCTTTAAGTTATGGGGTCTTAGGTGCCAAAACCACTTTCCGATTATGAGGCACGCCGTAGTTTTTCGACCACCTCGGGCTCTCGAACGTGCACCTAAATCTAAGTACACGGGCGTTTTCGCATTTCGCGCCCATCGAAATGCGGCCGCCATGGCCGGGAATCAATCCCGCTAATTATTGCTCACTAGACCAACACCATAGCCACTGAGCAACCACGGCGGGTCGCCACACTGGTTAAAAATTCTTGGTTTTTACTTGCCAAAACTACGATCTGATGATGAGGAACACCTTAGTCAGGGACTCCGGATTGATTTGGACAACCTTGGGTTATGTAAGGTGCACCCAATGTACTGTAAATGGGAGTTTTTGCATTCCACTCCATTCACCTCCCCCTCCTCCTTCTCCTCGAGATGATGCCGCGATCTAGTGCTTAGCAGCGCAACATAGTTATAGCCGCTAGGCCACCACGGCGGGTCGCCACCGTAGGTGCGAAAAATAAAGATAACAAAACATCCCGTTGAAGGGTAGTAAACGTTCACACAGGACAGCTGTCTGACAGAGCCCACCGTCTTCCGTGTCGAGCCGTCTCCTTTTTTTGTGTGTGTGTGTGATGCCCGTCTTCTGTACACAAGAAGATGCTACCTTGTGGAGCGTTCCTCGACTCGAGGCGATCGGCAGCTCTGCGCATCGGTGGAAACCATGTACGTGCGTTGAGCACTTTGACCCGACGGGGAGTGCTGGTTGTGTTGCAAACTGCACACAGATAATGCGCATTAATGAACGGCAGCATTGACATAACCTGACGGCGTGCCAGGGAGTCACGTCGTGCGGCATCTGTATCTTGACACGCACTGCTCCTACGAATGAGCTGTTCGTTGCAGAGCTTTCACATAATCTTTAGACATTCCTAGGCGATGGTTGAATAAGCGTGCGAGGGCCTATACTCCCATAACATTCCGTGAATTATCTACGGTTGGCCAACGGTAGTGCAGGGAAACTATTGAAGTTGCCCGACAGCCAGAAATACTGCGGGAGAAAAGTGCCTGAAGAATATTTGCAGAGTGGCGAAATAATATATTCAGCGCGGTTCGGCTGAAACGTGACAATCCAGTCTTTTGCCGTCTTCGTTTTTTCTGAATAAACTCCCGCTGACACAAGAAAGATAGAGATAAAAGAACAAGGGAAGAAAACGGAGGAACAAACATTAATAATATAATCGCCAAAGACACGTCAAACGGAGCAATGATCCAGCTTTTAGGCATTTGAGAGAAACCCTGGATATATTTTATTGTCTCGGAAACTGTGCAGCGCATGATGTAAAACAGCGAACTAAAGAGAAAAAAATGTTAACGGCAGTACAGAAAAAAGAAGTAAGAGCGAGTGGTGAACAAAAACTGTTTCAACTCTCACTTTTCCAGATGCTGTGCGGGAATACATGTATATATATAAGACGCGGCGACGAAAGACCTCTGGGATGCGCTGATGCCCCATAAACACGGGACTTATATAGGATCCCTGCGGGCGATCCTTATCGGAAGCTATAAACAGGCGCCTGGAAATGGTTCGTCGATTTCAATGCATTCCTTTTTTTTCTTTTACGCTTCCAGCGCGTGAATCCCGGTGCCTCTGCTACCGCCTGGCGTCAAACTGCGCAAACGGCGATTGAATGGAATGGAGACGCTGCGTCAATGATACAAGGGACGATGAAACGTATAGAGAGATGAAGAATATAGGAACTTGCAGGAACTAATGGTTCTCGCGTATGGCGGCACCGCCTCGCGTTTTCCTTTACCTTGAAGCTTTGTTACCGAGAGCTATCTCGCCGCTACGCCCTGTGATTTTGGTGATCAAACTGCATGCGAAAGCGCCCTATAGTGTTTCTTTATTTTTCTATTTCTATTGGGTACCAGAACCATGCAGTTTTACGACAAAGACGTTTTAGCGACTGTTGTGTCTCAGTTTTGTAGTCGCCTATGATCATCATCTTCATCATCATCATCATCATAATCATAATCATCATCATCCATCAGCCTGGTTACGCCCACTGCAGGGCAAAGGCCTCTCCCATACTTCTCCAACTACCACGGTCATGTACTAATTGTGGCCATGTTGTCCGTGCAAACTTCTTAATCTCATCCGCCCATCTAACTTTCTGCCGCCCTCTGCTACGCTTTCCTTCCCTTGGAATCCCTTCCGTAACTCTTAATGACCATCGGTTATCTTCCCTCCTCATTACGTGTCCTGCCCATGCCCATTTCTTTTTCTTGATTTCAACTAAGATATCATTAACTCGCACTTGTTCCCTCACCCAATCTGCTCTTTTTTTATCCGTTAACGTTACACCTATCATTCTTCTTTCCATAGCTCGTTGCGTCGTCCTCAATTTAAGTAGAACTTGAGGGATAATGGCAACCTGCTGTTCATGATCTGAGAATGCCTGCCAAACGCACCCCAGCCCATTCTTGTTCTTCTGATTATTTCAGTCTCATGATCCGGATCCGCAGTCACTACCTATCCTAAGTAGATGTATTCCCTTACCACTTCCAGTGCCTTACTACCTATCGTAAACTGCTGTTTTCTTCCGAGACTGTTAAACATTACTTTAGTTTCCTGCAGATTAATTTTTAGACCCACCCTTCGGCTTTGCCTCTCCAGGTCAGTGAGCATGCATTGCAGTTGGTACCCTGAGTTACTAAGCAAGGTAATATCATCAGCGAATCGCAAGTTATTAAGGTATTCTCCATTAACTCTTATCCCCAATTCTTCCCAATCCAGGTCTCTGAATACCTCCCATAAACACGCTGTGAATAGCGTTGGAGAGATCGTATCTCCCTGCCTGACGCCTTTCTTTATTGATATTTTATGATAACATTCGCCTATGATAACATTCCCTAAATCACATACGCATAAACTGCAAGAACACAATTGTAAGCTGCAGTCATCCCCGACGTTCCGACTTTATCTGGCACGTACCTAAGGGCGTAATATTCTTTTCGTAAATGCGAAACATTTGCGGATAGACGGGCACACAAAAATATTTTTTTCCCCCATGGGCTACATTGGGTTGTACGTTTTTGTCTGCGAACACGAAGCTCACGTGTAACGACTCGGGAACTGTTTGGGAAAACTCGTCCTTGAGAACTTTTTGTTCTTTTATTTAGAGCTCTGGCTTTCTTCTCAGGGTGCTTTTCTCTTCAACTCAAGTGGTAACAAAGGATCGGGCCCCTATACAAGGCGTCTACGTCTCCCAAAATCACTTCAATAATAATAGTTAAAAACAATAACTGCCACAGACAAGCAGGGAACCTGTTTCAGAACTCTAAATCACCCCCTGATCCGTCTAAACGAATAAGCTTTATTTGCATATGATTACTGGTGTATACGATCACGCCGATCCCACAAGTGAAACACGCCCACCCACTCACCTATAGTGGAAGCGAGGATGTGCAAGACAAAGACCCCTCGCACTCCCTCTATCCTGCTTTAGAACGCTGCCTCCTATGCGCTCGTCCTGGTCATTCATTCAACCGAACCAAAGCCACACACGATCCAAACAAACTGGCAACAACCGTCGACAACAATCCGATCACATGTCGTGAACCCTCGGGGGCGCGCCCGCCAGGGGCTCAGCCCATCGCGAGCCTTCAATGTATACGAGCGTAGCAGCCCGTCGACGCCAACCAAACTCGCATTTGTTGTTAACCGATCACACACATAGACACGCATACCCTTACAAGCCTGACCCGAGGCCGTAGCCCAAGCTTCTTACGATCCGACGGCGCCCGTTTCGTTCCCTCCCTTGAGCAGCGCTCAAAATCGCTCAGGCAACGCCGCGCCCCGATCGGTTTGCTCGGCTAAGCACTTGACTCAACTATACCACGACGCAACCAGTACAGACCCCCCTCCCTGGCTCAAGATCCGCGTATGCGCATTGCGGGGATCTGCGGGCAGGTCGTGTTTGTACAGTGTATAACATTGCTCGCGCCTGTCCCGAAGCTTTTTTTTTCTTTGCTTCTTTTTCCCAGCCTCCTCTCCTGCCCTCTCCTTTCTGAAAGGCCTAGCTGGCAAGATCGCTGGCGCAGTCTTTGATCTCAAACCCTTCCCTCCCTCACCCTCCGCTCGGTGAACATGCCACCTCCCCCCCATCTCGTGGAGCCCTTCCTCTCGGCTTTTGATTCTGTTTCTTGCTCAGCTGCGTATTGCTCGTACCTGGGGCGGAAGGTGCGGTGAACAGCGGGACCTCCCAAGAGGTCGACACGCGACGACGCAGAACGCCAGAAAAAAAAAAAAAAAAGGAACCTGGCACCATTCTGAACGCGCCGCATCCATTAGGGCACTAGCTGGGTTTTCTTAGCCATCGGCCACGTGCAGTTTCCATTTCTTTTTTTATTTGTTATTTTCCTGTACGATTGGTGCGGCGGCTCCTGACACGCTCGCACTTCTCGCCTGTTCTCACTCTCCTTTTTTTTTTTTTGCTTTAGCTTAAGTAAGCCTTTGGCCCGTCTTTACGCGATCGCCTTGAGGGCAACACGTGCTGCATCTCATTACGATAGTAGCGTACTTATCACACAAACCAAAGCTTTGGCATTCTGTTTGCAGAGAATACGGGCTTCAATAACGCGTGTGACCTATAGGAGCGTTCGGTCAGTGGCTATGGTGTTGAACTTCCGAGTACTAGGTACCGGGTTCGACTCCAGGCCATTGTGACAAAGGTTCGATAAGGGTGGAATGCATAAAAAAAAAACACGTGTACCGTGTCTTGAATGGCGCAATAAGGAACCGGGGGTGGTCAACGTTATTTCGGAGTCCTCCAGTGCGCCGTCCCTGAGAAACCAACGCGCAGATTTGGCGCGCTCAATCCCGCAATTCATTACTAAAGCCTGTTTATAATAACGGCTCCAAGAGCATTGAGTGCACGCGCATAGAACAGATACTTGTTGTTACACAGTTAGACAGAGAGAGAAAAAAAAAAGACGAACCCTTGGAGAGTTCGCCGTTCAATGTGCTGTAACACACCGGACTAAGTTCTTGCTGTTGTGCTTTCTTGCCTACTGTGGACAACACAACGAGTTTTCGGTGTCTAAGCTTCGAAAGCCTCACTTTGAAAGTTATGAGCGCCGTAGTGTGAAGGCTCTGGGTTTACTTGGCCACCCAGAGTTCCTGATTGTGCGCCGAAGTCCCGGAAAACATTTTTTTTAATGAAGTTCCTGTCAGAACATGCATCCGCAGCCAATCAGTTATTGAGCCCGCTGCCTCATTCCCAGAAGCAGTGCACGATTATCACCACTTACATCATTTGACGTGCCAACGCTTAACGTGCTTGACACAGCTTAAGCTGGGTCACCACGTTAACTTTAAGCCTGTTATGTTATCAAGTAGTACTGCAGTATGTTACGGTCGTGTACTTACGTTCACGGCACGCTTCTACGAAACGGTCAATCTTAGCATTTGTTCATGGACAAGTTGAAGTACGTGTATTCAGATATGCAATTGTACCTGCTTAGTAACTCAGGGGACCAACTGCAGTGCATGCTCATTGACGCGGAGAGGCAAAGCAGAAGGGTGGGTCTAAAAATTAATCTGCAGAAAACTAAAGTAATGTTTAACAGCCTTGGAAGAGAAAAGCAGTTTACGATAGGTTGCGAGATATCTACTTAGTACAGGTAGGGACCGCGGATCCGGATCATGAGACTGAAATAATCAGAAGAATAAGAATGGGCTGGGGTGTGTTTGGCAGGCATTCTCAGATCATGAACAGCAGGTTGCCATTAACCCTCAAGAGAAAAGTGTATAACAGATGTGTCCTACCAGTACTCACGTACGGGGCAGAAATCTGGAGGCTTACGAAAAGGGTTCTGCTTAAATTGAGGACGACGCAACGAGCTATGGAAAGAAGAATGACAGGTGTCACGTTAAGGGATAAGAAAATAGCAGATTGGGTGAGGGAACAAACGCGAGTTAATGACACCTTAGTTGAAATCAAGAAAAAGAAATGGGGCATGGGCAGGACATGTAATGAGGAGGGAAGATAACCGATGGTCTTTAAGGGTTACGGACTGGATTCCAAGGGAAGGGAAGCGTAGCAGGGGGCGGCAGAAAGTTAGGTGGGTGGATGAGATTAAGAAGTTTGCAGGGACAACATGGCCACAATTAGTACATGACCGGGTAGTTGGAGAAGTATGGGAGAGGACTTTGGAGGACTTTGCCCTGCAGTGGGCATAACCAGGCTGATTATTATTATTATTATTATTATTATTATTATTATTATTATTATTATTATTATTATTATTATTATTATTATTATTATTATTATTATTATTATGCAATTGTAAGCGTGTTCATGTTCTTTGGGTTCCTAAACTCACATGTACGGAACGTTGTGTTCGTGCTGACTGACTGTACTTCGTGATACAGTTGCGACACAGGTAGCGACAAATTTTCTATAACATTAACATTTTTCTTCACCAAGCGACGATTCGTAGCCGGTGGTATCATAAAGGCATCTATATGTTCCATTACACCATGTCAGAATATAAAAAAATAATAGATACAACTAGCCCACAACCAAGCCAGTAGGAAGTTTTGCCTAGTTGTCGTATAATCGGGTGAAGGTCGGAGCTTGTCGGTCTCAGTTTCGAACGACTGGCATAGCGAGCGCACAAATTTTGACGAATGCGAACAGACACAAGGTAACGAGCTCACCTATACTTCCATTAAATACCGTTGGACATTTGGCGGGTGAGCTGAGGAGAGACAAGAGTGAATTTCCTTCCCTCTTCCCCTTCCCCCAACGCCGAGTAGCTGGCTAGAGGAATATACCTCAGGCCGACCTCTCTGCACTTCGCATCATTAAACTTCTCTTTCTCTCTCTCTTTCTCTCTCTCTGGACATTTGGCCACCTTAGGTTGTTTACATGGCACCAAACACTCAATACAGATGGGTAACACAGTGTACTCAGCGTTCCTCCCACTGTCTTTGCTCAAATTCGGGCTCAGCATGGGCGTTAAGACAAGCTTAAAGACAAGCTCACGCTGCATCGTTCACAGTGCCGAAGCTAAGAGACAATGCCAAAAGGCGTATTGCACGCGTAATGAGAAAAGTGTGGGCTCGGCTCCCACGTGGAGCAAGTCATCTCTTCGTGTCATTTTAATCTACATTTCCCTAATTATTTGTGCATATCAAGTAAACATAACGATTAATTTCACTGATGCTTTGTCTGGCTTCATTGTCTGAATTCTTCGTATGCTTGAGACTAATGATAATTTTAAAAAATCGACCCCTCAGATCCCCTTAGCTTTTTCTCTTAAAGAAAACAGGAAGCAGGGCCCAACATATCACCATTCCATAATAACGTAACTGTTCCTCGCGTTTCACGCTTACTTCAGGCGTAGGAGGGCGGCAGGGGGGAGAAACAGCTGAGCACCCTGGGCGCGCAAAGGATCAACGGAAGAGAATGTTCACGAAAAGAGACGTGAGGCGGATCGCACAATAACCCTTATGACTTGATTGCTTGCTTGGCAATGTGCGCCTTTGGTGACCAAACCTCAGAATGTATAAAATTTTGAGTCGACCACGGTGGCTTTAGGAACACCACGCTGTTTCAGCAGGTGCTGCAGCGGACGAAAAGGCTAAGCGAGAAGGGCCTCACCCACGATGTCAACCTCTCCTACACGCGTTTAGGAATAATAACAATTACAACACAGAAAAAACAATCGCTATGTGCAGCCGAAGGCTCACGTACGACACTTGCTTTCTTCATCCTAAGAGCGGACGCAGCGTCGAGTGGGCCGCCACCTGCCGGCTGAGGATTAAGCGGCGACGGGTCGCCCCTGGGTGGCGCGGGGCGACGCGTCAACGACCCCCGACCAGGCCTAACCTGACTGCTGCCCGCCTCACGCCGGCGCGCTCGCGTGAGCGATGACCCGCGCGAGCGGAGTGAGCGGAATACGGACGCCCTGTGTACAGAGAAGATGGGAGGCCCTCGGAAGAGCGCATCGCGTCTGGCGTCCTTCCTGTCTAAGTCAGTGCCGAGCCCGTATCGGTAGGTCAGCGATCTTGGCACCATCGCTGCGTTCGACGGCTTGGCTTTCCTCCGCAATCCGAGTTCGGGGTTGGGCGTCGCGCGCCTTGTGGCGCCATCTCTCGGCCGTTGGGAGCGTGACGCCGCGTAACATAATGACAAATAGGAATTTAAGAAAAAATTTAATTATGGATATTCAACGCTCGCGTTGGAATTTGTGTGTAGCGAACTTGTATTGACGCGGTTAATTAACTGCTGTGCAACTAAATGCGACGGGGAAGGAAGTAGCGGGGGAAGGTAAGCAACTAAAGCTTTGCATTACAATACTACCTTCAGCCCTTTGTCGATATACGCTAGAGTCAGGAGGAGAGCTGCAATATCAGGGGAAAGAGAACGAAATCGTGTAGGGGTTTGTCAGTGCAAAGCAGTGAGAGCGATAGTATTTTACCTGACCCTACCCTGTCCTTGCGTAGCGCACACATCGATTGGAAAGTTCTTGGCAGATTGGCAACATGGTAAAAAATAGAGAACAAAACTGAGAAGGGAGCACTCGTACTATCCCAGCTTACCTTTGTCCTCACCTATTTCGAGTTCAGCTTTACTTTACGAGAGCAGCGTTCTTTTCAAAAGCTTAAACAAGAAGTTGCGCCCACACGGATGCCCTGAGCGGGTGGGATATGCTTTTTTTTTTATTGGTAAACCTATGACGGCCTGCGGGAGTCACTGCGATCTCCTTCCAATTAACACGCGCGAACGTTGTGACGTCACTCGCGGCACACCAATTCGTGCGGGGGCACATGCCTGATCGCTTAGATTTTGCCTACGATCATCCATAGCATGCCGTAAACAGTCCATCCAGCTGTCACGGTGAACAAAACATCACAGATTAGATTTCCATCGCTCTTCGGTGCACATTATGCTTCTTAGTCACCTGTCAAAAATGTTAAGCATTGTTTGAATAAATTGTGCCTTCCAGTAACACCTTTAACCACTAAACGGTGCTAGCTCACACTAAGCAGGCCTTTAAAGCTGCCCCACGTAGCCGTGCCCTATGCTTGATGGCGCAGAACTGGTACTAAATATAAAAGTTAACTGTCGGTATTTGATGTATTAGTTTCCTGGCTTCAATACACGTAAATTACTTCGAGTTGGCTGTAAAGGCAAAAGGAAACTAAGAAAAGGAATGACACAATCACGGCTGCTTTTGAGACTATAATGTGTCGAAACAGAGACAATAAGGGTGCGTGAGCATCTTCTTGTTTAACCAAAATATGAAGAAGGTAATGAATAGGGAAAGCTAGAAGCTTTCAGAGCTAGAAGCGCGGGAACTTGATGTCAAGGGCACCAGGCTACGCGTGCTTCAGATGATGTGTGACTTGTTCGTATGAACTAATCATTGTTGCGTCAATGGATATAGAAAAAAAAAAGCGTAAGCGGGGAAGAAAACTACAGTTGAACTATCAAGTGAACGTTAGAGAATGCACATTAGGAAGGCAGGTTCAACTATGGAGGAAGGTAATTAGCCAGTTGGGCAACAAATATTGGGAAGAGATCTCTATCAATCCTTTTCAAAAAGTTAGTATGCGATTGCGTGGTAAACCTTTCCTGTCTTTCATTGATATACGATAAAAAAGTGCATTTAAACTATTTGCACATGGGACTGATCCCTTTCTATTTAAATAATTATTCATTTTTCTCCCATAAAGAGAAAAATGAGCTCAGGAAACATCATTCACGAATGCTTGTCCATAATGGTTCCCATTTGGTCCTACTTGGTTTCCCTTTTAGCAAGTTACCTAGTAATTCACACAAATTATTTTGGAAATAATGACAAATATGGCGCCCCTACCGCTTCTCAACAAGCGACAAATTGTTCAAGGATCAAGGGATGATAAGATTACGCGATATCAAAAACGTTCGGGCGTTAAAACACACTTCGCCAACGTGCCTAGACAAGGACACTCTGCCTAAATAATAATAATAATAATAATAATAATAATAATAATAATAATAATAATAATAATAATAATAATAATAACAACGATTATAATAATAATAACGACAAAGCCTCACGGTCGGCACATTCTGCAAAAGCCAATCTCCCAATGAAAATGAATGAAAAAAATTAATAAAGACATACGCACAAGGGTATGCCGTGTCAACTGGCTCACTTCTGAGCTGAGAAGCAAGCGGAGACTGCATGTAACATTGCCTGTCTAGTTTGCGATATCTCGCTTTTTTTTTCGACGTTTAAGAGCTTGCACGCACGCGCGCACACACACATACACACATGCACACACAAGGACAGACACACAGACACAAAGCGTTTTTGACTGTTACGTACGTCACTTCAAAGGAAGCCGGCCTTGCGATCATTGCCGCCATTAGTACTATTAATATCGCGCTAGACTTCCGGATGCTTTTGGACAGAAGTGACACGATAGCAACATCAAAACCGAGTTGACTCAGGCGATCAATCAACGGCCCGGTTTCTTTCCTTCATAAGACATC
This sequence comes from Dermacentor variabilis, assembly GCF_050947875.1. Classification (NCBI taxonomy): domain Eukaryota; kingdom Metazoa; phylum Arthropoda; class Arachnida; order Ixodida; family Ixodidae; genus Dermacentor; species Dermacentor variabilis. The sequence continues at coordinate 99,925,135 of NC_134576.1, forward strand.
TTCTGTCCTATCTCGCGAGTGCCGCATCTCTTCTTGCTCTGTCTCCGCTGTCACAGCTTAACGCCGAGTTCTAGCTTTGCCAGAAGCAACTGAGGCAGGCAGGTAAGGCTCGTGCCCAACTATAAGCCATTTCTTCCGACGGACGCGGAAACCCCAGGCATGGTGCGAACACCAACGTCGACGCCAGGTTTGCATTCCTTTCCTCATCTAGCGTGGCGGCACACCGCGAAGGGCCGAAAATAAAACACGAAACTAACGCGGGATCTTTCGCGCGCTTTTTATCGTTTTCTCTTTCTCTTCTTTTTTCTTTCTTTATGCCCCTCGCGCGTTGCACCCGTATGTGAGGACGCCTGCCAAACGTTGTCTTTAGGTGGGAGACCCGGGCTGTGATTTGCGGCCGGCGCGAATCTTCGCGTGCTGAGAGACGGTACAACATAACCGAGGACAGAGGTAAGCCCAAAGCGTACGCAGATAACTCTGGCTAGGCTCTGCTGTGTGATATAGCCGGAGAAGGGGAAGGGGGGGGGGGGCGTGTAACCAGGAAGCCAGAGCCAACGTAAACCGACCTCCCACACGGCTGGCTACTGAATTCGGTAGAACGTGTAGTTCTTCCTTTAGGTCTATATGTTCTTTTTCTTTATCTCTCCTTTCAGAGCGGATTTCCCGAAGAAGACAACTCGCCCGGCAAGTTTTTCTCTTCTTCTCTTTTTCGGGGGGGGGGGGGGGTGAACTCCTTTGGATGCCGCAGAATGCTACCTGGCGTTAATCTGTAGCGGTGCATTCACACGTTGGGTGTAGTGTAAGCGGAGGTAATGTTAGGGAACGAGGCGATTCATCTCGCGCGATTCGCACGTGTAGAAAAAAAAAATTGTAGGGGTCTTTTCTTTCTTTTATTCATGGTACATTGAAGTTTCCCGCGGTGGTGGCTCATTGGCTTTGATGCTGCGCTGCTTTGCGCTGCCGAACCCGAAGGCGCGGAATCGAATCTCAACTGCGGTGGCCGCATTTCGATGTGAGAGGGGGAGGGGGGGGGAGAATGGAAAAGCGCGTGTGTACCATGCATTTGCTGCACGTTAATGAATCACAAATAGTCAAAATTAATCCGGAGTCCTCCACTACGGCGTGCTTCACAGTCACATTGTGGCTTTGGAACTTAAAGAGGACCTGAACCACTTTTTATCGCAGTGGAGAAAGGCATATGAAGCAAAAATAGGCTATTGCAGAAATACTTTGCCGCACGAAAGTACTTCAGTGCGTCCAGCAGAAGCGGAGTCAGTGGCAATCCAACACGGCCTCCGCTGTGCTCCCGCGCCTTCTTCAATGCCTTGCACTGCGAAGGCTACGGCGCAGTGGGTCGTGCCCACAACACTCTGCCTTCTAAATATCACCGTGGCGTACAGTTCAAATTTCATTTCGGATGTTACTGCAGACGCCACGACTTCCGCCCTTGGTGCCTACGCCGCGCAATACACAAGTCAAACGCTGTTTTACTGAACGTACCGCAGTGCGCTTAGCCAGTAGACTCGTGGCGGCACCCCGCGGCGGCCGCGGTATCTACGCCACGTAGGACCGCAGCTTGATGTGAGCTGTCGGCCAATAGCAGCCGTCTAAGAGAATGACGAAATAGTGCGTCCGATGACGAAACAGTGAGTCTAGAAGAGAGTGAGGACAGGGCCATCTGCTGAAACGAGAGCCTTTGAGAACAAGGTGACTTCGCGATCCGCTTGCGAGCTCCGCGTACCGCGCACGACAGCAAAACGTGGCTAAGATGTTCACAGCAGCGTATGCTACCAGCGGACTGTGTTATTCCACTAAGACCGAAGGGTGCTTCAGGGTCCCCTTAAAACCCCTGAATTTCATATTGAAGATTAACCCATGTTTAGTTACAGATGATGAAGGAATTCACTTGGCTCGTGGTACGACAACTCGCGGAGCAGTGGATCAATGCACGTGCAGTGAACCCTTTCGGTGCATGTTTTCAACGCGAACGTTGTAACATGTAGAGAAAGTTCGACGAACTTTGCTAGGCTGGCCAGGAGCAAGACATGCACGCTTTATACGCTTTGTAATGGGCGTACGCTGATATTTCAGTTCAATTAGTGCAGCAAAGTACGCAGCTACCCCTGAATGTGCCACGGCGCCATAAAGAATTGCCTCTAAAACATTTCTTTCTTAATTATATATTCTTTATATATATATAGCACAGGAGACACCCGTGTTTCTTGAGGACTGTATAGCTCCGTGTAGCTTGCCTCCGTAAATACAGCACGTGCCCACTGCATTTTATTCCGGCAAATGGTAGCGCCCATCGATGCCTATAAAAGCACCGTACAAGAGCACTAGGTCAAGCCGACCCACCTGCAAGCTACTGAATTCGGCAGCGGTGCCTCCTCCCCCTTCCTCGCTCTTCTTTGTCTACATATTCTGCCTCTAAGTGCTCTAACCAACGAAACGTCTATCAAACTCTAACTATAGGCAATTTCAGCATAAGTAAGTGTGCTGAGATCAAAACGTGCCACCTTTTCATACGACCGAAGCCGAGCGTAGACAGCTCCCGATGACCCTGCTTGCCCAACAAGAGGAAATTGAGCCTCTTCGTCGCTCCTTGCACAAGCTTAAACCCACGCACTCGATAGAGCCGGCAAATAAATGAAACAGAAATAGGCCTTTCGAAGTTATTTCTCCGTAAATACCGAGCCATAAACCAAGAATATGCGACGCGCCAACTTCCAGTCTCCTCGAAACAACAGCGAAGAGAGCACCACGTCACGTGGTTAGGCGCTTTAAAAAGAACCCCACACCGGCCTGACCTTTTGCATCGCGCCGGGTGCTCAGCGGAAGCACGTCTGGAGAAACATTGTTTCCGAAAGCTGCAACGTATGGCGTAATGCATAGGTGCTATTCAACTGCAGCGGGCCGTTTCCCTTCGGCATTCTGTTGCGATGCGCCCAACCTGTTTCTCGAGATCGCCGCCCGCTCTGACTAACCGATCGCGGCGACCTTGGACCCTGCACGACGAGCGTACACAAACGCGAGGTATACACAAGCTCGACTTGTCCGTTTGTGCGCTTGGGCAAACACTCCATCTACGTTCTCGCTGCCGCCCGCACAAAAGCAGCGACTCTCGACGGAAGCGCCCAACGCACGAGGCTTCGCCTTTCTTTGTGCGACTTTTCGTCGTCGTCTTCCGAGCCGTTCTTTCCGAGAACGGCGCGTTACACGCCTGCACTCGATAGTTACGAAATAGCGAAGCCATACCCCCTTCGTGCGTTCCATCCCCACAACGCCGCGGTCGCTCGTGCTTTTATGCTTACCAGCGCAGTCAATTTGTCTATATAAAAAAAAGAGCGCTCCGCGATTCCAGCTTATCGCGGGCACAGCGCGGCACGCAACATGGAAGAAGAGATGTGTAATCGAGGCAAACATAACCGAGGACGCACGCGGCGTGTGCGGGCAGTAAATCACGTAACCTGCCTTGCCCCGCTGCCGCGGCAAGCGGCCGAGTCCCGAGACGCTACCGCTCGCAGCGCCCCCTCGCAGATCGAGCGGGGTCTGCCGAAACCACTCCTTCATACGCCGCCTTAACTTTACTACACCACGCGTTCTTTTCGCTCTTTCCTTTATTTTTCTGTTACGTTCTGAGGATTGTTGTGTTTACCCGATCCGTTTGCGTTTGTGCTCGAGCTGACCTCGACCGTGACCTTTTGTCTTGACGCAAAGCCTCTGCTCGATCTCGGGGTCTCCGATGAAACGGCTTGAGGCGGATACAGCGTTCACAATGCAACAACCGCGTGAGGGTTTCTCAAATGGGCGCGGAAGCAGTGCGCACTATTCTTTCGTAGACTTATCTATTTCCGTGGCCGTTTTAGCGTACGTGATTGTGCCTAGCAAACACGTCTTGAGCACCGAGATATCACCGCCGAACTTGCCCGCATATTTAATCGCGACATGTAGCCACTGTAGTTTGATACTTGCACATCAGCCCGAGGAGGATAAAGGTGCATGTCAAACAGAAAATTAGTTGTTACTAGGCGATTAGGAAACACGCCTCTCACACAAGTGCGTTTGGCAACCGGCTTATAACGAGCCCATGAAAGAGATAAAGAATGTTTAGATGCGGTATTTAATGAAATCATAATAGCACGTATTGAAATAACTATATAGTAAGTAAGGTACATATACGTGTATCTATAAGCAGTAATGTTGATACAAGAAAATTACAGAAGCACTTCTGTATCTTTCTTCCTTTCGCAATATACACTTGCTTTGTGGCCCTACAACTTTCTTTTCCCCCATTAATATGAGCATCGCTCAAAAGAATATTCAGCAGGGTTCATCGGCTCGATTTGAAGCACCACCTGTGCAATTATATGCTGGTGAAGATTCAGCTCTATCAACAAGAAGATGAATGCCATTCATTATTGGATGCGATATATGCCTAGTCGGAGGACTGGCCTTCTACTGCAGATGACAAGGGTGATATATAAAATTCCACCAGAACTAATATCATCTATAATGGCAACGTTAATCCAACTAGCACCGAAACAATGTTGCGACATACCATACAGCCAAATTATTCACTTATAAGTAGCCCACTTCAATTTTCTGTTACTGACATTTTCATAGGAGGGTGATGGTTTGGGCTAGTTGGTTTTCCACGAGACTGAGTGGTGCACCGCAAAGCGCCACAGGGGCCGCAGGAAAAAGCCAGGACAAGCGCTTACTGCCAAATGAAACTTTGTCGGAACCCGCGGTGGTTGCTCAGTGGCTATGTTGTTGGGCTGCTGAGCACGAGGTCGCGGGATCGAATGCCGGCCACGGCGGCGGCATATCAATGGGGGCGAAATGCGAAAACACCCGTGTGCTTAGATTTAGGCGCACGTTAAAGAACCCCAGGTGGTCGAAATTACCGGAGTCCTCCACTACGGCGTGCGCCTCATAATCAGAAAGTGGTTTTGGTACGTAAAACCCCATAATTGAATTAAACTTTGTCTGATACAAGGGGTTATATAGAAAAACCAGAAGGAAACGCCATTATATATATATATATATATATATATATATATATATATATATATATATATATATATGAAGATGAAAAATGAAGATGCCATCACCGCTCACTGGTCGCGCTGCCACTGTCTAAGAATAAGAATGCCAACTCCCTGCTTGATAAGACCAGGGATTGCTTACTTATGCCTGGGCTTACTTCACGTGCCATGCTAGCCGATTCAACGTTGATGCGCGTTCGATCGTCCCCGTGTGCGAAGAACACTTTCGTTTTTCCCAACAGAGGGGTGCATCCGCATGTGCCGCAATGCAGGGCATTGCAGCACATGCCTTCCTTTCCATTCTTAACATTATTCGCATGTTCACGCAGGCGATCGCTCAGACACCTGCCTGTCTGACCCACGCAGCATGCGTCGCATTTCAAGGGCGATTCTGTACACAAACCCCCTGCACACAATCCACGTCACGGCTGCGGTGCCTGACTTCACACTGGGCTCTTTCGTTTCTTGATAGGGGTGCTTCTCTTTGATATCGAACAACCTTGCGTGGGGCAGTAAACACTACACGTACACCAACCCGCTCACCAAATTTTTTTAAAGGCGATGTGCAATTTGATGTTTGTACCAAACTACCGCGACCATACGGTCCCTTTCTGCCGGCTGCTCTTCGGCGACCATGGCTCCGCTGTTTGATTTCCTTCTTTTCGTGCGGGTTGCCTCAACTACTGGGACGAGTAATCCGTCAGGATAGCCCGAGGCTTTCAGGCGTGCAACTTGTGCTTGAAAGGTGCCGTTTAGTCTGTGGTGGCAGGACCGGTCTGATGCATTAAATAGGTAGGCCTGAACAACAGCTCTCTTTGCTAGTTTACTGTGCCCTGATGAGGGGGGCGGGAGTGGTTTGTGCGTACGCGGCTCATATGTATAGCAGACAGGATCATTAGAAAAAACGAGCTTGAGGTCGAGGAAACGGAGGGAATCATCTCGTGGCATTCATTCATTCTGCCCCGCTCGTCCTCGGCGCCTCTCTGAGTTGTTTCTGTCGTAACCTATACTGCCGCTGACGTTTTGCACGTTTGCTGCTGTTGCAAAACACGACAGAGGTGTGGATTCGCGCCGCTTTGCTGGAATGGATACGTAGCGCAGTTAATTGACGAAATGAAAATATTCGTTTTACAAAGCCAACTGTCGCCTTCGTAACATGCCTGAAGCAATCGAACACTGTTCTATTGATTGTCAAGAAATGGCAGTTTATTCGGGGATGTCCTCCGCAGAAATTTGCAGGAATATTTTGACCCTAAGTCTCACAGTATTCGATATCTTGTTGTTCCGTGTGTCGACGTATATACGCCTTCTTTTTTCTTGGTAGGCCTGCATAAGCATATGGAAAACTCGTATGCAGGACCGAAGTGCAGAAAGAACAATTCCCCCAAGATCGCATTTCGCTCAAATGATCGCGCACTTACAACGACATTTAACATCAAAAACAATGTCAGCCGAGTTGGTATACAATTAGGCGTTTAACTTCCCCTTTAAAGTTTTCATTGTGATGGATGCTGTTACGTTATGTGAGGTTTTCAATGTCTGTACTACTCGTTGACCTGTGATTGGTGATGACCATGTGGTGTTCACGATATTGTAAACAGTTCCTGTACATGCGTAATTTCATTCATTCTAAAAATAACACGTAAAAAAGAAATCATGGGTAGCGCAGCGGCTAAGATACGGGGCTTTGGATCAAAAAGTCGCAGGCTGGAAACTCATTGTCGCTATATTGTTCTTTTATTTCCCTTGGTTCCTTAAATTTTATTCTTGCCATTGTATTTGATTTTGATTAATACAACATTTTCTTTATGCAATGCTAGAGTCACGCGTCAGCGATAGTTTTCCTCCGTGAGTCGACATATAAATGGTTACGCACTTAAAAGATACAAAAAAGAAGAACGAGTCCGCGTCGATCAAGCTTGAACTTACTGCACACAGGGATGGCAAACCAGAGGAGCTTGTTAGCGATACCACAGACACGAACGCATCGATTAAAGTTTAAAAAAGAGAGGTAAGGCCCAGTATATAAACATGCACGCAAAGACGCGTGAAATTAGCCTCGCCGAAACTCGAACTGAAGCAAAACGAAGAGCATGGCTTTACAACGGGAACGTGCGAAACAACGCGATAAAGAAGCGAGGGACGCATCAAGAACATGCCGGACCAGGCGTTCTCGTAATTAGCCAGGGGCTAATTTATCGCGCTATATGGGAAAACCAAAAGCAAGAAGAAACGAATCAACAAAAAAAAAACACAGAGAAAGAACAGCCTCTCCGAAATTTTGCCTCAGCTCTTAAACGTAATATCTTCCCCTAGCTTCAATGTATACTTTCGTGTTCGTTTTGCTAAGCATGAGTTTGTATGTATTTCGTTTTTTGTGTGTTTTAGCATTTTACAATATCGCACAGTGTTTTTTGGCTTCGTTTATTCCATCTCTCACAGGCTTGCAGCTACTATTACCACCGCGGAAGCGACAACAAGAAAACGATGCTCACGCGGTGTGACGTCCCCATCGGGCTGCAGGACGAAGCGTTGTTAAAAAAGTCCTGAGGCCACCGCACCACGCTCCCCGCAGACAAGACCCATTACAGAAACCGTCCCTATCACAGCTGCAGCTTCTTCTTTGTTTCTCGGTGCCCTTTGAGTGTTTTGTACAGTTCGTCCAACTTAATTTTTTTTTCTCTCGTCTCGGATTGTCATTAAAGCACCGGCGGCGACAACACCCGCTGCGATGCGCCCCGGCGATGAACTAAACAAACAGGATCACAGAGATGTGGGCTTGCTCGCGTGTGTATATGACTCCCGCAGGAGTAGCGCGCGTGTCCTTCGAAAAAGATATGGCCGAAACGAAAGGAAAGAAAGAAAAGAGCCTCGTGGAAGGGGAGCCTTGCCAAGAGGAGCTCCAGTCAAACCGAGAAAGACAGACGTGGCCCAAGAGGGAGGATCTTACAGCCACGAGGGAGTTGTATCGGAAAATTAATACATACGCACATACATACATACATACATACATACATACATACATACATACATACATACATACATACATACATACATACATACATACATACATACATACATACATACATACATACATACATACATACATACATACATACATACATACATACATACATACATACATACATACATACATACATACATACAAGGGGCGTAATAAAGATTTCTCCTGACTCACTTCTATTTATTGCAGGATGCTGAAACTGCGCATGTGTAATGATGACATAGGTCCCTATAGGTCACGTGCCAATGTGCAACTCTGAACTATTAACGGTCTTTCTTTTACAGGTGCTGAAGTGGTGTGAGGTGTGATAATGGATGCAGTGGAATACAGAGCAGTCATCAAGTTCCTGTATTTGAAAGGCCGCACTCCAAGGGAGACGTTCGATAACAGAGGTTTATGGGGAGGATTCCCCATCATATGATGTAGTGAAAAACTGGCATCGTGAATGTGTTCGGACTTCGGTGGAAACGGCTCCGATTAGGGCGACCCCACTCCGCTATTGATGAACACACCATCCAGCAAGTGGAGGCCGCCATTTTGGAAAATCGCCGCGTAACCGTTCGAGACCTAGCCCACAATGTCAAGATTGGTGTGGGGTTCGTGTAAAAAATCATTCAGGAACATGTTCATATGCGTAAGGTATCCGCTGGCTGGGTTCCCCGGCTGCTCACACCTTTCCAAAAGCAGGAACGAGTCAAATGTTACCAGGCTCTTTTGACCATGTGTTATGGAAACCAGGAGGATTTTTTCAACAGTCTGATTGCACAAGATGAAAGCTGGGCCCATCACTATGATCCGGAGACTAAAGTAGAGTCGATGCAATGGAAGCACTTGGACTCACCGCCTCCAAAGAAGGCACGCGCCCAGGCCTCGGCGGGCAAGGTCATGCTCAGGGTCTTTTGGGACTAGCACGGAGTAGTCTTGAAGGGTGCCACGATTACTGGGGCATACTATGCTTCACTGCTGCGGAAATTGTGGGAGGCCATCAAAAGCGAGAAACGTGGCACGCTCACCAAAGGTGTCCGCCTTCTGCAAGACAATGCCCCAGGTCACAGCTCACATGTTTCCCAGATGGGAAACACACACACACACACACACACACACACACACACACACACACACACACACACACACACACACACACACACACACACACACACACACACACACACACACACACACACACACACACACACACACACACACACACACACACACACACACACACACACACACACACACACACACACACACACACACACACACACACACACACACGCACACGCACACAGATTAAAAATGCAGGTTCTATATTTCTTGCAGTTGGTATTGCATCCGAGTTTATTACAGTGTTTTATTGGAATTGATGGTCCTCTGCTCATCAGTAGTCGGCATGACAAAGCGACTCGTCCCACGTTTGTCGTCAAATAAGAACCACAACTATATAAGCTATCTTCATTCCTGAGATGTAATGTGATGTCATCGGCGAAGACTATCACCTTCACAACACCGCTACCAGGCAGTGGGAGACTGCACACGTAAGGGTATCTACTACTGAGCGCAGAAATGGCTCAAGGCTTAGCACAAGGAGCCCAGGAGATAGAGGGCACCCTTTACAAACACCACGAGTAACGGGAAATGGCGCACTTTCACGACCGTGAAGAAACAATATACTTCGGATCCAGTCCTAATAAGCTGAACAAAATGTGACGAAAAGCCGAACAAGGTCCGTACATTCAATATGCCGCTATGTTCAAGGCGATCGAATGCCTTTTCTTGATTTAGTCAAAGAGAGCACATGCTGACGTGGTCAGCTTGTATGTCATTATGTCAAGCGTAACGAACGAGAGACTGCGTATCTTTCTGCCAGTAAATGAGCATGCCTGATGGTGTATTATTAAGGAAGGCGTCAGGTTTCCGAAGTGTTGGATGAGAACAGCTGCGAAGGTTTTGTAGTCAACGTTGAGAAGCGTGATTGCGCTCAATCCTTCTGGACGAACTGATGAAGAATCGTGCTTAGGTATCAGCACCATAAGACCGTCGCGAAAACTAGACGGCAATTCAAAGTTCTCAAAGCAGCGGCTAATAACAGACACGAAAGTGGCGCCAATATCTTCCCAGAATATTAAACAAAACTCTACGGCTAACCTGTCCGGCCTTGGGGCCGAGCCACGCTTCAAGGAAGATAATGTTGCTTTCACCTTGTGAGCTGACGGTCGTGCACACAGATGCTCAGCGATTTCAGGTGGAACCTGAGGCAGATCACTAAGCATTTCGACGTTACCATGATCCATTCGCATATTCGTACTCGCCGTATTTCCAAGATGTCATGCAAAGAGCGAATAATCACGCGCGGGAGGCGACATAACAGGAAGTGCTCTTGGGGCGCCACAGAAACGAATACATTCGGCTGTCTAAAAAGAGAGTTTCTTTTTCAAAGCTCAGAACTTCAGGGTGTGCGCACGGATTTCGTCTGCATCGCCAAGCAGCAGCTGACAAAGACGATGCTGCGATGAGGCGTTGGAAACGCCTGCATAGCACCCGCTGCCAGGACCGCATCAGCGGAATCAGTTGATTGACCCGAAAGGCAATACAGAACTTCATGGCAGTATCCACCAGTTCTTCTGACGTGCGTCGTCTGAGTGCACGACCTTCGACTGGACAATGCCGACACCAGTGCACATTTAGCAGGTCCCATGACTCTGGGTAACATCTAGCAAGGGAATCGCGCAGGACTCTTGGCAAACAAGAGCGCGAGTCCGCGTCATGTAGAACGCGGATGTCGAGGCGCCAACGTTTTGCTGATGAAGAAGGAGGGAAGCAAACTTCAAGCATAACTGGTCTGTGCTCGCAAATTTTGACAGGAGATGAAGGCAAAATTAACACATCAGATTGTGAGACATGCTGAGCAAAATTGATTGGCACACAGGCACGGTCTAACCTGCTTGACGACGCGCCACGTCGCCATGTCCCGGCAAATGAACAACCACGAAAAAGTCGATATGTACCAAGCAACGAAAAGTTCTGGAAGAGGCGACGCAACTCCCGTGCGTACCAATCAGAGTGACCCCCACCCGGGCCTTGCACATTTGCTGGCGCGTCTAAAACGCAGTTAAAATCCCCAACAAGAACCACGTGACGACCGTCCAGGAAATACACGTTCAAGTCACGATAAAAATTGTTGGACGTAGTGGCGTTAGCGGGCCTATAGATGCACAAAATACGTAACCTAAATGTAGGTAGCACACAATCGAATGCTGACATCCGCCCTGTCTCAAAATAAAAAACGATCTCGCAAGAGAGCTCTGTTGAAAATAATAATACCGACTCCACTAGAGCGTGATGGCGCGATAGAGAAAAAAAAAGCAATTTAGGTTTAAAGTGCGTTTGAAAGCAAGAACATGTCCAATAATGAAAAAAATTTTGATTCTTGCAAGCACAGAATGTCACAAATTTTAGCGCAGGCCACGCTGATAATTTCGGCTTGTTTTACAGGACTTCGGAACCCCTGTGCGTTTAATGAAATAATATTCAGGGTGTCCGTCATATTTAATTAAAAGTGTCACCAAGCCGACCTGGTCGTGTTGTTCAAGTCGGCGCCCCGGGAACAAGTCCAAGGGACATGCAGCACACACGTCACTTCTTCGACCCCTCTCGAAGAAGGCCGCGGTTTCTTTGGCCGTTGTAACTCAGCGCGGCGATCCGGGGCGCCGTCCGAGCCAGAAGCTGAAGCGTGGGCACGCTTTACTTCTCGTGGGACCGTCATTTCTACGTCGAGTCCATCCAGGCTTGGTGATAGTCCAACGCTACTATCAACTCCGAGACTGAAGCTATTTTCAGATGATGATGATGCTGGAAGCGGTTGGGTTGCGGGATCGATGTCATCGCCGCCGACAACTTGGGCAGCCGGGGGATCATTCAGATGCAACGGCGCAGTGGCTGTTGCAGAAGAGCCACAAATTGGATGTGGCGTTGTAAGCGACGCACCTGAGGCACATGAAGCCATCGCAGACTTCGTTGGCGTAGCGAGCGCATAAATTGCAGGGCGAGGTGTTTTAGCCGTGTCCAAAACTTCCGTGCGATCAGGACTGATGGTAGCAGCCGAAGCGGAGGTGCCACCGGCCATAGCACGCGTGCCCTTCGCTGCCTGGGAGGCCAGGGAACATGGCCTGCTGCGATCGGCCACGTCACCAGTAGCACCGTCCCCCCTCTCGGCCAACGAGGCCGGCGAACATGGCGTGTTGTGATTGCTCGAGCTGCATGGTTCTTTGTCATTTGCCGACGCTGGTTGATGCGTTGTCAAGGCAACCTCTTTGATTACGGCGTCATGCGCAGTCGCGACCGCAGGTGACGCCGGAGGTATTGGGGGAAAGGTACCAGCAGTAGCGTCTGAATATGAACGCCGCACAGAGCACACGACTATAGGGTGAGTGTCCCCGCAACTCCGACAAGGACGGTCACATCCGTCGCTTTCGTGGCCAATGATACCACAACGGCCGCAGAACGCGGTGGTGCACTGTGCACGGTAGTGGTCGCTGGGGCCGCACCGACGACACACGCATTGCGAGCCTGTCACAAAAGTCGCGTTATTTCTTCAATTCTCCACCCCCGCATCCTATGCATACACGCTAAGCCTCGCTTCTTTAAGAGTGGGCCGCAAGCCTACGTACCGCACCGTTTCGCAAAGAATGGGGAACGTGATCTAGGGTTCATCCAGGGGACGTTGAGCTATTTGTGTTCGTGACAGCTGTTTTGTGCGTGAAAAAATTGTTCGCCGGAGTTAAGGTGACCGCTGGTAGGGTCGAAACCATGGTGGCTACACACCCCGGCTACGTGAAGCTGGGTGCGTCCGTGGCTGTGGTTTTGCTTGCTATTAAATTGACTGCCGGTGAAGGTGACCGCCAGTGGAGTCTGAACTACGGCGAGAACCAGTGTGGTGCGCGTGTGTGATCCATGTCTGGACGGCAAGAAGTGAACGCCGACGCCTCGAGAGGTTTATAAAAGCGGACCGATCCGACACTTCACCAGTCTGTTCCGGGGACGATAAACGAACGCCGAGCAACTCCGGGGCAAATAAGTTGCCGACATCACGCCCCGACACCGAACACCGTCAGCCGCCGTGGAAGCCAGCCGCCGACGTCGAGGCGCCGACTTCGAGGGTCATTTATGGGCCGCATCGGTTGGGACTGACTGTCGGCGCGCCCGGTTGACTGCATGTCACCTTTGATTCTGTGGACTGTGGACTCTAAATATTTGCTTTCCCGATTACGATTTAGGAATGTACTTTGAACTGATGTTCCTTGTTCACGTTCTGATTGTAGATACTAATTGTTCAACATTGTTACAGCTGTTCTTTGGAATTGTCACTTTCATATTTTTTCTGTCTAACATATTCACATCCACTTCTTAATAACGCCAGTTTGTTTTGTTGCTGAGAAATCGCATTAAATTAAGGGCCTTTGCTTGATTTCATCAGGCCTTTGTCTCTTTCACGAGGGCAATTGGCGAAAGCCAGGCAGCAGACACCCCCTTATGCCACTACTCAGGAGAAGCTAACGCATCGACTCTGAGTCGTGACACAGCCACGGTAGTCAAACGTCATACGGTGACCAGATACTTGCAGATAAGTGGGGACAGGGGTTGTGGTGCTCATTTCCATTCGAACGAATTGGGTGCCCGTGAGCCACGCCATGTTCTCCGCGCATAAGACCAGGGTTGACAGACAGAACCTTGCCGTGCGGTGATAGTGCCTCGACGAGGGCTTCATTCGGAACGAAGGACGGCAGGAACAGGCAGGTTACGTTGGTGACCTGCGTGCCGACGGGAACGACAGGACAACGCTCGCCACCGATGACAAGGCAGCCAGCATCGACGTTTAGAGCAATGGAAGCCATGCCCTTGACAGTGACTTGGTAGTTGAAGCCTCCCATGTGCTGAACGCAATAGACCTCAGAGAGGCCAACTATTGAGGCCGTCGCGTCGACGTCATCAGGTATTCGTCGACATCGCATGCCTGGGCCTTCGAAGAAGTCCACTGAACTATAGGTGTCATGGCGTGAAAGGTGAACGCCCCTGCCGTGAAATACGCAAAGGTCAGCAGAAACACTCCTTCTTCCCGTGGAAACAGTCAATAAATCAGAATGATGCTGGAACAGCTAACATACGCTATTCTGAAAAGCCTCCATGCTTGCTCTGGGTAATTTAAAAGCTTTATTAACATATCTAATTAGCATCACGGGCCGCAACATAAATCTGTTTAGATAATACTCATTGCACTCGCATCATTTGCTTTAATCGAACATTAACAAATGCTAGATGATCTGTATCTGTAGCTGCGTTGTTGAACGTTGGCAAGCAATATATACCACAAATGGCGGCGCTACGCCGCGGGGCGTTCAATATTGCAGAGAAAAAAAAAATCGCAGTGCCGCCCCAAAGGCGGAGCACCGATTGCGATAGCATATTAGTAGATAGGTGTATGAAGTACGGATAGTAGTTTTATCGGCCGTATAAACTTGTAAACATTCGCTTACTAACTAAATTAACAATGATAGAATGTGTAAGCGTGACTCAGCGAGGACGTAGAAAAAAAAACAGCCACACAGAGACAGCGCTGTCTCTCTGTGTCTGGTTCTTTCTACGTGCTTGTTCAGTCGCGCTTACACATTCTATCATGGATTCGAACCAACTGGCATCATTTCTGCCTTCCCACCTATGCGATTTCATGTGGCGTCTAGGGTGACAAGTGCTCCCAACGCGTGACAGGCTAGAACGGTGGGGCATAGTCCCATCTTCGCTGTGTCCCGATTGTCCCCTTCAATAATCCAACAAACATATGCTGCTGCAGTGCGTCGTTGCCAGGGTATTTTGGAGGGTCGTGCATAATGGTTTCCGGAGCCTTGGAGTTAACCGCTTTATTAGATCTGGTCGCTGCTCATGTGGCCGCTTCGCGTGACCCTTAATTGTTGCGATGGCCTTTTCTCTATGGTGAAACCGGTGCGAGGCAGTTGCCGCGGGGCATTGTCGCCGCGGTCTGTTGCCACTTTTGGAGAGGCTGTACTCTGAGCTCCGGAAGCTCTTGCGTCGAAGTGGGCCGCCGCTCTGCGCAGCTCCAACCTCAAGACACAAGAGTGGGCTGTCCAGCAAGCCCGAGAGGCGGCGACGAGGCAAGGCCTCGAAGTCCCCTCATGGGAGACCTGAGCCCGGATCATCAAATTTGCCGGATTCAGAATAAAGTTGTTTCCATCCATCCATACTCTGAGCTGCTGTCGTTTCTGCCAGAGGAGTTGTTCTTCCTCGGGAAGAGGATTCCCATGGACAGTGGTCATGTCGTTTCCTGTCGGTGGCTGATGGACGAGTATGGATTAATTTTCGACCAGCCCGGTTCTTGTAGCCAGGACATAAAAAAGTATTCATTGAATGTGCATAGAACGTAGGCGCCGTGCTTTCTGTGTGCGTGCTCTCGCCTGCATGATCGCTTCTGTATATACACATCTCATAACATCCCTACAAAATTATATAAAGTGTCTTTGTCACCTCATCATTGTACATAACCATTGTGTACACTGCGTATCTTGAACATCATTTTATACATGTGACAATTAATTTATGTGTAACTGTGCGCTTCCGTTGGTCTATGTAGCTATATGTTAGTGAGCGAGGACTCGGACACTACTTTGAAAACGTGTTGTGTATGCAAAATTCATAGTTTGTATATGTTATCGTCCCCGTGTAATTGCGCCGTAATTTCGTATCGTTTCTTGTTACAATAAACTTTATCTCTAAAGAAGAGCCTGGCAACGTGTTTTAACTAAATTAACCAGCACGGAGTCACCCGCGCACAGGTAAACATGAACACATCTCGCTCGATTAGCGCAGAAACTCAATGTCGAAATTCTGGAGTCAGGAATCGCGGCAGCAGCAAGCGAGTTGGCATTCATGCATCTCTCGCTTCAACGCGAACGAAACGTCAAAAGCACAGCGCATACGGAGCTACCGGCACTACGCGCACTCTGCAAACATCGCAGATCGCTTTGAAGATGAGGCCCGCGCGGGCGCGCAAATTGCTCCACGTCGCAGATCGCTTTCAAGACACATGAGCGCCGGCAAGGCGTCCTTACCGCGTCCGCTAGAGGCGTCTACTACGGCGTCCAGGATTCGCGTGGCCAACGCCGTAGTGGAAGCCGCAGTTGTCTCCACTCTGTACAGAGCGGCAGGCGAGGAGGACATCGAGGAACCCTAGCAGCCGCCGATGAAGAACGCCGCTCCACCCTCGCCTGACCCCCACTGCCTCGCGCGCGACAGGAGAGGGCACGCATCCGGGCCGCGTTCCTCTCTCGCGCATGCGAGATTGAGCGGCTTACCTTCACACGCTTTCACTCATGCGGAACCTCACGACGACGCGGAAGGCAGGAATGCCCCTGGAGTGTTCATATAGTTGCTATCGCAATAAAAGAAACTCAGTGGAGATTTAGCGGAAAATTCGAGAGAAATGCGCTAGCCTTACGTCGCACCTCTTTGAGGTCCCCAAGCCATGCTCCCTGAAGGATGGCAGAAAAAAGCGCCTCTTCAGCTTCACAATCGCTCTCTCCCTCTCTCTGTCTCTCTGATTTTAAATAGCGTTATATACATCCGTGTTCTTTCCCATCTTTTCCATCCATTCTCTATCTCTACCGCGTGACCGGCTTCACACACCTCACATGTACACCTAAACTTTTAGAGCGCAGCTCTTAATAGAGAGTTTTAGCTCAGCGGGTTTACGTTTCGCTCCGCTCGCGGTCTCCACCGTTGCGCCAGCGGAGCGGCTCGCGAAAAAAGAATTTTAGCCCGGCGGTTCACTCACCCGCTCGAGCGGAGAGAGCGGGGCGCTCTGCTTCCCCACCTAGTGGTCCGAACAGGAGTTACTGAGAAATGAATTTGAATGACGCTTGCTTTTATAATGCAAGAAATGTTGAATAAAGATATATTACGTGTTCTCAGTACATTATTTGTTAATAATATACTGAGTACTAATGTACGGGTCAGCGCCGCAGTCGCCGTCGTCGATGTAGAACTGCCGGCGTTCATGTTCGCGGCTGCCATCTTCCATTTCCCATACACGCCCGCGCGCGCTTACGCACGCTCGCGCGCTGCGTATACCCTCCGCTGGGGAGTGCTTTCCAGCGGGCGTAAACGCTGCTCCGTAAAACCGCTGGCCGCCTCAGCGTTGTGCGCATGCGCAGTCGAGTCTCCGCTCGCCCGCTCCGCTCCGCTGGCCGTAAACCCGCTGGGCTAAAACTCTCTAATGCCTGTTGCTGCGGCAAGCGTCGGCGAGCGTCGGCGGCGGCGTAAGCGAGCGAACGAGCACGACGGCGAAGAATGAAAGAGCGAACGCGCAGCGGCAGATGAAAGAAGGGAGCCGCGAACGGCGGAGACTAATGAGAGCGGACCTTGCAGTAACATGCGCGCGAGGACTGGGTTTCATGCAGTCGCCCGACCGCTCGATGCCTACTCGTATCTGGTCTCAGCCGGACCGCTCCTTTCGTACTATCGACTGCAAGCGTCAGCTCTCGTTCGCGCTTGTTTACTTTGCTTGATTTGGTCTCGTTCGCGCTTGTTTCTACTGCGAGGGTTGCAATTGTTGTGTAATCTGAATGAATGCGCAACGCGAATTGCGTAGTATTTTCTGGAAGCCAAGCGGCCTCAGCGATTGCGCTAGAACCTGCGACGAGTCATGCATGAAAGCCGACGCGCTTGGCCCGAAGATCAGATTATCGACGATAGCCGACCATGCTACTTGTCTCTATCAAATTGTTTGCCTGAATATACCGCGAAATGAAACCACGCATAGAGCTGCGCTCAAACTTCGCCTTAGCGAGTATCGTAATCGTAGGTGAATTTTCTTTCCACTCTGACCCCTCCTGATGTTAGTGCAATAAAAACTACCGACGGAACCAATCTTGGAATGATAGCTCTGTAAGCGATAGCTGGTGCATTATACAGCAACAGAAACCCTGCAGATTTCAATGATGAACGAGCACCTCAGCCACCATCATGGTCCTTGCAGAGAAAGTGGTACCTTTAGTTCAATATTAAGACGCGTTCATCACAAGACACGACGTGCTTCAACTTGCAGAAACGTGCTACAGTGCAAGAGTACGATGACAGACAGGCAACAAGTTTCGAGAACGAACACGTCTTGCAACTTTTTGCTTCATCGTTATCTAGCTATATTCTATCTCGTAAGTAACCTGCAGCAATACCGAAAATAAGGGTGAACACAGTCAACATCCTTGCACTTGACGCGACTGTCAAATTATTGGAGGGAATAGACAGGGTAAGGGTTTCTTGGAACATATACGTTAAGGCGATAGCTTAGGCCCCCTGCACATATAAGTCGTGTACCGTAATTTAGGTTACCGCCGGTTACAATGATTACGTAACAACATGGAAGCGCCTAGACCGCCTAGTTCACCCGCTTCGATCCGAATTCGCGTTTTTTTACTACTTCTCCGCGCTGAAAGTAAGAAATGGCCACCAAAACAGCCGTCGCCTAAGTATCATTACGCTGTGAAGGAGAGGAGGAGGAGGAGACAAAGGAGAGGAAAGACAGGGAGGTTAGCCAGTGTAAGTACCGGCTGGCTACCCTGTGCTGGGGAAAGGGGCAAAGGGAATAAAAGGAGAAAGAAGAAGAGGGGGAAAATGCAAAAAAAAGAGAAAATTCACACAGTAACGCGAAACTACGCGCTACAACGTTCAAAGGCGGTCGCACAATACGCTGTGAAGGGAAAGCATTACGCATATGGGCATTGAGATCAGCTGTGCAGCGCCGACCCACAAAAAGTGGTTTGGTTTAAATTTAACAGAGGGCGCCACTACATTGGGGCTGGTGATGCGTTGACAAGCCTGCGTCAATAATCTACTACACTCCGCTCTAGTAAACCCTACGTGACGACGGCGGCAAGCGAAGGCCCATTGAGACGACTAGCTGATGATACGCGTGTGTGAAGGCATTTAGAAGGTCGTTCGCCTCCTACCTGTTGAGTAAGGAGGCTACGAGGAACTGCTAAGAAAGATTACGCATGAAGCGAAGCCCTATTCATTTAAACGTGGCTTATGGGTTGCAGCGCCAAAACATTTGTTACATCAACGCACCGGGAAGTATGCACGGCGAGCAGACGCCGAGCAGACGGTGCAGCGCGTTTAAACGCATATTGAGGGGCTTTCGCTCTTTACATCGGTTGAGCAGTCTTGAAGCTTTCACAGTACTGCAAGCGACTACGGCGATAGAGCAAAGAATATGGACAATCGCTATTTATAAGGAAATTGTTGCCATGCGACGCGCCTATAGCTGCCAAGCGTCTCAAACGCTGCCTTGCACGAGTTTAATCTGCCTTTGCTTGGGCATGCGTCCAGAGTTGCTGGTCCGAACTTTGGCCTACAAACGGCAATAAAGTTTATTACTCCTCCTCCGCCGTCAGTGGTCTAATGGTTAATGTATCCAGCCTCTGTGCCGGGTCGCCGGGGCTCGAGACGAACTATAAGACATTTTTATTTATTTGTTTCATTTATTTGTAAGGACCAAAAGTGGCGTATAGTGTCACATATTGGTTATAAACGAACATAGGCATACAAACCGCAATATAGGGAGAAGGGCCAGAGAAAGCTCAGGCTTGAATGAAATCATAATAAAGATCGTTTATGCAAGTTGTGTCAGAGATACGCCGCCGTGAAGTACCCAACGTGTATATGTAACCAAGAAAATGAAATTAATGCAATATTCGCAAGATAAAAGAATGGTAATGAAAACAGTCCTATTGAACATGAAAAAAGAAGAAGTTGGCTCGATTATAACTAGATAGCATACAGCGGAAGCAGCCGTGTAAATAACCCTTATGTGAAGTAAAATTGATTTAAGGGCAGACTGTCCAATAATGTTTGTTTCATAGACCACACATTTCAATTTAAGTAACAGAAAAAGAAAAGAAAACGCAAAAGAAAACTATTCCCAAGAGCATACACAATTCTTTCCGGATTGAGTTACTGATCGATCTCTTCGCTGCAAGATCAATCGGTCCATCTTTTGGTAGGTCCTATCCCTCCGTAAGAAACGCAGTGCAGATTTGGAAGTGTGCTGCACGTTGAATGGCGGGGGCCTGATTTTGACCACTCGATCTTCTTCCATTAACGCAACAGCATAAATAAAGTGCGCAAATTGTTTGTATACGATCTAACAAAGATGAATTTCACCGTCACATGACGCGCGGGAGAGTGGAGACTGCCATTAAAAGAAAATTCGGTGCTCGGAAGAGTCTGCCACTGCATTATAAGCAGTAACGGCCTCCCGCCTAACCACGCACCACGTGGAACCGGGTAACGACGGTATACTGCGAACCTTGCATCAAGCTTTAATGCAAGAATGTGTAACACGCATGCGATGCTCTCATATGTACGGACCCAGGCATAAGCCGCGGCAGCGACCCTCCCTATCTCATTAAGGCCGGCATCTTCCTCCCGCCTCGTCGCAAACGAGGAACAATTCCAGACGTCGGACGGGAAACGGATGTCTTCTCGGAACTGGAGGTTCTTAGCTTTCGTTGTTAAGTCGCCCCATATCCGTGGCCCACCCCTATGCAAGTCGCCAGTGGCCCCACGGGGTGCGTAGCACTTCTTTGCCCTCGGCACATGCGAAAATTCTAAAGAAAACAAACAAACTCCGGCTGAGAACTGCAGAAATTAAAGAAGCGAAAAGAAAATACACGTTCAGATGAAGACGGAAAAACGAAAAACAGAGGCGTGCAGCAGGCACTGGCAACATTTTGAAAACAAAAGGAGCGGCTGGGCCCCCCCTTCCCGTGTGTGTACGCTGGATGCAAATGTCGTCGAGGGCCCATTTGAACTAAGCAACGACGAGAAAACCCGGAACAAGTACAAACCGAAACGAAAGCCTCGAATACTTCGCACCGAACTCGAGAAGACAAAGACGACCGCTAAGAACAGCAAACAGGGAAAGCATCGACGGTGGCACGCACGGTCTCACTGGACAAGGAAAAAAAAAAAGAAATCGTTAAGAGTGTGGCTAACACAAGGACAAAAGAAGGACACGCGCAACAAACACAATAAAAAAAGAACGAGAAAGGAAACAAACGCAAAGTGAACTGGAATTAACGAGAGAGGAATGAATGACTTAAGGAGAGGGCAGCAGGGGGGGCTCTGAGGAAACACGGGGGAGGGGAAAAGGATGTGGGGTCCGGGTCGACAACAATCCCGACTCCTTAAAAAAAAAAAAGAAGAACTTTAAATGGTCAGAAAGAGTAAGAGAAGAATGAAATGAGAAGAACAGAAAGGAGTGTGTTTTGCCGGGGAGCAGCTCGGTGAACAAGCAGGATGAAGCCGGCCCCAGGGAATAAATTAGAATCGCAACGAGCGCCGGACAAAACAGGGGGTATACGGTCACGACGGTGCAACGAAGAGGATGTCCTGGCGCGATGGGCGATAGCTGGGACTCCCAGGGCGGGGGCCCGACGCTTTGACCCGCCGAAAAACGAGACGAGGGCGGAGCGGGTCAGCTGAGTGAAATCCTTGCCGTATCGTCGAGTTACATTTCCTTTACTAGTACATTGGAGATATAGCGTTCGTAATGGCTATAGTGGCCAAATAGCATAGCTTAGCATAAAAAAGAAAACCCATATAACTCGTTACTCATGTAGCAGTTGAACTTCTAGCTGGTTTTCGTGAATGTGCGATGTACCGGTTTCGAAGTGCGAGGGAAGTGAGGAGCTTTATCGAGAGAAATACGGACTGTGACACCATGTGTCCTTGCCCAGCAAACTGAATTTTGATAAATTCGAATCTCTCACTTGGAAAACAATGTTCTACAAATCCTACCAAGACTGTACACTTTAAGAACCTTGCGCTGCTTTATATATTGACTTAAATAAGAATAAATAAAAGAAAATCTCCGAGTTTTAGGGGCTACAGCGTGCCACAATATGATTATGTGGCACGCTGTAGTGGAAGACTTCGGGTTATTTTTACCACCTGGGGTTCTTTAACATGCACGCAAATCTAATATGCACGAGAGCGTTTTTGCATTTCGCCCCCCATCGAAATGCGGCCGCTAATGCACGGATCGAACCCTTAACCTCGAGCTCAGCAGTGCGGTGCCATAGCCATGCATGTATTTAGGTACATAAATTGCTGACATCATGTCTCCACTGCCTTGTCTTTCATAGGGTGCTATGAGGTGCGAGTCGTTTGGCCTTCCATGCCAAAAGGAATACTGTGAGAAATAGCGAATGCACAGCGAGAAAGTTGGAAGGACAGCGAAATATAAAGGAATCTTTCAGTCCAGACACTTGGGGGAAGGGGGGATACTCTGGAAGTGTCGACCTAGTGAACATGGTCATTTCGCCTGCTGAGGAAGTTCTGATTCGCTGGGCCCCAGCCAGGGGCCCCAGCCAGGGGCCCCAGACAGGGGCCCCAGACAGGGGCCCCAGCCAATCAGCACTTCAACAGCAGACGAAATGACCATGTCCGCTAGGTGCACACTTACAGAATAACCTCCCCCCCCCCCAGCTGTTTTATTCTTGTTACAAGCCTGAGCATCACTAATTTTAAAACTGACATTGGACTTCCTCACTTCTCGTACAGGTGCTTTTAATGAAGAAGCGAGGTTTTCTGTTTCGTTTTTCAGCAACTGTGGCGTGACAACGCATGTTTGTCCTGGATACCTTATTTCACCTCTTCCTACAATTACAGTCACTTGGCGTGGTTAGCGAAGAACGTTTGAGTGCCCAGCATTTATTTAATGCGATTCTCAGTAAAACACGCCCAGTGTTTGCAACCAGTAATTGCGTGCTGTCCGCATTTCACTTTCTCCACGTCTCTTTGCGATGTTCCCCATTCGGCGACAGTTCAGAAAATAGAATAAAGCTGTGTCATGCTGCTGAGAAAAAACAGCTTGGTACGTCACATAGCACGAATACTAAGTGCCAGGTAGTCTTCATGAGATTGGCTGGAACGGGCCCCAGTATGAAATCTCAGAAAGACGATGTTCAGCGCTTGATGTGTCTGCAGGTGTGTGTCCTTGTTTTCTGGGCTTAACCTTACCGACTTCACCCTTAAGGATAGACAAGTCGCTGTGGTTAGCTTATATGGGCCCCTTGGTGTAAGATTACACTAGGAGAATGCCAGCAAATTTGAAAGTAGAAAAAAATCGAGAAGCAGACATAGAGAAAGAGACAGTATAGTATAGTGCAGTTCTCCTAGTATAATCATCCACCAACTAGCCCAATAAGCCACTTTCATGAAATCGGTGTAAGATGTATCATGTATGGTCGCACTAGTGAGTTTCACCGGCGCTGACACAATGACTTGTGAGTGTTGTTCTACATAAAACAGGTGATGCGGACAAAACAACATGCAAAAATGTATTTTCTCAGCTCTGTTGACTCTCGTGCTAAAATCTCAGGTCAGCCCGAGGAAACGTGCGAAGACACTGCCGAGCAAAATCTCAAGCGCCCTTACATATGCTGGAACAAGTCAAGATTTTCCGCTAATCACGTATTATCGTCTATGTTGTCGCACAGAAGCAGCAACTGCTGTTACGAGGCATGTTGACATAGAATAGGGTTAGTCATTATGGCTTCACTCACAGAACTGCCAAGAAAGAGTTTTGCATGACAACTTGTGGCCGAATGTGAATGGCTGTTAACATGCATGAAGCTGAGGAAGAAGGTGATGGCTGATAGGTTGAAGCGGAATGAGTCATTATTGTTCACACCAAGGTCCTCGTCACTTGCATGACCTTTATTTTTTTTGCTGGGCACACGAACCACGCAACAGCTTTTTCTTGCGAATAATAAAAAAAAGAAGGAAGTTGTGGCCTATACGCGAAACAATTATAGTGATACCAATATTTAGTGCTGCGCTCGCGAACTCTTGAGACGGTGTTCTAACTATACGTCGGTGCAACATGTTGGCACGAAGCAGCACGCAAGACAACTGCTGCTGGTCAGAAGAAACAGCTCCCTGGCAGTTACCAGGCGTCTCAGAACGTTTGCTTGATGACGATCGCCGGTGGCGTTGCAAGTGGCCCACCTCAGTAGTGCACGAGACGAGGTCGAGAGGGAAACCATCGGAGTTTGTCGGCGCCCAGTTAAACATTAGATATGGTTAGCTTGACGTTTAAAGTCTGTCCCACTTCGACTAGTATGCCTACACACAGCAGCTCACCAAAAACTCTACTGTGCTTATACCGCACGAGCGCACAGTGCTCATTCCAGTAGCGGTATGTACAGCGGTGTCTAGACAATTAAAAAAAAGGCTGTTCAATAATAAAAAAATTAAGAAAATAGCAAGGGATTTCCGCTTTAAGCTTATAACCCCGTAACAGAGCAGTAGAAATGATATTGCAATACTTTAAACTTCATTTCTTGAGGAATCTTAAGTCGGAGAGAATTGGCGCATTATAACCCACTTTCAAGTATAACTCTAACTCGCCAGTACGACTTTTTCAAAAACCTTCGTATCGCAACATCTTCATATAAGCAATAAACCGATAGTATAATCTTTCCCCGTCTCGTATTTTCCAAGAGACGCAGTTTAAAGAAGCTCGGTACACGTTTCTGGTGCAGATTTATGGATTTGTAAACATCGTGCTTTAATATCTTTTTAATGTAGCGATTTCCAGCAATCTTCGCAAAAAATAATCAGTCACTAAATCTAAATCTTGCCTTCTACAGTTTCTAGAATTCAGCTTTCTTGTAAATGAAATAAAGTTTATTCAGACCAGTTGAGCGGCTGTAAATTGAGAGCATGAATTTAGGCGTTTAACCTGTACCTTAATAGCTAAAGAAAGACGTTTCAACCGAAGCTGCAGCACATCAGTAGCGCCATTAAATGAAGAAGTAAAACATTATTGTGCAAAAAGGCGAGGACAAAGAGGACACACAGCACAGGTCAGTGTCTTTGTCGTCGTATCTCGGGCTATGATGTTTGCTTTCTCGCTGTGAACCAACTCACCCGAGACATCATTTGGCGAAGTCACTAAATCACTTAAGATCTGCAGAATAAATAACAGACTGCACAAGAAATTACCTTCCAGTCCTGCAGTTCTTCAAGTTCGAGAGAATCGCCCGAGAAGTTTCAGGCAGAAAGCTGACAAAAATGCTCCATCGACTTGGTCCTATAATTACTTCAGACAAGGAAAAACCCAATTTAGTGCGCTAAGCTTTGGAGGAATGAAGAAAGTTACATGACGAAAATAGGACAGGATAAAGAATGCGACAGGAGGAAGCAAGGACAGGAGCAAGAAGGCGACAGTACATATGTCGTTTTCTTCCTTCCTTCATTGTTTTGCGCACCAGAACGGGGTTTTCCTTGTCTTAAGTAATGTTTCACCACTTTCGTCTTAAAGGGACCCTGAAACCACTTGGCGATTTTTCATAAACGTACTGAGCTGTTAGGGTAGTTCTCTCTTATCATTAAGTGGCGGATTTAAGCGCTTCGCGTAAAACGTGTAATTTATTATAATATTTTAAAAATGTGCATCGCTACGAATCGCAGCGGTGCCACTCCCCTGTGTTTTCAGCCGCCCCCTCACAATTGACGTAGTTAGCCCAACTGACGTCAGTTGGGCGAGCTATCCGATTTGCTACCAAGGTCGCGTCATAGATAATTTTTCGGACCTTATGGTAAACAAATGTTGTTCGTAATAATTGGAAGGTTAGATAATTTGTTTCTATAAAAAAGTAACAGAAAGAGAATACGAAACGACAATTTATCACTACACTCAAGCACTTCCGGCGCACAGCATGTGTCGTCTGCTCGTGTTACAACGTTTCTCCGCTTGACGCGAGGTGCGCAGTCAGTGCTGGTCTCGAACTTTCTTTGTGCGAGCGCCATAAATCGCCCTTGCTACGTTGTGGGCTGCAAATCTAGCGATTGGTGACATGTCGAGCTGCGACATCGTGTTCACCTGCAAGGCAACGTGCGAGCAGAGTGGCTGCAGTGCATCGGGCTGTCGGTATCCGACCGGCGCCAGCATCTACGCGTTTGCTGCAGTGACTTCAAGCCGGAGGATTACTACACCGATGGAGAGATCTAGCGTGCCCGGTATTGGGGTAAACGCATGTGCAAGCGGACTGTGCCGGGGTGTTTTATTGTATGACTACCGCATGCGCTCCGCACGCACGTAGGCTGTGCGCTGAGATGCATGGAGTACATCGCAGCGTTTGGAAACACTCACAAAATCCTGGTGATCCGAACTACTACAGCCGTTGGGTGATAGACATCAGGGGCCGAATGTACAAAGCTGTGCGGTCGTATGCGATGGTTCCCAATGGCCGGCCGCCTTTGCTAATGATATCTGTATAGCTTCGCTATTGGCTGGAATTTACTCTTCTGATAAATGACAGCGTAAGAATTTTTTTTGTGAATGCGGGCCCTAGCTGCTTCGCGAAGACGTTATCAGAGCACTTGTATGGTGCAGGGCTTCATACTTTTCTTGGTACCACTGGTGCTCTCCTTTTTTTTTTCGATAACACCAGCTTATAGCTTACTATTTCATTAAACATAAAACACGTTCATAGTACAAACGGAATTTTCGAGCAGCATCGACACCCAGGATACTCTTCAAAGTTGTGCCCCTCCTGAGAGGCCCATAGTTAAGGAACATACAGCGCACTATTTTTTTTCAGCAGAAAGTACACATGTCTGTAGATTTGATTACCTTGTAGCTGCGCAGCGTAGATCAAGTTTAGACGTGTTAGTCATATCACTGCTTCAATGATGAGTGTTATCTTTTACTAGTTTATGTCGTATTATGTCTGATTTCATTAGTGCCGACACGAAAGCTATCCTGTTCTGTGCAGTGTTTTGTATAGTATATTCTCGCAGGTCTATGCATTGAAGTAAGGCGCCTATATAGCAATGAATTGCCCAAGAGTTCCAAGCTGGACTTGGTTTACGTTCACGATAGCAAATTAGCATAGAGGACGGGACTTGTGAAAGAGACGAGACAGCGCGCTGAATGAACCAGCGGTCGCGTAAAAATGAATCATGGCGGTTTTTTGTTCTAAATTTTACATCAGTGCTAAATATCTACAAATGAGTGCCCTTTATATTCGTGTTTTTTTATACAATACGAATGGCATTCCGCGAGGCCTGATGAGAAAATAAAAGCAAGTAAAAAAACATCATATAGGAACAGGCTGCTATACTCGTCGTGCAAGAACTGCAACAATGTCTCTGAAAACTTGTGCTTGACCACCCGCCGGTTACGTCAGGTAGCTCTGAGTGCGGATTTGTTCATAGAGTCAGTCTTGATTTGACAGGGTTATGACTATATATGCAACGACACTTTTTATCTGAATGCCGTTACACTCGCTTGGATCGCACTTCTCGTTGTTAACAATGCCATTCGCCAACCACAGAAACAAAAATCTAAAGGATGAATTTATACTCAAAGCCCATTTTCTGAAGACTAAGCACAGACGTATCCTTGTCTCGTCTGACTATTGACAAGGACAGCGTACTCCGCATTGTGCGATTCAATGTGCGGCCGCTCCGCTTTGTTAGCGCGCATCGGTCCGGCGCGTCTCAGACTCGAGACCAGGGCGGCTAGGTTATCTTCCGCTTGCATCCTGGCGTCGTTCATTAGCGAGCGGACGGAAACAGCATCGTTTTCTCGTAAGGTCATGTCCAGACCAGACAAAACGGTTTGCGTTTCAACTCCCTTCCCACTGCGTACTTCCCCCCCCCCCCCCCTCCTTTCCTGACCTTTTACCGTTGTTAGTTTCTTTCACTCGACTGCTGCTTTGTCCCCGCCGCCATTCTTTCGGCTGGTTTGTCCGCTCAGCGACCGTAAGACTGCGCAGGGGACTTGTTCGCCCGTACGCACTCGATATTTGCATGTTGTCCCTTTGCTCTGTGCGTTGTCGCGTCCTTCTGTCACAAGGAGTGAGCCCTGTTCGGGCCCGTTTTTGTGGTTGTTCAAACGGGGCTGCTGTTTATTGCTTTTCGGGGGGTGTTCCTGTTGTTCCGGCTTGAGCGTTATGCTTCGTCTTCGTTTGCACGCTTAGATCATACTGTCTTGAACCCATAAACTCGAGTCGCACGCACAAGATACTGTTACTTCAGAAGCCATTTCGGAAAGCGTATATACGAGCGCGAAAGGAAGAGAGACTGTCGCGTGACATGCCCTGCCGTGCGTTTTCTTTTCAGAGAATCATTCGTACACTGTCTCGAGGCAACGCGAAGGAACAGTAACAATGCAATCAACGATTAAAATTTTTCCTTCTCGAACACCTTAATAAATGGAGGGCGCTTAGTACTGTGTCTACGAGAAGAGTTTAGATCGTGGCCAACACTACCGTTTTTAAGAGCCCCGTTCAGCCATGGCTCCTTGAATCGTTCGCAGAATGAAGCTGACAAAACAATAGTAATGCCAATTATGTCTTCTTTATGCAAGCCTCAAGCTGGCCTCGCGAGACAAAGCATTTTTCTTAGCATGTTTCCAGCTCCTTCCAAATAATCGTGTTTTTGTTGTCAACACAATAACAGAGCATTCGAGGGAAAACTTACGGCTCGATTTCTTATCAGAATTCTCAGACTAACGTGGGAACTAGTGGATATACATGATCAGTGACTGCACCCGCCGTGGTTGCTCAGTGGCTATGGTGTTGGGCTGCTGAGCACGAGGTCGCGGGATCGAATCCCGGCCACGGCGGCCGCATTTCGATGGGGGCGAAATGCGAAAACACCCGTGTGCTTAGGTTTAGGTGCACGTTAAAGAACCCCAGGTGGTCAAAATTTCCGGAGTCCTCCACTACGGCGTGCCTCATAATCAGAAAGTGGTTTTGGCACGTAAAGCCCCAAATATTATTATTATTATGATCAGTGACTGCAGGATGCGCACGTCAGAGCAGGCGGCGTACTCTCACAAAATAGTTTAGTGTGCAACACAGTGTACGTCGACGCGTCACGCCGTGGTGTCTCGGTGATTACAGCATTTTGCGGCTGCGTATTGTGGGACGGGCTGAATCTCGCTACCACGGTTGCACACTTTGACAAGGCAAGAAAGCAAAAAATAAAAAATAATAAATAACAAAAGCACCCTTGTGGCTTGCCTTATCTCCCGTTATCAGGTCGTTAAGACGTAAATTCAAATTGGTTCTAAGAGTTTAAAACTAAGTGGTTTATGTATGTATGTATGTATGTATGTATGTATGTATGTATGTATGTATGTATGTATGTATGTATGCATGCATGCATGCATGCATGTATGTATGTATGTATGTATGTATGTATGTATGTATGTATGCATGCATGCATGTATGTAAGTATGTATGTATGTATGTATCTATGTATGCATGCATGCATGCATGCATGTATGTATGTATGTATGTATGTATGTATGTATGTATGTATGTATGTATGTTTTATTTCCACAAAAACTAAATACAGCCTTGCGGGAGTAAAGTGGGGAAAAAAGCTGCTCGTAGCAGCTTGACCAGCCCCAAATACCCTTAATACAAAAGAAAGAAGGAGCAGCAGAGCGGAAATACAGTTTTCCCAAGTACTTACAAATTCAAGCACTACAAGATATCATGCATGCGCATCGAAAATCAGGCAAGGAAGAAAAGAAAGAAAAGAAAAAATAACAAAAGCAACATGCGAGCAAGTAAGCTAAAAACACACAAAATCTCACTGCACTTGATAAGCATATAGGCATTGTACAACTCTCATATGAGAGAAAAAAATCAAGAATATCAGGAGGAGAACAAGTCACAATATGAATTTTATCAACAATAAGATCATTTAATAACCGTGGTAGCCCGGAGCAGAGGATTTGTGATCCTTAGTTTGTGCGCGATTTTGGTACGTGCCAGTACTCTGGCTTTCTTGTACTGCATGGAGTTTCGTGTAGCTTCAAGTTAGCCATAAAAGTAATGTAGTTTCTGTCTTTTTTTTCTGTTCATTTTTGTACGGAAGCACAAACGATACTTTAAATGGGCCTGTATGTTTGGTGTCTTAAGTTTATGAAATAAATAAGCTGAAGGGAAATCGTATTGTTCATTACAAACAGCGAACAGCCTTCTTCTGCAGTATGTACAGCCTGTTCATATTTGTTTCAGAAGGGGTAGCCCAGACAAGACAACAATAACTTAAATGGCTGAGAAAAAGTGAATTATATATCAAGCATTTAATAGAGCGAGGACGATAGTTCAAGGAATAAAAAATTCCAGTGATTTGTGAAAGCATACTAGCAAGAAAATCTATATGGCTATGCGAGGTCATAGTATGATCAAAATATGCACCTAGCGATTTTACCGAATTTACAAGTTTAATTTTAGAATTGTTCATTAGCAAATCTTCCGCTAAAGTAATTTGCGTGTTCTTAGCACGGAATAACACCGCCTTAGTTTTTTCCCAAAATCATAGTCAAACCATTGTCAAATGACCATTTGTACAGTTTATTCAAAACTGCATTAGCTCTTGTAATCAATTCGGCAGAGCGATTCGATGAAAAGAATAACGTAGTGTCATCAGCATAGATTACGTAGCGCGTATCAACATCAATGTTTACTAAATCATTAATAAAGGTATTGAAGAGGAGGGGCCCTAAAATACTGCCCTGGGGTACACCTACCTTGACCGACCGAACATCATATTTAAAGCTATTTACTATTTACAAACTGCAGTTTATGACCAAGATACGATCTAATCAAGTCAAGTGCAGTGCGGCGTATACCATAGTGGTTTAACTTACTAGGCAAGAGATCATGATTTGTAGAATCGAAGGCTTTTGAAAAGTCGACAAATACTCCCATTGTTAGCAAACGTTCCTCAAAATTATTTAAAATTAGTTCTTTCTGTTCAAGCAAAGCTAGCTGCGTTGACGTATATTTCCGGAAAGCGTACTGACGCTTAGTTATCAAGTTGTGCTTGTCTAGAGAGTCTCATATTCTGCAAAAAATATTTTTTTTTCCAAACACTTCGAAATGATAGGAAGAATAGACATAGGTCTATAATTAGAGGAGGCAGTTTTGTCACCTTTCTTGAACAGTGCAACTACTTTTGTCATCTTCATTTTATACGGGAACATACCGGTAGAAGGCAGATATTATAAATATGGGCTAGTACGGGAGCGATTATATATATTACAAGTTTCACAGGCTTGATTTTAATGTTAGCAGCATCGCAGGAGTTGCTATTATTTAATGCGGAGAACAGTACTATTGCTCCTGAAGCGTTTGTGGGACGCAAATGAATTGTATGCACACAGTTCGTTGTAATGGAACGGCATGCGTTGTCATTCACATTGCATTTAGGTGCATTATTGAAATAATTATTAACACAGTCGGCCATCTTCGCGTCAAGTATGTCCGCTCCCTCAGAAATTATACGCAACCCTGCCGCTGAGTTGGGCACTCTTCAGCAAAGAATTAAGCCAGTGCCATATCTTATTGCTATCACGACTGCACGATGCAAATGACTGCTTATAAAATGTCATGTTCGCAGCACGTAATTCCTCAGTTAAGAGACTGCAAAATAACTTAAACACTCTTAAATCATCAGGATGCCGAGATGTGAGGAATTCATTGAATAACCTCGCCTTTTCTTTTATCTTTTTAGATAATTGAATAGTTGCGCAGGGTTTACGTATCCTTGATGGAGCGGATACTTTAGGACAGAAAGGAAAATAATTATCATAATAAGAGATCAACGTTTCCAGAAAAGCACCGTAAGAGCGATGAGCACTTTTAGCACTTATAGCAGCAATAGCACTGTCCCAGACAACGTGACGCAAGTCGTCGCGAAAACGCACCAGCTGTTCTTCAGATATAATTTGCGAGAAGCAAACTCATTCTGGTGATCGCTTATCTTTCCGTTTGACAGTGAGGAATACCAGCATGTGATCACTCAAGATGTATGAAACAGTGCCAAATTTAACACTGTTTGATCCGTAGTTAGTGATAAGTAAGCCAAGGCATGTGGACGTATCCCAGGTAATTCTGATAGGAGCATTGACAACATTGGAACACCCATACGTTTTTAAAAGCAATTCAAGATCACGTGATATTGCAGTCAACCAGCATGTTTATATTGAAATCGCCACCACAAATCAATCTATACTGTAATTCAACAATGTATATTAAGAATTTCTCGAGAAAGAGAAAAAAAGCCTTGGAGATTGCCTCGCGGAGGTCCGTAGACAACAGAATAAACAGTGCGCTCATGCAACACAGACAATACCTCATAGTCATCGTTAACACAAGAAAATTCTTGAACAGAGTTGACATTAAATGAATCACACACAATTAGGCTAACACGGCCATTGCGCGAATTCATTATTGACCGTGTAAAGCACTCGTACTTTGGCAGACACGAGGCGACCGTACAATCACTGTACCACGTTTCAGAAAGCACTATCAAATGAAAAAGAAAGTTTAGACTGCTGAAAAAAATGTCAAATTCATCCTTTTTATTTTTCGCCGACTGGCAGCTGATATGCATGCAAATGATATGGCAGGTGATATGTACACCAATTCTTTCGCAGCTCTTAGGAGTATTCGATTCTGCGCAGTCAGGTTTTCCGTAATAAACATTCCATGCTGAGCAAGTCAAAAAAACCCCTTTTTGTTCAGCCATTGTTCCCTTGTTGACAGGTTCGAAAAGCGTATGATAATGCCGGGAAGCCTGTCGCCTCTGGTCTGAAGCCGGTGAATCGAGGTAACAGTTTGTTCAGTCAAAGGGGCAAGTTGCAGTTTTGATGCAATGACATTCATTTTATCTATAACACACTCGTTGTCTTGTTTAACACCGTGAACCTCAATATTCAGTTTTCTGCTGTGGTGCTCAAGTTCATTTACCGAGGAGCGCACTGCAAAGCAATTCTGGGCTCATGTTCGGCTCCTCTACTTTGCAAACTTTCTTCTTGAGCGCCTTTAGTTCATTGTCATATTTCGCAACGGTCTCAAGAATTTTGTCACACTTGGTTGATAACAGACTCACCGATTCCTCAATATATTATACCGTTCGCTTGAGGGGCAGTAATTCATCAGGTTTCCTGCTTATCTCGACCAGCATCGTGGCTATTTTGCCATCAGTTTCCTTTCGCACAGACGAGCTCTGTCCGACATTGCCCCTACGACATGACGAGCATCGCCAAGACTTCCTATAGACTTCCCCTTTAGATCTGTACGGGCTCTCAGAAACTCCGGAGCATGCAGTTGCAATATGATAATAGGCTGAACACTCGGAGCATTCCCTAAATTAGTCATCGTCCTTAAAGGCACAGCAACACTTGCCACCCTCTGATTCACTTGAAGGACCCATGACGACGGATAGCAATCAATAATTGTAGAAATGCAAGAAAGTAAGCTACAAGTTTCAAACACAGAGATTGCTCAATGGCAGCAGCAACAACAAGAAAAGTGTCACAAGTTACGTGTGACTGTCTCCTGCGCACTATGCAAATACGATCGCAGCGGCTGCGCTGGCTGGTGAAGAATGCAGAAAATTTCGGACTGTTGACATTATAAGCTATCCCAGCAGAGGTTGACAAAGGCGCTGCTATTTATCCGTGAAATACTATGCTATCCGTGACATCACAGTGACCTACCGGCCCTGGGGCTTCGGAGTAAAAAAAAAAAAAAAAGAAAGCAACTTCGAACGTCATGCTTTCTTCTTATAATCATCATATTTATGCAAAATTGACGGTTATTCTAGAACACTTTATCAATCAATACTGATTCAATGTTCAAGGACAAGAAACCTGCGCAAAAGGCCTTAGCACGCGCCCATAGTGTAGTACATGATTCTGCGCTGTGATAGTGTGCGTGATAGCGATCGGCTGTGAGACGTGTTTGTTCTCCTTGTCTCTCTCTATACTTCCTTATCTGTCTACTTCCCTCTCCCCTGTTCCCCACTTTACTATAGCTAACCGGATCTTCAGTTCTGGCAAGCCCTGCTCGCCTTTCTCCTTCCTTTCGTCTCTCTTTCTTTCTTGGTTTAAGTGAATGCTCAAAGAATATCTATCTTTAGACTAACGATCATACTGCTCATTAAGGAAAGTCGTGCGCCGTTATTTTTCATTTTTAACAAGCCATTATAAAGATCTTAGACTAACACCGTGGTAATGCACGTGCTTCGACCCATTACCGCCCAGAACAAGCCAGGAATTAAGTTGCATTCCTGATAGATCTATCTCCGTCCCCAATATTTCTGCCTGAAAGTCGATCCGTTACCGGGAATTCGCTGTTTGATCATATTCTTGTTGACAGGTCACTCAACATGCTCGTCGCTACAGCGGCTGCTGCGCAAACGCTACAGACGAATTGAACGGAATGAAATCTCTTTCGGTTGAAGAGGAAATGCGAACCGCAGAAGTTGAAAACGAAACAGGAAGGGGCGCTCTTTACAGAACCTGGCTTCCATAAACATGTCGACTGCGACGTTTCTCTGTTCGTGACAACAGAGCTAAGCCCCATACGCAATAAAAAGAAAAAAAAAAGAATAGGAGAGAAACGAAAGACGAGTCGAGGGCAGCCGGAACGGGAGGGAGACATGTTTACGCGCCCGATTCCAAAGTGGCGCATTCCCATTGGTCGTTCGGCTTTCCGGATGCATAATAAACTTCGCAAGAGCGGCGCGCGCTGCTTCGGCGGGCTTCCGCTGTTTACTCAGGCGCGCGCGCACGCGCGCGCGTCGCTTTTTTGCGAGCGGTACGCAACCGGCCCACAGGTCGGGTGCACAATAAAGAATGCGACCTCGCCTCCGGCAACACCGATACTACACGTATCGGGTTCACACAGGCAGCTGTACCTCTTCTCTTTTTTCCCGCCGGTGTCTTTACGTTGATTCCTGCCTGCTCATCTTTCTCTGTGTGAATATGGACCCACGTCTTGAGTGGGAATCGACGTCTGCTTCAGACGTAGATTCACACTCAAGACTGAAGACTGCAAAAAGAAAAATGGGCAGTGTACACATGACGGAAGCCGAAAAGGCGTAATGGGGCTTGAAGGAGTTCAGCCGCGATTCTGATGGCTCTATCATGCCGCATTGCGGAGGTAATAATGTGCTGATTTTTATACTGCTGAGCAAATAGAGCGCATTGGGGTTAAAGGCCACGGCCTGTGATGCCCCAACTGTAGCGCGTGTCAGTTCCGATGCATGGCTACCTTTACGAACTGTTCTCTGTGCAGGCCCACGTCAATAGTTGTCTTAAGGGACCTTACAGAAAAAGGTCAGGGCCCGTATACATAGTGGTTCGTGCGCTGAAGTGCTTCGTAGGAACAGGTGCTGGCCAATCAAGATATCAAGGTGAATCTTCGCCGTCGCCATGGTGATCCACCTCGGTGATTAGGGATGCCAGGTAGCAGTGGCTCCAAATTTTTTTGAGAGCGTGTCGGTAAACTGAGACAACGAAGTCACTAAATTTTCGCTAGACGTTGCTCGACAGTCGCTAAAGCTTACGGTAAGACTGGCTAGTGAAATTTATATAATGTATAGGTGTTTTCAGAACACTATAATATAGGTTAACATGGCTCACGGCACCTCTCTAAAGGTTTCGCGTTCTTTTATCATCTGTGCACGTGAGGAATAACCTGTGAATTTACCGGTCGGATGTAGCAGGCCCTACGTACATATTAGTGTAACTTGAAAAACAATGCACGATGACAGGTGAAATCCAGCGTTTACCTGCAGATTTTCAGATTAAGAACCCAGCACGGCCCACAAGATCACGGGTCACCTGATTCTCCCTAAAACGAAAACATACTTAGTCCACGTTATGGCTGCCTATTCTCAGCACTCGTCCGAATATAGCTAACTTATGCGACACAATGTTCGTCGTGTAAACAGGCCAATGACAATTACACGACCTTCACATAAATGAAATACTACATCACCACCTCTTACTCTACCTGGTCCACATTATCCACCAGCTGTACATGATCAGGTTAAGTTGAATTGTAATCTCGCTAATACTTTCAAGCGGTGCGCAGAATTTGGCATGACTATTAATACCGATAAAACTGTTTATCTTTTGTGTAACGATTAAGAAAACTTCACCTAAATATGCCTACAAACTGACATATTTCTTTTTGAAAGCGGTTAACAGTTACAAGTACCTATTGTTATGATCGACCTGTCAAATGTGAGAGACATTCAGGCGTACGTTCCCATGACAAGATGATTTGCCTCGTCCCAATAAAGGTGGTTACGATAAGCCTGGACATTGACCTGTCAAGTGTGAGAAGCGTTCACGCGGGCGTCCCCATGTCGACAGAATGGCCCTCTTCTCCGAAACAGCCTCACCCCTTTTATTCCCCGAGCTGACACAAAGGGAAGGACGAAGAGAAGACAAACCGAAGGACAGGAGGTCGTCGACGACAGAACCTGACGAAAGAACTAATACTTCCACAGGCTCCCCAAGACGACATCGATGATCACAAGACCGGAAGGGGGTAACTAAGGCCGTCTTGGCCCCCGTGTTAATCAGAACCGCTCGAGACTTGAATGAGAGTCACAACCATGTACAAATGAAGAGAGTACAATTTTTTCTACTTTTTTTTCATCGTCACAATGCCCGGCTTCGTCGTCGTTTCCTGATTCTTGCGGTGAAGACCCACCTCACCCGATCGAGAACGTATCACCATATAGGAGTGACAATCACAAATGATTTCTCTTTGAACCAGAACACTGACAACGCTTGCTCTTCGGCTTTCCACACACTTTGTTACTTAAAACATAAACTTCGATATCGTCTCCCTAACGTGAAACTGCTTGGTTATTTGACATTTATACTTACTAAGCTTGAACATAGTTCTATTGTTTGCGATCCTCACACTCAATTTAACTTTAAAAAACTAGAAAGTATTCAGCGAAAATCTTTCAAGCTTATCTGTTCTAAATTTAAGTACGCTGATTCTCCTTCTGAACTAATGACTACTAACAAATTTGAATTAATTTAATCAGGAAGAAGACATCGCGTTTGATCTTTTTGAGCTTATTTCTTAACAGTAAAATGCATATTGATCCCACATTTCCTTACCCTCTTGTCTGCAAGACCTACGTGACATTACCAAAGAGTCTTTATAACCCCTTACTTTGTAAGAGCTAACATTTATGGGCTTTTTCGCGCGTTCTGTATGCGACTGGAATAGCCTAATAGAACCTTATAACGCCCTGAGTATGAACAGACGATCAAACTGATTTTTTATTCTTTCCAGACATGCGATCCCGTTTTTTTTTTTTTATAATAGAGATATTTTGTTACTTGTATTGCCCGTCTTGCAGCGAATACATTGGTCTGCTGTATGGGAAAAATAAATCTAATTAAACAAAAGAGGTCTCCCTGCAGTACTAATTTGTACGAAAGCCGTGAGAAACGGAGATGGTGGGTTTAGATCGGTGCGAACGAACCCAGTCGCTTCGATATGTGCGCCTAATAATCTCTCGCTACGTTCTGAATCTCGCCATTACGTTTATTGCAGTGTGTTTTGTTAATTTAATTTTCTACTTCCCTTGAGAACGTCCACCTGTCGAACTCACTTAATGGAACTGGAGCATCGGCAACATTACAAAAAAAAAAAAAACATCCTGATGGGTTTTATGTAGAATAAGCAAACATGTCGCGCATTTCGTTAGCACAAGGTGAAACCCGTACCTCTCGGCACAATTAACCGCAGCGTTTGGCTTGTGCGAGTGCAGGAAGAAACTGTTGCTTCCTCGTGGTCTCTGCAGAGCCTAGGTGCCGTGGAGCCAATTCTGTCAGCCTTTTTCAGGCTTTTGAGTAATAAAGCGCATTCTGGAGGGACAATTTCAAAGTGAGTTTCTAAACTTCGAAGTCTCTAAAATGTCGCCAATCGCTCTGTCATGTCGCTATGAAAAAGTCACCGGTCCCTAAACGACAAAATTTGTCGCTTAGCAGAACGAAAGGCCGCTAAATCTGGCGACCTCTATACTATCATGCACGAAGATGTTAAAATAAGCAAATGTCTCGAAGCTGGACAGAACTGAGGTAATGTTGTTCACCTT
This sequence comes from Dermacentor variabilis, assembly GCF_050947875.1. Classification (NCBI taxonomy): domain Eukaryota; kingdom Metazoa; phylum Arthropoda; class Arachnida; order Ixodida; family Ixodidae; genus Dermacentor; species Dermacentor variabilis. Next base: position 99,963,238 of record NC_134576.1, read on the forward strand.
CGCTTGGAGATACTCAGATTATGTTTTTAATTCCCCTAACTAGATAATTAGTCTTAATTAATAATTCAACTCCACAAATATTATAAATAGATCAAAAGTGTAAATGAGAAAATCGTAGAGAAGCAGGAAAAAACTCCCCGGTATCGCTTTCTCTTGCTCAATACGTACTACATGAAAGTGTTTTTCCGTGCGCGAAAGAAGCCCGCGAATACTAGCAAAGTGCCTCGAGCGGCCAGTCGCGCGGCAATTATTACACAAGTAAATGTAATCGAAAAGCGCAACTATTAGACAGGCGTTGCGCGGAAGCCGTCTCAGAACGCTGGCCCTGCTGGCGTCGGACCTCTGTGGTACCCGAGGTGAAAGCTAACGAATACCGTCGGCCCTTGTCAGCGACCAAGAAAAGGACTGCATCGATTTAGCTTGGCGTTAACAGTGCGTTCTGCTAAGACTAGTGAATGCAGCGACATGTTACGCCACGGAGTTTTGATCGAGCGGCCGTGGTTATGCACACACCTGCAAAGCGGGAATGCTGATGTGTTTACGCTGAACGCTTATGCTGCAGCAGCGGAAGCCCGAACGCTGCCGTGGCGCTGCCGGAGCCAATCGCGCGGAGAGTGACGGTGCATCCACTTGGCTTTCTCTTCTTCGCAGGCGAAGTGTAGATGCCTTCTAACCCTTCAGACGCGGACTGCGCATGCGCCAACGATTGCGGCACAGCGCGAGGGCTATACGCTGCGCGAACGCGCGCCAAGCGGCCATGCAATTGTTATTGCTCTAATACTGTACTACTAAGCACCCAACGAAGTTTTCCCGAATTCCTTAACGCAACTTGTTCAGGAGGGCGGTCCCCTTGGAACATTTAAACGAACATTAAAGGGAAATATTAAGCCGAGCTAGATTGATAGATTATTCATCTACAAGTCTACCAGCGTTTTCATGAGTGCCAATGTGTCCTTTGTTGCGCCGAAAATTGCTGCAGAAGCCTCTCCCCCTCACCCTGTTGCTTAATTTGAAACACCCACTTCGAAACGGGCTAGTTCACGCAATCTCCACGTGACCGCTTTCTGTGGCGCTCATTGTAAACCAGCCAGTGCGGTAGTCGCAGGCGAGGTACCATAGTGGACAACAGGTGGCTCAGCTCTGATACCTTAATTTTAATTTTCTAGTTTACAAAATCATTATTCGCGCTACGAATTACGAATTTGTTTTCACAGAAACCTAATTTTTTAGTCTAGGTCGACATTTTCCTTTAGTGTCCATTTAAAATGGCAAAAATGCGGGGAGCTTCAGAAAGATCTAAAAACGCCAAAAACGTAAGGAATAATCTGAAAGTAATTCTTGCGTATATAGGGGCAAAAAATAGCCTTCAAGCAGACTTTGGTAATGTGTTTTCAAATCTCTGAAATAAACTTCGGTACGTATTTACAAACAAGATCTCCTGACTTTTAAGAATAATATATATTTGCAGCCTGGATGACTCCATTAAAAAAATCTTACAGGGAAACCTTGTGCCACAGTGGATGCTGAAATGAGGGAGTCCTACATTGAAATTCTTCCAGTATTGGTTCCAACAACACTGCAGCTCTCAGGGTGCGAGGTCGGGATCCAGCGTCATTTATGCTTGACAAACTTCGACTCACGTATACTTTTCTCGCCGTTGGCTTTCCGTGTGCGTTGTGTTTGTGAATTCACTGGACCAAGCTTTGTGGCAAGTGCGACGTCGCTTCGCGGCGTTTTAAATTTGAATAAGCTGCAGCGTCTTCGCTTGTCGAAATAGAGATTCAGCAAAGGCAAAAAGCTCCCTGCGATACCACCCGTAAATACGGCGGATTAATAAGGAAGACGTGGGCTCAGAGGATTGGGAGGGAGAAACTCTGACCGACATCCTCCACACGACTATGCGAGCTAAGTCATAGCTGATGGTATGGTATGTGTTGAGGCTTGCGTAATTTGGCGTGCGCCATAACGTAGCAGGGGTGACACAGTTCACTGAGCATGTTGCCATTTATGTGCACGTTTTAACGCAATTCCTAAACGGCGCGCACGTTGTTTATATAAGCACTACGTGGTCGCATTTTGTGCACTTACTCGTTATGTACGCCAAGAGGCTTGCATTCGTGGGCACGCGATACTGCATATGAGAACTTGCTTACAAAACATTTTGAATTCGGCAGAGTGCTTCTCACTAAATTTGAGACTCGAGCGCGAAAACTCACCTTAGAAAAGCAACTCTCATTCTTTTGTGGTTACTTACGAACCTTCTTTAGAGCGAAAAGCTTTGTTTGCCTCTTTCGCTCGTCCTCATCATTGGCGGTGGGCCGTTGTATTTGGGGATACAAATGCACTGATGAAAAACGTGCTTGCGCTTCCGAAATAGAGTTATGGGGCGCGTTCTTCACTGAACGACACCTTCATAGATCTTTGAGACGTATACGTGCTAATTCACGTGAGCTTTAAAGAGAGAGAGAGCAAATGATAAAGGAAAGATAGGGAGGTTAACCAGGACTGAGCCCGGTTGGCTACCCTACACTGGGGAAAGGGAAAAGGGGAGGGAAAGGTTAAAAGAAAGTCTACTGGGTATATCGTTCGGTCACTCAGTCCAGATCACAGACGCTGATTCAAACCAGGAGCCTTCAAATATCGCAGCAGAGATCTTTTCAAAACGAAAGACATGACCTCTGCACAGCTCTCAATCAGCTAGATAGAACACCGTTCACCTTGAAGAAGATCTTGGGACCATGGCCTCGCATATCGCAGCTACGTGAGCTTTAAAGTGTGTGGAGATTTAGATATGGCAGTGGACCACTGGGAAAGAGAAGGTGCAGTTGCCGGCACGCTCGCTGGCACGTTTAGTCGTCGCCTGTTTATTCGTTCACTGGCTTCAGTCATTCGCTCGGTCGTAACTTCTCAAAATTCACATCTCGCAAACGTTATTTCGGAGCGAGCGCAACCATCCCCAATGCATGCCCTTCTGAGTTACTGACGGGGCAACTTGGCTCGCGACGACTGCATCACTTCGCAAGCAGACGAGCTTACGCAGGACGAAGTGTTGCTCGTGATCAGTCGCTAACCTGAAAAACAAAAGATAAATTACTCAACGTGAGCTCACTACGCTCTTGGTTGAGCTTGAGTGAAACGCTGCAACCGCGTTCCCGCTACGCGAACGAATGCTAAAAGAATGATCTTATTTTTTATGTACACAGAGCCCCGACTCGACGATAAACTGCACCCATCTCTGTGGACCTTAGGCACGAGATAGATAATAGCACCGGCGCCCATCTCTGAGCCTTTGCGGGTGCTTAGAATAGTAGCAAGCATTCCCGAAGGCTAGCACGCAGGCGGCATTGTAGCTTGTAATACTCGATCGAGCCTTCAGAGTAGTAATCGCTCGTGCCTTCTGCCAGGCTTTGTGGGTCATCGCTGATATGCACCGCGAATGCACCTGGTAAGGACGGCGCGGAAAATTTAAGTTACTGTGGGCTTGTTGGATGCCGGGATGTTAGCGTCCGATCGCAAACAACAGTTTGTAACAAGATCTTGCAACAAGCGCTTGACAAGTGTTGCGTAGCTAATTGTAGCGTACTCGATACATTCGTGGTAGTCATGTTACAGCGTTAGCGCTAAGTTATAGTGCCACGAAATAATATTTGTTGTACGAAAATAATTCCATGCTCCGCGGCCGCTCCCAGTAGCTAGTGCTGGAGTAATCGGTGGGCAGCCATCTTCTGTTCCTTTCAGAACGGAGCAGCCTCCGGTTATTCAGAAAAAAATTCAGTTTTGTTCTCCATATTAATGCGTCTTTAACGCGTACGCGTCACTTTGACGCATGAGTTTTCGCGGTTTTGTGACGTCGCGTGACAGACAGTCGAAGTGGGCACAGCCCGAGAACGTTTGATCAATGCCAGAGTATTATGGCGAAAAGCGGATCGAATGAGAAATAATTGTTTATCTCTCGCTCGGCCTAACCATGCATAATCAGTGTGCAGGCATCATATCAGGTGGTTTCGGAATTTCGCGGTTTTCGTGACGTCGCGTGTGACAGGCGAAGTGGGGGTGGCCCGAAAATTTTTTGACCGGTCATGGAGGGCTGATTGCAAAATTGGAATATAAAAGTTTGGAGTAGCTTTACGTTATAGCGCCCATAGCCACATCAGCCAGCTCATTCGCTGCCATCTCGATGTAGGAATTCTGCAGAGAGAGAGCACCTTATCCTCATTTGGACTGATTTTCGCCGCGACCTTGCGAACGAGAAAGCGCTGAGCTGAACGGAGAGGGGGTACGGCATAGGTCGGCAAGCTCACTCATGAGTCGACTCACTCAATCTTACATTGGCCCGCGAGTTTGAGGCTGGCTGAGTAGAATTTTCGTCACTCTGAGTCAGAGTGAACCTCAAGCAAAACAATTAGTGTTCTGATTATTTTTTGGCTATACGGTTAATTAAAGAAGCAAAAGGGCATCGCCAAAATCGTTCCGACAGTGGCAACCCTGAACTTCCCAACCCGCCTTTTTTCATTTTCCTGTGCTGCTATCTGCCGCACACTAGTGATAACGTTTTGGAAGGGTGCCGGGGCTTTCGCCTGGTTGATTTCTGTACCTGGGCCCACGTTGAGTGCGCGTCGGATGTGCGTTTCCTGGATCGCGAGTCATCATTAATGGCTGTTTCGAGGCAGTGTGTCGTTCCTGGAAGCCACGTAGCGCTCACCGACTGTTAGCTGAGCAGGCCTGAGTGCGCTGTTGTGCAAACAGTGCGGCCGACACGGCTCCCTCGGAGTTTGCTGTCGCTGATTTCTGCACTTGGAGCTCGCTTTTTGTATTCTTTTTGCACATTATTTAGACATTTCGCATACATTCAAGAAGTCTTCGAGCGCAGCCTTCCGCGTCGGATTTACCGAAGTGGTGCACTTGTTTACATCGACATATACAGCCGCAGATCGTTGTTAGCGTCAAATATTGTGCTAAAGGTGCATCGCTGTTAGGAAATAACGTAAAAACGTAGCGAAACATACATATCTGCGCAAATGTGCCGTGTTGTTCCGCCCTGAGATGCGTCAATATAGCATCCGAACCACTTAAACACAACGCCACTGTGATTCAGGTACACATATTACGGGCCGTTAATTTATTACTGATTCTCGCTTTTCTTTAAGTCCGTCATACTTACAGTTTGTGCGTGCAATAAAGCATTATTAGAGAAAACTACGCTTGCATAAGCGCTCGTAAGCGCTCGTGCTGTTCTCTCGCGAGAACGCGGATGCGATCACTGATACCGTTGATATAACTTAGAGAGACGGTTGTTTATGCTGTTTTCTACCGAATGCACAGGATCTTTTTCGTTTGACGCAGAATTAGTTAAACAGTGCATCTCTAGAACTGAGAAATGTGTCGGCATAACAACGTAGCGTAGCGACTGGCAGCCTGCGGGTACGGTGACGAACAGATGTTGGCACAGCGCTGTATAGTGTTCTGTACGCGCCATGCGAAGCGAAGTGTAGTTGATTTGAAGTCGCTAAGGCCAGAACTTAACTATAAAGGCAGTTTCCTTCGTCCTAACTGCTTACTTTTCAAGTCAGGTCCGCCGGTAGCGGGCGCGCGAACTCGACGTTGCCAGGCTTAACCTTCGCTGAACAGGATCAACAGTGGGCGGAAAGTTCATGTGCACGGCTTGAATCTTGTGCATTTCAACTTGGTAGACAAATTTTTGGCTCATTTGGAGCGCGATCAATTGTATATACAAGCGAAGACGCTGCAGCTATCGTGTTGTCGGTTCGACGGCCGATCGCGTGGGGTTCGGTCGAACGACAGTGGGCACGCTGATTTCACGGTTGTTTCACTTCATGGCTGCTTTTCGTCGCTCCTGCGACAGCACAACAACTCATGCCAAATTACTGTCTGTTTTCTGCGAAGATGATGGCAAGAATATAAATAAACTGTTTCTATATACTTCCTCAGGCACCTGACTTCATATCCGGTACGAATATTTTACGCAGTCGTTTTCGAAATACCGTTGAAAAGCGTTGAAACCAGTGTGCAGCACTACAATGTACAAAAGGGGCCCTCAGGAGGACAAGCAGACGAGCGACCTTGCTGTGCTACTGCGCGAATGCACTGCTCTGAGCTGAATGAGCAGTAAACGTCAAGCTAACGTTGTCTAATATTTCACTGGGCGCTGACTAACACCGACTCTTTGACGTCGGTCTCATCTCGCGCATCATCGAGTTGCGACGTCACTAGCTGCAACGTCACTAGCTATGTTCCTGATATCCTGAGACGCCTGGTAGCTGCCGGGGGCGCTGTTTCTCTTGCAAAACAGCAGTTGCCTTGCGTGCTCCATAGTGCCAACCCGTCGCTTCCACGAACGGTTAGGACACCGTCCGAAGAGTTCAAACCGTAACGCTGAACCTTTGAATCAATGTCGAATGCTTCGTCCTTCGGGACAAACTACCATTTTTTTCCTTTCAAAGCAAACTTAAAAAAAAGAAGGACAATAATGAACGTTGAACTTCCGAACAAATAGGAATAGTTTTACTCCAATGAATTTTAAAAGCAACCCTGACTGCGAGCGTACTGAACGCGCTCTCCGGTGGACTGCTACACATTGCTCGCGCTCTATGAACAAACACACGCGCGCGTAATCGTATCGCCGACCTGGTGCCAGCGTCTGGGTCGCTCGTTGCTAGCGGTTAATTCGAAAACAAGCGGTGACTCGGCCGAAGGCGTTTCCGTGTTTACGCAGCCGCCACGCCACGTTCGTTGCCAGAGTAGGCCGAATGTTCGTCGCAACGCCGCTGCAACGCATACATACATAACGCTCGCATCATAACCTGCTTTTTTGTGTCTGCGTTTGCGGAGAAAGAGGCCGTGGTGGAGAGAGTGGTATTATGCAGCACAGCGCAATATAGCGGTCGCTTTTGCAACGCTGGCTGCCGAGTTTGCCTTGGCAACCGGTGACTGCTTCGGGCCCGGACTATGAGCTCTTGAATATGTGTGTCCGGTGCAACAGAAAATGCAGCAGAAATTTAATGTTGCTCTTTCGACTTCCGGCTAAAATTAAGAGCCAGCCACGAGGAACGAATTTGCAACGCGTCTTCGGCGTGACGTCAACCAATGTGATCCCAATGTCATTTCGGTAACTTTTTACACTGTGCGTTGTGCTTCCTAACTAGATACGCTCCGTAAAAGCGTGACTCAGTTGTAAATGCCGCAGTGAATATACCTGTCACAGTCATGTACCTGACACAGCACGACGCCAAGGGCAGAATACGCAGGAAACTCCAAAATTGAGGCTGCTGCTTAGAAATGAGTTGTAATGGGGTCCACCATACTTTATATTCCCGTAAGCGCCTAAAAAGTAAGCTATGCAACGCTAACGTTAAATAGCTCCAACTATGAACGTCTCAAGGCTAGCGACAGGGGTGTGACTGCTCTAATAGGTCCCTCTTTGCTTAACTTGGCGTCCAACTAGTTATTTTCATAGGCTGAAGTTGGTTCTCACATTTAAGTCAGCCCCTCAGACATGGCAGGCGACAAGTGGTGTGGCAGTTTATTTGAAGTGTTCGCTATGACACCACGTTACGCTTTTCATTACTTTCGTCGCACCATTACTCGCAGTTTCTGATATCGGTATCGGAACGATGGACGAAATATGAGCTGGAGGCGTAGATAATCTACTATTTATTAATTTTTGAAAGCTAAAGTAACCCATTCCCCCTCCCCAAAGATACATTGGCAATTTAGCAGTAAATGCGAGAGAAATTCGTTAGCATTACGTTGCACCTCATTGAGGTCTTGGATCTATGATTTAAACCGTGTCCACCACATTGCAAAGTGTCGTTCAGAACCTCAATCGACACACGACCTGCTTCTTCGAGAACCGAAGTGCAACTTACGGTGGTCTGCTCTGGACAACCGTCAATCGCATTATATTATATATACATATCACGTGACCGACTTCACACATACACTTTCTTTTTTCCACTTTGACGCTGCTAACGATAACGCATTAAAAATCATTCGTAGATGTATGCAAATCCAAGCAAATCATACAACAACGACAGCGAAGCTGTATAAGGGAGCTCTCACAACCTCCTGATTTCTTATAGCGGTCAAGTTTGCATGGGCCAAAAGCTATGCCCGAGATTTTGCAAACGCTTCACTATATCCTCTGCAATGCGTTCGCTATATCCGCGTTGGTTAAAGCGTTTCACTATACGCGAGCCTATCACTTTTCAACTCTCCGTTATATCGGGCGTGTGTGCCCTGCTACCGCGCCGGCTCCACTCTATAGGATGCTCCTGTGTCTCCTCAATACCGACCTCCTTGCCATTGTGAACTTCCTGTACGTGCGTGTGTGTGCTTAGGTTTTTTTTTTCCTTTCTTTTTTTATCCTTCTTTCTTCCTCACCTATTGCATCCCCTTTCCCCTCCCCCAGTACAGGGTAGCCAACCGGAGATAATCTCTGGTTAACCTCCCTGTCTTTCCTTTGCCTTTCTCTCTCTCTCTCTCTCTGTACGGTGACACTGCGTAAGATAGGAACGCCTTTGCGGGCTGCGTGACAGTGCCCGCAGAAGTAGTTCGTGTGTACGTGCGTCTGTGTGCTTTGGTTTTTTTTTCTTTTTTATCCTTCTTTCTTTCTCATCTATCGCATCCCCTTGCCCCTCCCCCAGTACAGGGTAGCCAACCGGTGATTATCTCTGGTTAGCCTCCCGGTCTTTCCTTTGCCTTTCTCTCTCTCTCTCTCTCTCTCTCTCTCTATGTACAGCTTCAGTGTAAAAGGAATAGAACCCGCAATTTACTCTCACACCACGAAAATCCTCGTGTCTGCAAAATTCTTTCATCCGTGCCAACACGGTTTCCTTATGTATGTATCTTGTACTATATCCGGCTGACCAAGTTTGCCAACGATACAAGCTCTAGAGTAGTGGCACTAAGATACAAATCTATGCACTCTTCCTTGAATTCCAGGTAGCTTTTGACAAGGTTGCTCATAGACGCACATGAACGCACACCTTAAACTTTGAATGCCGTCGCATAAAAAGCTTAAGAGCAGCAAACCACGTTTTATCTTTACGTGTTCACGAGAGAGTATGGTGATGTCGGTATTTTATTAAAATACGCTTGTCATTCTTCTCTTTGCGTGACCACCGTTACACGTACTTCGTTTCTTTCATTGCTTTCAGAGGGAACGTACTTTCCTACGACAAAACAGTGCGATAATGTTGCCGGTACTTCACGGAAACCGTTAGTTTGGTGCATGGTTCGCGTGAGTTTGCATGAAATTATAAGTACGAAAAAAAAAAAAGAACATTCGCTGATCAACGCACGCAAAACGGAAGACGTCTCGGCAAAACTTGGCAATAAGCAAAATTTTAGGCACGCCGCGCCACTCCAGAGGGCGACTCTCGAACTGCGCGTTTCATTAGCGCCTAATAATCCCACCTCGCGCATGCGCACCTTGTGCGCATGCGCGAAGGAGATCGATAACCGGTTTTCTGTCAAACGCAGCAGCGGTTCAATGCCAAGAAAAATATTCTTCGGTGCCACTTTGAAGCGATCCGCGAAACGACGTCGCAAGAACAAGTCGAAGTCGGTCAGCTATAAGAAACAGTCGTCGAAACAGCAACGAGCGCGACTGACTCCGAGTTTCTCAACTTGCTCCACCACCAAATGAACTTGAAAAAAAAAAAATGTCACTAGGGGACACGGAGAACGTCAGCCTGCGTTAAGCGTCGACATACCATAGACAAGCCAATATTCCTTGTTGCATATAAGAGACAGCGAAGGCTGCAGTAGAGAGTGGGGCCTGTCGCGAAGCGAAAAAGAAAAAAAGTAAGTGCCCACACATACCCGCGTCCTGGTAGCACAACAGAAGTACAGCGCAGGAAGACGGGAAGAGGACGCCCATGCGTGGACGCTTAATTAAAACTGTCCCGCTCGACGCGGCAGTACAGTTTATTTACCGTTCCTTTCGGGATCCCTTCCTTTGACGTGGGCCCGCCGCTGAGCGGAATAACGCCGGCCCCCACGTGTCTTAACCCGCTTTCCAAATATGAACTTCCTTCTTCTTCATCCTCCTCGACTGCTTGAATTAAATTCACCTCGTCTCCGCTTCATTGTTGTTTGCCCTCGTGTGCCCTTGTCTTTCGTTTGCCCCCTCTGCGCACGTGTGCCTGAGTTCGTTCCACGCATTGTGCATGTTTAATTAAATTCACTCAGCATCGTTTCTCTTTCTTTTTTTTTCTACGTCTCACGGTACGATATGTGTGCTTACGGTTTCTCTCCGCGCACGCTCCCTTTGTTTTTCTGTCGTTGACACTTTGTCCAGCGTTTGAACCCTAGTGCGTCGCACTAGCATTAGAAATGCAAGCGCCCACTGCAGTTTCGAGATACAGAGGCCAGTTGGCGTTCTGCGAAGCGATAGAACACGTTTGCGGACAGTCAGTCAGCTAATGACTGGCCACGCCGCTACGCGAACGACCCGGCAGGCCGTTGTCTTACGGCAAGCCATATATAAAGCGCACAGAACGCATAAAACCACATATAAACGCACATATATAAAACGCATATATATAAACGCATATAAACCGCATAAGCCGTATATCACTCTCCACTCGGTCATGTTTGTCACAAGGACCTCGAGTAACATTTTCCGAAGTTGTGGCTACTCACCAAGAATGTATTCCATCAGTGTATACACCAGCAGGGAGACCGTCATCTCCATTGCTGTGTCGCCACTAGCCACAGGTGCGCCTTGCCATTCCGGAAATAACTAAGTAGGCCGATAATCCAAAATTAGTTTTGAGACAAACGACGCTGCTGCTATAGAACTATTTATTGAATGAGACATATGGGGACTGAATAGCACGCCTGTACTGATGGGTTGCCCTCGTCCCACCAGCTCAACAGGTGGCGCCTTTGTCATTCCGGCGTGTGGTAGTCACAACGAAATTTATTTGCCGCATATAAGAACATCTATGAAGGCAAAGCTTGCTGCCTTGCGCGCTGCCATACAACACGTCCTACAAGAGCGACCACGCATTTGGGTCATATTTTGCAACTCAGAGGCAGCCCTTGAGAGCTTGCGATTTGCCCTGGTTCACAGGAGTCACGAGCAATGGAAACACACATTTCATTGGAATGTCTGACACACCTACGCGTGACTCCTGCAGCGTCAAAGAAGAATATTGAACACCCCGTGTGTCTTTGCTCTCGTTATGGCGTCCGGCTCCACCCTCTCCAGAGAATACAAAACCGGCTGGACTCAAGACCGTTTTGAGAAGCCAAGATTCTCAGACCATAGCCGCGTACATCGCTTGCGCACAAAGCAACGAAGGCGTTGTTACGCTATTTGAAATCGATCGGTTGTAAAGTGCGCCAAAATACATGCACCCGCCTCGGAAAGAAAAGCCCTTAGTTTTAATTAAATAGGGCAAATAATAAAACTTCATGCAGAGCTTCTGTTAGATATTGAAAACAAACAAAATGGGAAAATCGGTATTTGTAGCGAACTTTGTGATTTTAGCGATACATTCCCCTTGTGGAAGTAAAAATGAACGAGTGAAAAATCTATATACCACTGGAGCTCAATGCGACAGCTTGATTTTACGGACACTCGCGTATATGCGGCGTCTAGCAGACTGAGTGATTTGGTAGCTCCACGTTCCAGAGAAAAGGAATAAGAGTTAAAATACGAAAACATAAATATATGAACGCAACGAAAAGAAATTGCGCTATAAGCGTTACTGTAATAATGCCCTGCGAAAACACAGCTTCAACCTTTCGGTAGGCACATGAACATATTATTACGCACTTCTTTGCAGAAGAGTGCTTGAAGAAACTACAGATGTATTCTCATATTTGAACACTGGATAGAATGTCTGCAAGGGTCACAGAGTTGACGTAATCCAAACGCAAAAAAAAGAAGAATAAATTACGAAAGAATCTCGCGATGGCTGTCGACGGCAATGCGATCAGCACATCGTATTTCCGGAGTCACGTTTATTTAACATGTGCAGCGTTCATTCTGATACTTCCCTCTTGCTTCGACTATATGCGATAACCCGTTCGGGTCTCACTTTGCTGTGGCACTCGCTCGCCAAGGTCGCCCATGAGCATGGCGACATGACGAGGTCTAAAACACCGACGAGGGAACGACGAAGCAGGAATGACGTCGATGGAACGGCGGTGGGGGTATGGCGATGACGGCACGACGACAATAAGACGACGATTCTTAAGCGGTGACGGTGGCATAATGACGAGAGCGTGACAACGATGGCAACATGAGGAGAATGGGATGACGATGACGCGCACGACGACGAAGACGGCACGACGATAATCTCATGAGGAAGCCGAAATAATGATGACGGCACGACCACGACGGCACGACAACGAGAGCGACGAAGAGCCACTGAAAGGGATTATGTCAAACAAGACGAAAGACCACTGGAAGGTGGAGTCAAAATGGCGAATCCTTTGGCTGGAGTCAGAGGTTCTTTTTTTTTTTATTATGGGGTTTTACGTGCCAAAACCACTTTCTGATTATGAGGCACGCCGTAGTGGGGGACTCCGGAAATTTCGACCACCTGGGGTTCTTTAATTAAGGCGCACCTAAATCTAAGTACACGGGTGCTTTCGAATTTCGACCCCATCGAAATGCGGCCGCCGTGGCCGGGATTCGATCCCGCGAACTCGTGCTCAGCAGTCTAACACCATAGCCACTGAGCAACCACGGCGGGTTGGAGTCAGCGTTTCCACAAGGCGTCAGGGCGAAGTGTCGTAACGTGACACCATTGTCATCCCTTGCTCGACTACTGTTGGTCACTTGAAAGGTATAAGAAGGTCGCGGGTTTAATCCCAGCCTCGGCGGTCGCATTGGATAGGAGCGAAATGCAAAAACGCCTGTGTACTAGATTTAGGTGCACGTTAAAGAGCCCCAGAAGGGAAAGGTAAATCCAGCGACCCCCGATTGCGGCGCGGCTCATGATAAGATCGTGCTTCTTGCACGGGGGATCCCTAGATGTAATTAAATAAATAATTAATAATTAAGGCGCTAACAACTTGTCTGAGACATCCTTTGCGCATCAGCTGGACACTTCTCTAGGGAAGATGGCGCCTAGCAATGTCCATTCGTTCGGCCAAATACGTAGCCATTCTTTATTTTGTTCCAACATCATCCTTATTCGTCTCGTCACCATGCCCCATAATTTTCATCATGCGTTCTTGGCAATCCCCTTATCACTGTTCCATTTTATTTGGAGGTACACGTCATGCGAACGGCGCACCGGTTGTAAGAGTGCATCATTTTCCTAATTGGCTTGGAGAAACGAGCTTGCGGGTCAGAGCACACTGAGCGTTCGATGACCAGAGGAACTGGACACGTTAGAGTGTGCGGTGCGTTTCTTATTGATGTAATATTCCAGAGACGAGATAAGGGGACACTGTTGGATATGTGTTCGAAATGCGTAACGCATTGGGTAACAGCCAATTTCTTGCCGGTAAAGACGGACTAACGCTGCATTCTTAAAAGAATCAGACACTGAACTTATCAAGGCCCGAGAATTTCTGCTTCGCCACAACAGCACAAACACGGCAAAATAATTTGAAATTCATGACGTCGCACCGACCTACCGGCGTTGGGTTCTGGTGCAAAACTCAGAACATGGGTGATTTTCTCTTCTAGTAATTAGAATTCTCCAATTTCATCAATAATAATTGGGTTAGGAAGCATACTTTATCGGCTAAGACTGATTTACTGTTCTTCTTTACCGTATGTGTGCAAGCTGGTGTGAACGTGTTAGTTTGTCTGCCTGGTTCGCGCGTGTCTATGTGCGTGCGCACGTGTGTTTAGGTGTTGACGGGTGATGGGTAAAGGGGCTGCGAGCAGGCGGCCACAGGCAGGCGACTCCCCCTGTCGGTGGGTCTTAGCATCACACGAATGAAATCAGCTTCGGGAAGAGTCATACCGGTTTGCATGTAAGCAAATTGCAAAAGAGGAGGAGGGGGTAGGGGTGCGCAGCTCGCCAGACAGGACACGCAAATAGATTGGAAGAGAAGGAGCGAGTGGCATCGTCCAAAAAAGAAGCAGACGACGAAAGGAAGCGGACCTTGAAGCATTTCAAGAGTCTACGATGCGGCAGCCCATTGCCGTCTCGTTGTGTAGACGGTACGCGCCAAGTCTTTCTATGGCCACGCAAACAAGGCGATCGCGAGGAACGCGAGGCGCCGGCTTACTTGAAGCACGGTGAATAAAAAAAAGAGTAAAGAAAGGAAGTTGAAAGCGAGAAACTGCTCACCGATGGCTTGGTGGTGTTGGAAACGCGTCGGGCAAACAACCGTTGGCTGATTTCCAGCTGCGAGACAAACAATCCAGTCGGCGTAGTTGCAGGTTTTCATTTCTTTCTCGTCTGCCGCAGCCGCCTGCGCTAAAATCCTATATTGCGCCGTTACTTAATAGCCGGGAGCGATATTGCCCATGCGCGTTCAATTGATGTTACGCTGCGTGACATCGATTTTGAGAATCTGTGGTGACGTGCGCTTGTTGCACCAGCATCGAGCTAGCCGCTACAGAAAATCCGAAGCGTGTAGTGTTAAAGATCAGGTGTTCACAAAATGTGCGGAGTGAAAACGGCGAATGGAAAATCCCAACCCGTTAGCGGAGAACCTGTGCAGGAACGGAAGTATAGTGGAGTACATCGAATTGAACTAAATATATGCATTTATATTTGAAATGGTGAACCGCAGATAAACGCAAGCGTGAAAAGAAAGCGCGCGAATAATAATAAAAATTATTATTGTTGTACCAAAGAATCTGCGCACTTGGTAAGGAAATATTATTTGTACTTTGAAAGCTAATTTAATTTTGTTGGTCTTCTGGGATTACCTTATGGACAGAGGCACTAGGCAATGTGCTTCCGCACAGAGGTTTACATTGCCAAACCAGAACATGTTATCTAGATCTAGTCTGCTTAAGTTAACTTAAAATGGAGAGCATTTACCCTAGCGACGTTTATAGTGCATAACCGGAAAATGTTCGGTTTAGACTATTGCAAGCTGACGCAACAAGATAATGCAGATCAATTGCACATGTAATCGACGTGAAGTGGTTAAATAAGTGCTTTACAACTAACGGCGGTGTGTTCGACTTTGTTTATGTTCCCGCAATGCAGCATGTAATATTATGCGTTGCTTATGCTTATCCAACACAAAGGTCACAGCTTTACTATCGTGCAATTTTTTTCTGTTTACACTCACAAGCTATACCGAAATACAAACTCTAAATCAGGCTTATGTAGAGTGTGAGACTTACACGCAGGGGTGCGATCTGTATGGTGATTGTCGGGGAAGAAGGGTAATGACCGATGTATGGCGCATGAAAGCACGACAAGGCATCAACATTTACGGCTTATGCACCCCTTATGGCGCGGCACGAAATGCCCAGTCCTGGTGGATCAGGCCAAGAATGGGCACTCACGCAGTGGAATGCTTACTAATTGGCTAAATAAAAGAAAAAAATGAAGCAGATCGAACAAGCCGTTGGAACCTAAACCACCGTTCTGTTATTAAGATCGGCGTGCTTCAGAGACATGTGAGCCGACAATAACATGCTCACGTTTTATGCACGAAGTCACGTTTCAAAAGAGGAGCGCTCTCTGAGAACCCTCCAAGACTTTCCCGATCCTGGGCGCTGCTGCTGTCTTGCGGAATAGTTCATACTTAAGGAATTCATTTACGTGAATCGATGGTGGGATTGAACCTCTGTTCACCAGCACAGCAGCCCGAAGCTCTAACCACTTGGCCACAGTCGCACGTACACTTCCATTGTGCCATCGCCAAAGAGATCTTTGAGGTGACCGCAGCATGCGTCGTCACATTACGTAGTACGGGCGCGCAAGAGCGCATGCGCTGTGGCAAGTTTCCTTTACGCTAAGTAAGCACGAATAAAATGGGCAACTTTAATATCATTTAATTAGACGCTTCAGGAAAGCTCCGCTTCACATAGGATACCAAGATTGCGCGTTGAATCTGCAGAATTTAGTTTTGGTTGCGCAGGAGAGAGGTGCGCGCATACTTGGTCAGCAATGGAGGGTTATAAAAAAGCACCATTCGGTGGGCACTTTTATTCGGCGCACGTATAACATTCGCATAAAGATGCCACAGATATGTCGACCGAGACAGCGACCAACCCGACGACATCCAGCGCTCGTCAGCCAGGCAGCCAGGTCAAACACGGGGAAGTAGGGCCACGTAGGCTTGGCTTGAAAACGCGCGCTACCATGAACTACCGTGGTGATTCTAACAAGGCGCTCGCCCGCTGGAGCCCCGAACTGAGAGCATCTCCCAGGTGCAAGCGATAAGACCAGCCGCCTTGCGTTTGTTTTGTGTGCATTAAATAATAATAGCAACAAAGCGACTTCCTTCTTTTCTTGCTCCCACGAAAGTTCTGCATCGTGGTTACCGGTATTGTAAATCCACGAGAATAAAGGTCTATAACTGGTGCACCTTTATTGTGGTATAGCTGCTGCTTATTTACCATGCTACCGCACAATGTGATTAGCGTCTACCTGTGCGCCCAGCCTTTCCCGAAAATTGACTAGATGACTATAGGCTAATATGATTGAAGTGCAGTCGTCATCAATATGAAAGGCTACAGCCATCCTTTCTTTTTTCGAACGACGATAATTCGTGATGCATTGGTTCAAATCTAGGCACAGCAATCAGCTTTCCTGTTGAAAGTTTAGTCTCATTAAAAACTTCTTATGGAGGGTATTTGTATTTAGCCCTACGGAGTTCTGACAAAAATCTGGGTGTTCCCTTTCATACTAATCACGATTCTACTTCGTTTGCCGCTGCAACCCAGCCCAAAAGAGGCAGTTCAGCGCTGCTGAAAGCTCCCTTCCCACTTGAACTCTTGGTTACTTACCACAATATTGCCGACTTGGCATGCAGCAATGGTAGCCTTGTTGACATGGCAACTAAAAAAAAAAAAGAAGAAATTGCGCCTGAGTTCTGTAAGTGGACAAAATATTGAGGATTACTCAACTACGTTGTACAACATATAGCCAAGGCTTATAGTCTTGGCACGCAAAGGCCTTGGGAGTGCTAATCACACTGCGTGTAACCATATGGCTCCACGTTTTGAGAACTATCTGGAGTTCGAGCAAAGCAACAAATCAATGAACTGGCGGTGACCCACTGCGTTGCGACGTACTAAGACTTGGAAACGGTCGTGAAATGCCTAGTGTTTCCTTCCGGCAGATTCATTCAATGTGATCAATGTAGTATTTATTCGAATTCCATTGTATCAACGGAAAGGAAGAATACAACTGTATGTTTTCAAGGGTCTTGCTTGCAGGTTTCGTATCATCGCCGTCGTATTCCTGTCGACAGTGTTGAAAACAGTTGACAGTAGCGTTTATCCCATGTCCACTTCTTTTCTTTCGTGGAGTGTTTCTTTTTGTGCTCTTTAATCATGTCAGGCATGCGCAAACTAGGCTGTCTGGAAGTGCTTTAAAGTCATATCCCTGAGTCTTTACGCAGACTTCTCTTTTAAACTCTCGCATAGAGACATTGCGCTTTTTGGCCAGTGGGAACATATACGTTCGCGACCAAAGGAACACGGACGAGGGTTCCTGCAAAAAATCTACATTTTCTTGCTGTCCTGGCATGCAACTGAACACTGCAACATCGCAATTCATTCGCCAGGTTCAGTTTGTCAGTCTTACCGGCCAAGAATTTTTTTTCTTTTTTTTGTGGAACATCCTCTGATCCACATATTCTGGATCCCAGCTGTACATTTTCGAGTGACAATCATCGGCATTTTTATGCTTCTCAGCTACATTTTTCCTCTTTTGGCGGAGTATTTCTGCCACTGGAACCAGAATTAGAATCGTTGCCCAAAGCGACCTTTGACCTCCGTTTCCATTGCACGGTGTGGGCTTATCACGACCATTAACTTTCGCTGCCCGCGTGAAGGCTGTCTAATTGAGAATGTCGGACGGTTACGGCGGAAAACAGGATAAAGCTGTCGCGCTCACTCCGCAGCACCGGTAAACGCGCGGCAAGAACAGGAAATAACGGACCCCCCCTTTCCTCTGCCATCGGGATACCGGTGTGAGCTTGTTTACGCGTCGCCCACGATGGCACACGCTGAATATAGCCGGCTGCGGCTGGCGCTGCTGTAAGCAAGGCGATGCGAGTCGAAGGCCGTCGTTTTTAACAGGTCCCAACCGGCGCTGACCTTCCAGGCGACGGCAGGCGGCGATGCAAACAGGCCGCGTCGTCGCAGCTATAGGGGCCAGCGGTCGGGCACGTTCGGGGTGTAACAAGGAAGCACGCCGACCTCCTCCCCCCGCCACTGCCGCGTGGACACAACCGAGTGTTTGTGGTGCGGGCGGCTTCCAAGGTCCCGCTGGACGCTTCCTCTATTATGCGTGCGAGATCATGATATGCACGAGCTTCACAACGCGACGTCCAGATTTATGCTGACATGACACATCGACCTTTCATTTCTTGCAGTATAAATTAACGTCTTCAGACTTCGAAAGACCACAAAAAATTACTGGAAATGTCTGAGGGCGGCTTGCATGATTAGTTACGATAGCTTCTCTACGAACCAGTTTTGGTTTCGTTTCCCCAGAAGTGTGTATATGGGTCGGGTCGTCATTACGCAGTAGGTGGTCACGTGGAAGCAGGACATCGCGAAGTTTTCACACTAACTCAGGCTCGCTCGGTGGTCTTTTATGCTTCAGTATTGAGCCGGGAAATGAGCCTGGTTGAGAATGTGGGACATCATCCCACATTCTCAGCCGTGGTTCCAGTTACAAATGTGTGGAAGAATGTTCTAGATAGTAATTACAGGTATCTGGAATATTGCGGGTGATAACAGTGGCTATTTCACTGGAACATATATTTGCACGTCGTTAGTGCTTTGTGATTTAACCAGTAAAAAAAAGCTGGTATATATATATATATATATATATATATATATATATATATATATATATATATATATATATATATATATATATATATATATATATACACTCAAGGGCGCCTAGCAATCATCCCGGGTCCCCGGGTGCAGAAATTGGCCGCCTCTCAAACTGCAACGGTACTACCAAATCACGGCCTGTCAGAAATCTTGCGTGCCTGTCCGCTTCGTGGCGCACCGACCAGGTGGCAGCAGCTGACAGTGCGCACAGGAAACACAAAAAACAAAACAAAAAGAACGCTGTCCAGAACTCGCGGATTGTTTTCATCGGGCACGCGACCTTAGCGTACACCGACGACTAGCGTGAAACGCAAGGCGAGAGGGAGAGGTGGGTGGACTTGGCCACAGTCAACAGCGGCGGCAAGTGGACAGGACGACCGGACGAATAAAGTAGTTGGCCTAGAGGGCGCGGGGGGGGAGGAGGGTGCGATCGCAAGGTGGAAAGGAGGCAGGAGGAAATGCCGCCGTTGCCACGAGCGCGTGCAAAACGAAATCGAAACAAACAAGGAAACCGGACGACGACCTCCGTGCCCACATAACCGGCGACGCGCTCTCTCTCGCTTGCAACGGTTACACTCTCTCCCTCTCTTCGCTGGCTCCGTCGGCGCTGTGAACGCCTTTCGGGCTGAGATGGCTGTTTTACACGCTCGGCATACCTGCTGGCCCGTTCGAGCGTTAAGCTTCGCCAGAGATGACGGCGCACTCGGCTGTCATCGCTTCAGCTAGTGCGTCGCCACTTCAGTAGGCGCGATAGCTTGAGGAATAACAGCCTGGGCTGCCATAAACGTTTGCGCAACGATTCGCGGGAAGAAATGCACCATCTCGACTGGTGGCGAGGCTGTAAAAGACTAGTAAACCAACTTGGCGTGGATATAAATTAGTTCCGATTCAGCCGGCTAGCGTACCATGGATAGATGAAACCGTCCGCCTCTGTTCAAGTGGATACATTGTTGGGCATCGCGTTACACAAGGAAAGAATACACTGCCGTGAATACGACTAGAGCAATGCGACAGGTCATGCCCCCCCCCCCCCCTTTTTTTTTTGCAGCGTTCATTTCTTCGATGTTGGTTGAGTTTTCTTTTATTTAGTGAAGCTCAAACGTATAGGTAATACTCAAAGTAGCGGTGTCGATTGCAAGTCGTTTTGCAGATTACGTACCAAAATCAAAGGAAACACTACTGCATCATGCGCTCACCCAATAATTGTCTTAATCTATTTTAATCCATTCTCCTTAGCAGAACATATAGGATGGCCCGGACTCTTATTTTGAATGACTTTGCTTCTTCGCTCTGTTCTTCATTAATTATTTTCGATTCGTGTTCGCAGCACTGAAGCTTGTAATATATCTTTAACATGTGTTTACTTTTCTGATAAATGTACACTATTTAAATAATATGTATCGTGTTCGCAGATTCTACGTCATCTTTTGTAAACATTACTTCTCCATTTACTGCGTTCTTATTTTGATTGCTGGTGCAGTTAAATGTTCATACGTAGCGCACTTTAGTGGAAACTGCCGCATTTTGCCACTACGCTGGGTGCTGGTCCGTCGGTATTATAAATACACCCCTTACTGGCTTTTTCACCGCGGTTCTAATTATCTCAAACTCCAATATTGTAATAAAGATTATCGATTAATTGATCGATTGGTGGATCGATTTTCGTACAACGGCGCAGTACCAGCGGTACCTGCAAGAATGGAAACGGGACCAGTGGCAGCTCTACACGCTCCGAGTCGCGAACAATTATCCGCAACTCAATGCAGTCGCATTCCCCGCTCGCGTGTCAGTGACCCGACGGGGCCTGCTGTTTGTTCCTCACAAGCGCGACGTCGCTGGCTCGTCGTCAAAACAGCGGCTGTTCAATCGTCCTCGTCGCGCGGCGGACAGCGCGCCCTCCTCGCCAGCAAGCACGGGAGGAATTCGTCTTCCCACCCTCCGCTCGCCACCCGCCAAACACATCCTGCGCAAACAACGCAAGAAATTGCTCACGCGGTGCCGGTAGGAGCCGCTGTTTGCGCCCAATGCGCCTGCGGCACCCAGTGGCGACTATGGACGAGAGGAAAGGGTCACGCCACCGGCCGCATGCAGCCGTGCCATTTCTTTTCTCTTTCCTTCCTCGATCTTCCTGTTGTTGCCTCTCGCATTACGTCCCAATCACCCTACTCTCCCCTACTCTACGCAACCCTTACTCTGCTGCTACCGCCTGCTCGGCCTTCAACCCTACCATCACCATCACTTCCTCCTCGTCCATGACAAATAGACGATTGAGCCTCGCATTGGCGGCTGGTTAAGGATGTCTGTTCCTGAATACAAGTTCCTGACGAGCACGACACCTTATTCCAGCGAGAAACAGGCAGAGAGCTGAACGCAGGGCCACGACCGGTTGCTGTACATTTGAAACAAAGTAATGTTTACGACAAAGTCGACTTGCGCTTTAACATTTGAGATGCACTTCCACTCTTACAAATAAGATGATGGCCACAGCCGCTCCGGGCTTGTCTGTTTCAGCTAACCCCCGCCCTTCCGCTTTGCCTTCCCAGCCGCCTCCTCCTCATAACATGTCGACAACTGAGTCATTGCATGATAGATGCGTTAGGGTATCCGTTCTAAACTTGCGTTGCTAGCGCTTACAACTACCTGCACATTTCAGCGACGAACAGGCATCATCTTAAGCCCGGCGCCTCGACCGGCAGCAAGCAGGCCGCACTTCACCATCGCTTCGATGTGAAGTAACGAGTCATAGAGTCACTCTTCCGATAACCTGCACTGGTTTTATTGTCGTCGGAACCTATTTCGCTGTCTTTCCTGTACACCAACGGCGGGTTGATGCTTGCCTCTGGTAAGCTATTAAAATTTGTGATCGATGACAGACTAAATTTTCAGTACGACACTTTCCTTTTTTTCGTTTTTTCACTTTGAACATACTCTTAAAAATCACCTGTGGCTGATAGCAATTGCTTTCTCCAAGCGCATTTCCTCTTCTTCACTGCAGGAGGCCCGGAAACGTGTTTAGACCCGGTCTAAGATAACCCCGGCTCGCCACTGCAAGCTCGTCAACGTACAAATAACAGCGTCAAACGACGGAAAAATTACGACACAGGTATCCGACCACAGTGCGGATGATTCACTCACAAGTATTTTGTGTGACGTTACCACATTTCAGAATAGAGTGCATTTTGTTCAACTATATGGGGTCGCACGTGGCCTGCCTGCACAAATTACGGCAGCTAAACTATAAACTAAACCTTCTTCGTTCGTCTGCCGGCGCTTATTCTAGCTTTAAGCTGAGCAACCCTCCGCGAACGTCAGCGACGGAAACAAGCCACTTCACAGAATTTTTTGGCGTTATTTAAAGCGTTCACTTTTCCTTACGTTGCCACTTTCCAAAGCGAGGTGACTTAGGTCGTCATCGTATTTACGTCCACTCAAGGACGAGGGCCTCTCACAGCAGTCTCCAATTATACAATTTGAGGCAAAGGCGTCACATCACATCCAGGGTGATGCGTTCGTGTTTGCTTGTTCGCGCTGACATCATGGCTTGTTAATTCAGTTGCTAAGCGAGTGTTTCCGCGTTTATACGGATAACTCTACCATCCTTACTTCGTATAGCTGTTATACTGCTTTGCAATCCCAATCGATGCTTCTTCGCCTTTCGGGCGAAGCTGCCACTTTTTCTTTTCTATTTTCTTTGCCCTGTGTCACTGCCTCGAACATGACTCACGCCGCCGCGCCTCCGTTATCGCTCGGATCGGTGATTCGGCTCGCCGTGTGATAAGAAAAAAAGATAATGAAAAATTACACGGAACGTCGCAAAAAAGAAATAAGAAAAGACAGGGTCAATGGGCAGTCAGTGTTGCCGCTGTCTGCGCTAACCAACAGGAAAGGCCGTAACATTAACAATTATGGATCTATAGCGAAGCGAAAAGCTTCTCTCTACGAGCAAAATCGACCAAGGGCCGATATCCCTCGGAACTTCGCTGCCAATCGCTCTCATCTCTCCGTTCGGGATCAGCTGATCAAACAGCGGGAAAAAACTGCATCTTGGGCTGCTTTCCGTTCGGGTGCCGGGCTCTTCCGCTGTTTCACGGCCACGGCCATCTTTCTTTTTTTTTTGTACGTTAAGGTATCGATCCTTTCGAAGCAAACAAAGGGCAAGCTCTCCCCGAAATGGGCGACCTTCGAGCCTGAACTTTTCATGGCGCTCCCCAAACAACAAACCCTGTCTGGTACTTAAATTTTACCCCACAAGAGCACGCGCGCCACCTCCTGAGTAATGCTTCCTCTTTTTCTGAAAAAATAATAATATACAAAACAGGAATAACATTCACGCGCAAATAAAGACAAGCTCAGGAACGGGACTCGCCGAAAGGGGGGGGGGGTGAGGGGAGCAGAAATCGCGATCAAAACCAGCCGACAACCGCCAATTCTTTCGCTTTCGTTACTCAATAGCCTACTTCCGGTTTGGCGGCATCCACGTAACCGGAAGTCGGTTGGCTGCGTCTTTGCACGCCCCTCCACTACTCTACTTCGTATACCTTTCTCCCCCCTCTATCTACTCCTCTGCTCTCGGTGGTGATCCCGTCTAGTTCTCTGAATTGCCGCCAGGTGGAGCGGCTACTTACGCAACAGTCACGTGCAGACCATCCAAAAACAAGCACACGTCAACAGTTGACAATGCCTGGCGAAATACAAGTTCACAATTGTGGGCGGTTGCATCAAACGCGCGGCTTGTCACCGCACATGACAGGCATGGTTAGGAAAAAAAAAAGGAGGGAGAAGGAAAGACGACAACAACAAAATACGACACACAAAAATATATAATACATATGTTTACAGGCAGATTGTTAATACTGGGCGCGCTGTCGTAGCGTGCGGGAACGCTTACTTCACAGAAATGCTGTGCAGACCGTTTAAAGGCAAGTTGAAGTGGGACGCAACAAAACAAAGATTTATACGAGTACTCAAGTGGGGGTGGCGTACCTTCGCACTGCTCCCTACACCCGGTTTGAAAGCGCTGGTCGTTGCAGAATAACAAGCCAAGCTTAAGGCCTATGTTGAATCGTTCTGCAACTTACGTAAGAACAACGGAAAGGCCGCAGATATTGTTTTCATACCTGCGTGGATAATGCTCTCAGCGTAAGACGCCAAGGGTTTTGTTCGTGGGAATGACCAACTCCTGCGGTATTATGCGGAGCTCTACATCTCCTTCTCAGGGCGAAGAAGAAGAAGAAAAAAGAACAGCAGACATTAACAAGGAGGCGCGTGCTCTCTATATACACGCTGTAAATAAGAATAAAGAACTTTACAAAAAGAAACGCTGTTTTGCATTTTAGCATTCGAACTGGGTTCTTCAATTTTCAGGGTAGCTTGACTATAGTCGAGAATTGGTGGCGTAGTTTACTTTTTAAGCAATGCAATACTTTATTTGAAACCTAGAAAAATTTTTGGGGGTGTAACGCCCTAAACACACTGACAGGCTATGAGAAGCTTCGTCGTGACGATCTAAATATCTATTACGAACACATATGGGGGTTCTGCAACGCCTATAGAGGATGGACGATTTTTTTTCTCGCTCTGGCCCCATTTCAGTGCAACAGCCTCTGCTGTCAGGAATCGAACCCACGTGACCCCGGGCTCAGCAGCAGATGATGATGATGATGAAAAACTTTATTTATCCCTCTTTAAAGGGAAGGGGGCAATGGAATAGAGGGTGGCAGCAGAAACGCCATAACCACTGAATCACAGCGACCGAGAGATACAAGCATAGTTTTTCACTGCGAAAGAGACAAAAATGGAGGCGCAGTCTGCCTTAGTGTTTCAATTATGATTTTTTTGCAAATAAAAAATACTAAAATACTACTCTTGCCCAATGTGCGCTTATCCAGAAGCATAACATAAGCTATTGCAAGTGAAATGTAATGTTACGGTATTGCGCAGCAAAAGCAGCGAGGATGCGCTTATTTAACCGACTGTACGACCTGCCGATTCTCTCCTCGAACGTGTTCGTTGCATAAAACTCCGACAGGAAACGCTGTCAAAGGGAAATCGCCACACGCACAAGAAGCTCCGCGACAACAGAGCACCATCGAACGAAAAAAATATTGACAAATATGAGAGAGGTGGAGGGAACAAATAAACAGCAAGAAGTTGCTAAAATTCTGCGCCAGTAACACTAAATCCCCAGAAAGGCGGACCAGATTTCCCAACCGTGTTACGCAATCACGAGCCCTATTCGAGAGTCGCGTAACCTTTAGACAAATCACACGCACATATTCGCACCAGAAAGCCTTCAACAGGGAAAACGAAATATGTAAAAAAAAGTAGGGATATTACAAAACAAAAAATAAAAGAAGAAGGAAACATTGGAGCAAACAGGCAAGCCACAAGAGAGCCGCAACCGAAAGGAAAGCCTGCGAGAGATTGCGCGAGGCGGAGGTCTTTATCGCATAACACCGGTTCCCCTGCCCTTCCCGCCACTCTCTGCTCACAACACCCTTAAAAAGCGCGGCGCGCTCGCAAAACACGGCAGGGCCTGCAACGCAAGCTCACCGTACAGCTCGCCGCCACGGCAACACGCACTCTTCGCGCCGTTGCCTCAAAGCACGCGTACAACGCTATGCACCGCACTCATAAGCCACTGGCGTCTCCGCCGCGCATCGGAGGAGCTCAATTGAATTCTCGGAAATTTCGGGGTTCGGAAACCGACACAACCTCTCTCTCTTCCTCTCTCTCTCTCTCTCTCTCTCCGTAGATTTTCTCGCTCCAGGGCACCCTGGGATTACACCGAACACGCGCATCTCTGTGCTCGCCGGTCTGTCTGTTTCACAGCGAAGGGTGGAGTGTTATACAGGGGAGGGAACGGAAAGAAACCCACTTGGCCGATTCCTTTATCTTCGCCGCAACGGCTGCCGGCTATTTTCGCCCTATTTCAAGCTTTACCGCAAGCTGCCCCACCCCACCCGGCGCTTCTCTCGCTTCCTGTGTACTTTGTTCGCGGTGGCTTCCTATGCGCCTGGAGGCCTGAGCCGTGTTTTGTGCGTCTGCACGCGCCTTGCGGCCGCAAGAATACTCTTAACGTCGGCTTCAAATTTACGTCGCGGCTCCTCCGAACTCTTGCAACAGATTCTTAAACCTCCGAGCTGCTAGTGCTTGCGGCGGGCCACTGGTGTAAACTAGACGCCCTAGATGCTTATTATTGTATATACTTGGGCCTGTTACATGAACATGTGGGTGTACGGTGTATGGTCGGGTGATTTCATGCGCCACAAGTCTCACCTTCAATAGCATGGCTAGGCGTGTATACACCAGGAAAACATCTCTAGGACTCGCCAAAGAGTCTCTCTCTCTCTCTTTCTCTCTCTCTCTATCTCTCTCCGAAAAACACGCACTGACGCCGCCAACCTACCATGCCTACGAGGCGCACAATGGCCCTCTCATATTGCCAAATGCAGAAGCTGCATGGTAGCGTAGCGATTAGCCAGTATACAGCTTCTAACGACGTGTTACCGCTGGGGCATGACATCGACCCCGAGTGAAAGCGGTGAGCAAAGTTTTGTTTCGATTCAATCCACTCCTCTTCATTTCATGTTCCATCAGTATTGGCCGCAATCTCATTCGCGGTGAGAGGAGGACGAATCTGAAGACGACAAGTTTCTAATGAAGACGACGCGATGACGACGGCATAACGGAGAGGACAGGCGGACACATCGAACCCAGCTTCGCGCTTTCAAACGCGGTCGCGGAAAAAGCGCGGATGCTGTTTCAATAAGCGTGACTACAGGTTGCTCAATCTCATTTCCCCAATGGAACAGATTTCGATCAAACTCTAACGACATGTTCAGGCGTTCTGAAAGCAGATGGCAACCGCGTATGCGTTATTTCGCAGCAATCCGGCGGGTGACATGCGATTTCAAACCCGTTCACGGCACGTTAGCGAGTTTCGCGGCATTCGCGGTTTATATATATTTCACGAAGAACACAAACACGGGCCCCGATTGTCGCGTTGCCTGCCCTCGAACTTGAAAGGAAGTATAACGGCGGGAGCTAAGTTTAAGGACAGCGAACACGCGACTCCCGAAAGGAACGAGGGGTGAAAAGAAGCTGGAAGCGGAACAGACTAAAGCTTCAATGGAGAAAACGCGTCCTCGAGGACTGGCGCTCACTTTCTTGCGCGCGCACACCCCTAGTACCACACTTCCCGCCTCCAGCCGCTTTGCTCTTGCCCTTGAAAACTACATCGGCGACCTCAAGAACCCTCCTTGCCCGCTCCCCAGGGCGCCATACCGCTTCCTACGCTACAACGAGAGAAACCGAAGGTCTTGATCTCTTTCATCCCCCTCCCCGCACCCAACTCCCCCCCAAGCTACAATTCTCGCCGTTTTTGGGGAAAAAATGTGGCTTCCTCCCTTTTATTACGCGGTGTTCTCCTTTCATCCCCAATTTAGCCTCCCCTGCCGCGTCTGTCTTTTTCGAATCCCTTCATTTTTTTTTTACCCGTTACCCTAGCTTATGCAGTCTACGCAAATCGTGCGCCGTTCAACCGACGAAAGAGTTTCCGATTTGTCCACCAAAAAAACCTGCTTGAGCTTAACCCACTGAGCACCCACCGGACATCCGTAAGAGGGCTAAAAGAAGCCTGCAAGGCCGAGGGCTCTGCCGACGCTCGAGAAGGTGCAGGAAGCAAAGGCCAAGGTTGGTCTTTGAAGGGGTAGACGTTGCAGACAGGAAGACACTTAAGCTGGCGCGAGGTTCCCTCAACGCTTTGTTGCTTGTTGCGCAGCACTTTCTTGTAGATTTCTCGATCGGACATCCTACTGGAAGCCACTGCTTCCCGCCATTGCTTTGTCAGCCAAAATCGAGGTGTCCTGATGCCAGGCTGATGACGTTACGTGTTTTCGCAGCACCAAACGGCAGATACGGCGCGAACGTAGCTCCTGGTGGTTGCGGCGCCCCGTGTAGGGCGTCTGTTGACGCGTGTGTATGTCTTGGCTGTCTAAACGACTCCCCGTTTAAAGCCACGCGCCCAGTGCCGCGCCCTTCGTATCTTGTGTCTCGTCCTCCGCGGCGTTGTCAACCCAGAAAGCCTTCCAGAAACGTCCATGCCTTTTAAAGGATACGGCGTTTCATTAGTGTGCGACTTGCTGCTGTCAGTTCAACATGTAAGTCGAAGTTTCACCTTCTCCGTCTTTGTTCACGTCTCGTCGAACTTTGGTCAGTTCTGAAAATGGAAAACGAAGTCAGATATAGATACACGTGCTTTTCCTAGGCGACTACGTTAACTGCGGCTCTTTGTGCGTCTGTCAAATTAGTGCCCGTGTGTGACGGTCCGCTTACTGAAAGACAAACGCCTGCAACATTTTACCAACGTGATCTTGGCTGTTGCGAAACCTTGCTTCCTCTTTATCGCTCTCGGTCCATGTCTTGTCACGTGACTTACATGCGGGAGGGGGGGGGGGGTTAGCTGTCTGATCCGAAGCGTTGCGTGTTCGAGAGTTGCGTTTCAGAATGAGTTGTTGGTGGGCCAAATTATAGTGGTTGTAGAGTCAAGGCCACCCTTGATATCACATGCTGTTCAAGAAAATCACTGATGGTTGGGTGCATGCACTTCGTGAACGACTTCCTCGAAATATTCCAAGTAGTGGCCGCTGCAATGACGAGAGGTGAACCTTACGGCTAAACATAACACTATGCGTACTCTGGATCCATCATAAACGGCGTAGAGATACCGAGTCCCCATTGCATTCAAATGTTCGACGTAAGAAATGAAGCAACCGTACAAAAGAATTCCCGCGCTATTCTTTTCAGGCGCTATGTGCACGCTAAGATAGTTAACCAAAAGCTAAACCATTGTTAAATATAACAGAATTTCAAACGTAATTCAACCATGTTGAAACACTTCCGTTTTGACCTCTGCTGCAAGTTTGTATAAGATGTGTAAAATATTTGAGTAATAATAATTGCAAACTGAATGGTTGTGTGCTTTCTCGCAATGTCCGTATGTCGACGTGTAGTATGTCATGTCAGTATGTCGGCACCTGCTTTCATTGATTTTCGCACGTATATTTACAATCATGCGTATCTTTCATGTGGCTGTGTAGGTTATCTCTAATCATGATGGACACGAAATAGTTGATGTGGCCCTATATATGACGCTCTCGTAAAGAGCTTTCGTGTCGAGTTCGCATTCTTTTTATAAGCTTGACAAGACTCTCTGAGAATTGAAAAAAAACTTATTTCGTTTTGCATTCGTACGCTTTTCGCGATTCTGAAGGCGCAAGAGATGCGCTGGAACAATATTTCCAATGAACATGCTTAATTGGCACCTGAAAGCGTAATAGAAGACCAGGTGCAGTGGCAACTGTTATACTTCGCGGCGGTGTTTATTATACACGTTACGACATGACACGGGTCTCTCAATCCCAACGGGACTGACTAACTAACACTAGCGGTACGTGGAAACTTCCGCGAAGACTCTGCGCAGCTGAAACGTTGTAACAAAGAATTTCTCGCCATTAAGAAGTCAAGCAGTTTTGTTTAGAGAAATAGCGGGTTTTTAGGCGCAGGCTGCGTGACTCGTCAACCGCGGACCACAGCCAATGGGTAAGAACAGTGCTCGCTGGCAACCGCTTAGTCTCGCGCCTTGTGTGTCAGCTTTGTGTATAGAGCGGTGTACCGCGTCATATTGCGATAGGTGTTAAGACATAAGACCTCTTTATTTGATCGACGAGATGAATACGGTAAAACCGCTGCATGCTGTGCCTAGCGTTCTTTCTTCCCAAGGCAATTTCAAATATATTGTAACGCAACATCACGGCGATCTGATCGTTAAAAGAAATCGCTAAGAAGGATGACCGAAGCCCTATCAGCGAGCGACTTCACCGTCCGGTAGCGCTGGCGTAGACCACGTCTTCGACGTGCGTGTGCTCAACACTTTAGCTTAGAAACTGACGAAAATTTTAAAAAAGGACCCTGAGAGCGGTACTGGTCGCGACGATTTCGCCACGTTAGGCGTAACGAAAATATTTTAAGATATCTACGATAACTGACGTGCTATTCCTGAGTGACTATTGAGATTTTGCAGGTGGCGCACTGACTCACTTGTAAGCGTGGGGAAAATTAGAACAGCCATATAGCGCCGCCTTGCTTCTAGATTCGTACTAAAACACAGTTGCACAGACAGTGCAGAGGTGAAGGTTGTTTACCACGTTCCGGTTCGGTGTCGACGCCCGAACGGAGAACGCAAAACACCGTTCGCGAGATGTGACCGCACACTACGGCCGCTCTGTTTCTTCCATTTCTGAAGATACTTGCCTCTCTTTATTAAACCTTGTCGCTGAGTGAACTGATTGCACTTCATGAAATATATACAAGGGCCATGAAAAGAAAACACCCGTGGAAGAAGGCATGTGCGATCGCCTTCCAGGCTCGATGTTCCTTTGTAGCGGTAATATGTAAACGTCGTTCGTCGTGGCACATTTCGCGTAATGCGCCTTGTGCTATAAACACCAGTCATCGTTGACAGAGAAGACACATGATCATAGCGAATTTCAGACGGAAAATCGCTGGGGAATGAGTAACTCTCGCGAAATGTTTGTTACACGTAAGCTCTCCGGAATTGGTGCATATAGATATGCACCGGAATTAATCAAGAACACACAGCCAGTGGTCACACAGCACTACTCGATGTGAGCCTGATTACATCATTACTTTCGAGCCAAGTTCGACTGGCGTAATGTTACGTCTTATCGTTCTCTACTGTAGCGGTCGCTCTGGCAATGACTGGGAGTTTTTAAAAGAAGACGCCTTTACTGTTTTAGCAGCGAGAACATCAATTACGCTATCATAAATTTCTCCGTAAGTAACAAAAGTATTTTATCTCAAAACTATCTCCCTAAAAACGATAACAAAAGAAAACGCGACATTGAAGGTCCATATTTTGCAAAAGCTTCTTTTTGACACCTGTATGACCTAAAGCTAGGATGCCGACCACTGATGTAAAAACAGCCTTGTGGGAACCCGCCAAATCACAACACGAATTTCCAGTAAAGCTGTTTCTTTCGAGCAGTTGCCCGAAGAGCTTCAGTTGCCTGTAATTAAACCAATTACATGAAATTGTTGCCCGTATGACCATTCCACTCGAAACCTTGCTTACAGAAGATGCTATCAAGCACTTGTTAGGAATTTTTTTTTCAATAGTACCAATTCATTCACACACAAGTTAATTTGCCAGAATGTTATGCACAAGAATATTAGCCAAACTACTATAAACATTGCATAAAAATTACAGTTATGTCTGGATATCGGGAAACATAGGGGACAGCGGCCGTATGACACTTGATGAGAATTTTTTTTTTTACAAAGGCTACTTTTGTATCACGATAATTTTACTTCCAATCCACGTTTACTATAGCTTTCGAATTACTTTTGGTAAATTTGATGTCGGTGCAAGTTATATTTCTGGCAGAACAACGAGCTACATTCTGCACTACTCGTAAGACATACTCATAACGCTGTAGATCACTTGCATACGTAATTTATTACCTAAGCTATAATTAATCCACCCAATTTGAACTTTGGATACACATCAGCCGTCACCTAGTCCGGACTGTCACCAAATATAAGAAGCTGCCTAGGACGCCAGGAGAGCCCCGCATGCCGCATGAAAATCCGAAAAAATGGGCGTTCCTGACTAAGACGCTCAATGAAGTCAGAAATAATAAAATTTCGCAACAAGTTGGACTTAACCCCCCCCCCCCTTCCCCCATCAGTTTCTTTTTCTATAAAGTTTTTGCAAAGCGGAGCTCTTTAAGGACATTAGCAAACGCACGGCAGCGTGACACTTTCTAGCTCTTGCTTAAGAATTATCTTGAAAGATCTGCATTTGGTCAGCCCGCAGTTAACTTCGTACAAAGGTTCGCCACAGCTTTCTTCCCAAGTTTGCTGAATTTCACCTCGGTGGAATTTGTAGTTATACGCTAGGGTAGCGGGATAAATATTGCACCGCTTGTAAATCAGATTCATAACGCCCCGGAACACTTGGATGTCTAATTGTAGCAAAAGGTGCACTTAATTCACACAAGTGGAACTTTGCCTAAACATCGCCCATAATGTGGCCCTCATTTGCGGCCAATATAAACAAGGTGCGTTGTACATTTCTTTGAGAACGCGGGAGGAAGAAACAACGAAGCTCATATCCCGCATGAAAGCAACCAAAAAAATTATCTTAATTAGGCGCGAAAAGTTGAAACCGCACAAAGGATCCCCCCCCCCCCCATCTCATTTCTCCTAAATGTAAAGCTTGTGAAGCCATAAAGTGGTCCCCGTCTCCTTAAAATATGAAACTTCTTGTGTTTTCGGTCCTCCAATATGGAAGCGGTGAAACTTTTGAACTGTTTCCTGTAACGCCTCTAAACAGGATGAAAACGAATATTTAGCAATTTTGATTTAACCCCTTCTTGACAAGGAAAAGGAAGGAAAAAGTGGAGAAGGAAGGCAGGGAGGTTAACCAGTTTTGCCTAACCGGTTTGCTACCCTACACATGGGAGCGGGATGGGGGGATGAAAGATGGGGAGAAGAGATAGAGGGCACATAACACGGCACACACATCGTTGATTACAGTCTGTCACTCTTGTGCGGTACGTGACATCACTGTCACAGCCGCTTGTCCAAGCCCGTATCCTTCATAAACCGAAGTAGTCCTTTCGTCGCCTTCAGCTGCGAAGACTTCAGTCGGCGATATGCGAAAATGGTTGCAACTGACAATGGTCTATTGTCAAGGTGCGCTAGAACGGACGCCATGGACTGTCTCTGAACATTATATTCAGGACAGTCGCACAGAATGTGTTCCAGCGTCTCCTCGCAAAGACAGGCATTGCAGAGAGCGTTGTCGGCCATTCCATTGCGAAACGAGTAAGATTTCGTGAAGGCCACCCCTAGCCATAAGCGATAAAGCAGGGTGGCCTCACTTCGGCGGAGTCGGGTTGGCATACATAGATGCATCAAGGAGGGCAGGTCGTGTTGATGATTGCTGCGGTTGGTCTGGCTGCTGGGTGTGCACCATAGAGAGAGCGTGATCTCCCGTGCAAGCACTTGAAGTCTGCTGGCTGCGTCGGACCGTGAAAGTGGTATGGCCCTTCTTGACAAACAAACTTCAAAGCTTGCCTGCAAAATGCCGCTAACATTCCCTACATTTCTTTTTCCCTTCAAAATGTAAGCTTCATGGGTTGTCTGCTTTTCTAACCCATGAAAACTCGTTTCTAACGTTTCAGAGCACTTCTAGTCGCGTTAACAAATTCGCTGTAATGTTGGCAGTTTCGAACGAAGGCGAGGCGTCTTAGGAAGCAACAGCCGCAAGGTTTAGTGTTCGATCATGTTTCTAACGCGGTGTTCAGACAATACGTCGTTCTGACAACACGCAGCAGACGAGTAAAGCTGCTGCGAAACACCAAGAACAGCCGCCCAGAAATATTGCAGGTGTTTTGCAATGCTTACGCGATAAGGTACCCCTGGCAGCATGCTTCCACGTGCTTCGCCTCGATGGGGCGCAAGGTTAGAGCGTGAGAATGCCATCGACGTTTTTCCACAGCTCAAAGGAAAGATTGCACAGATTCAGCGTGACCTTTATTGTCCGCTCCACCGAGGTCACCGTACGCACGTGCAGTGTGCGCACAGTTGCCCGGTGGTTAACCCTAACATGCGCACGTCCGACGCTCGTGCCAGCAGCGGAAACGTAACGAACGGGTGCCCTGGCTCCAGCAGAGCCGATTGAGCGGATCGTCAATTGACTTGGCTCCGTCAGCGTTGCCCCCAAACGCGAAGGCGCGTCTCGTGGAGGCGTTCTAACTCTCCAAACGCTGTTCGTGCGTGGCTACGTCGATACGAAAACAACGCGACAATTGCGGCGACTCCAACGGCTGACAGCGTCCTGCGCTCACTGTCGTCTAGTCCTCTCCTTCGTCCGAGTGCTTCGTGCGAAAGCAAAAGTATGAATAGGCGTAGGGCACCAACTCACCCTGCTTGCGGTTCTACCACTCCGGCGGTAACACCAAAGACGCGAGCGCGCCGCGAGTGTTCATATCATTGCTATCGTAATGAAATTGAAGCTGTCCCCTCCCCTCCTCCCCCCATCAGCAGAACTTGCGCCGGTTGATCGTACGGGCATGCTGGTATAACTGAAGGTAAAGATGCTGTTTGGTTCGCGAATTTGTTTTAGTGTCTGTGGTCATAGCCGGTTCTTCGGCGATCCCCTTTCCCGCCACGCAAACGCGATTTGTCGAAAAAAAGAAAAAAAAAAACTACTGCACCAATCCGCATTGCTGCCAACGTTTGTACAACAATGGTCGAGAAAACCATTGAAAGCGGTCTTGTTTCTCGGAACACGTCCGTGTTTTCCGCTTCCTTGGGATGTACATCTTTCCCTAGCCCATGTGAGACGGGCCGTAATGTAGGGTTTCTGGTGAATTTCTAGAACCTGAGCTTTTTATTAAAACACTACCTCGTTACATGACGTTCTTATACGGCGCTTTATTGTGAACGCCCCGCGACGGTCATGAATCACACCGCTTACCTCAGACTCCGAAGAAACATTGGCTTACGCGGCGGGGAAACGTGTTATTGCTGAAGACTTTAAAATGACGTAGTAATTCTGCGGAAACCCGCAAGGTGGAGAGAAGTAATGAATAAAGGGAAAATCAGACATCCACCCGTTCGTAGCAATTGCTACAAAGGAAACCCATACGGGTTCCTCGAAAGAAAAGCCTCATAGTTGAAGAAAAATTCGTCCTGGTCCGGGACTCGAACCCGGGACCACCGCCTTTCCGGGGCAGCCGCGCTACCATCTGAGCTAACCAGGCGGCTAGCAGACGGCAGGGCGAAGTCGAATTTGTCGACAACACGAAGCAAAGGCTTTTCTTTCGAGGAACCCGTATGGGTTTCCTTTGTAGCAATTGCTACGAACGGGTGGATGTCTGATTTTCCCTTTATTCAAGGCTTTAAAATGGTGCTTACGTTTCGTTGCCACCATTCTAACGTAAGTGAAGACTTGAGATAGTACTTACGGAAGCCCACTCATTCCTTATTGGAATGTCCGACACACCGGTCTGTGACTCGTGCAACTGTGAAGAGACGATTCCGCACGTTTTGCGTTTTTGTGATCTCTATGACAACGAACGCGACGTTCTTCAGAGGGCGTTAAACCGATTAGATGACAGACCATTTTCAGAGACTAAGATTCTCGGACCATGGCCCCATGCGTCGCAGGCTTACAAAGTGATGAGGACACTGCTACGCTTCATGAAAGCGACTGGCCTCAGTGACCGATTATAGGCGTGAAGTTGTGGACATCCGCATGCACTCACACCGATAGAGCCTTCTTCCCTCCCTCCCCGTCCTTCCCTTAAACCCCTTCCCCTTTGTAGGGTAGCAAACCAGACGTGCTTCTGGTTGACCTTCCTACCTTTTCTTCCTTGCTGTTCATCCTCCTCCTGAGATATTGCTAAAAGCTCTACATCTCATACAGATGAGACAAAAAGAAAAGAATAAATGCCAGTATTGTAAGAGCTAGAGCGCTGAGCGCACGAGACTGCTGCAGTAACGAATGTCGCAAATTTTGCCATGATTTGCCAGTACTAGTTAGTGTTCCCAATCGTGCATGTCAGGCATCGTGCCGAGTGTACAATTGCAAGTTAGAATGAAATTAGGTGCTCAACAGAAAAGGACACCATAGAGAACATTTTTTTTCTGTTCATACATTAAGCGGGGACTCTAGTGGCCTTAACTCGCTTTACAATATCGGCAATAGTAAATGCGCCAGTGTTTTCTATAATGAACTTAAGAACGAAAGACAATGCAATTACTCAACATAAATGCTAATGAAATCAATGATTTGTCGACATCTCGTCTGGTTGGGTAGGAAAACTAGCAAAAATAAATCAAATCATGCCGGTATCTTTTTACGTGGAGATGCTGTTCTCGTGGATCCAGCGGTGCAAGTGCGCAAAGATGTTCTGTAGTCCGACGACAAGCTAATCGACAGGACACCGACAGAAGCAGCGTATATTCTGAAGCTGCGGATGTTTTGGCTACTTTATGCTGCACAAAAGGAAAAGGAAACAAAAGGTGATATAAGGAGAGAAGGAATAAAAAAATAGTGATATAAAAATGCACACACAACGATGATTCGATGCGCTGCAACTTTCAGCCAGTCACACAGACCACAAGGCCTTAGGTATTGCAGCAACCTGTTTAAAGCCTGAAGTGCAGAACCCGGTCTGGAGCAGTGCCCCTGGACTCTCCTTCATCAGGGGGCAATCGTCCAGTGTGTCAAACACGCTCGACAGCGCTTTCCTTTCCCCGCTGTAGCGGGGACAGTCTCAGATGAGTTGCTCGATCGTCCCGTCGCAGGCACGGTTGGCGAAAGCAGGACTGTCGGTGATTCCGCGTGCTGGCTTTTAACGTCCTTCGACCATCTTCCAATCACCAATGTACGATACATTGGTGATTGTTTCTTTGTCATCAAAAACGATGCAGTAGAGCCATTCACAGTGCACTTAAACAGCACGGAGGAAGCCATACGGTTCACTACCGAGAAGAAATTTGCTGACCACCTGCCGCTCTTGGACGCACTCGCAAAAAAACTAAAGTTCGTCTCCTGTCTTGCACGCTACGTAGTACCTTGATTTTACATCCGCTGACGAGGCATGCCACCAGCACCAAGTGCCTGTCTCCTGTAGGCTTGCTCGAATCAAGGCCTACGTCATGCTCAGGGTTCGCCACGAACTTTCAGAGTGCATTAACCCCGAAAGTTTCCTTCGTTCCCTGAAACATCGTTCACGGAGACCTGCGACATCGAACTGCGCGCGCGTCCTGGAGCCCTCGTCGCCATTTTCTACGCCCCTGGAGTGAGCTAGGCCTTGGTACGTGTTCTGCAAACCTATGAAGTTCAAGTTGTAGCACGAACTGGTACGCGTGAAAGACAAACTGAAAAAGAGAAATGTTTTCAGGCTGTTTTCTGCGCAAAATGCGACTGCGTTTGCATCAGCGAGAACGGCAATCTTTTAAAGAAAAACGCTTTGAAACGACATTTGTATGATGTCAAAAACAAGAACTTGGCTTCCAGCGCTCTTGCGGTGCAAAAGGGGCCCTCTAGACGTGACACTGACTGGCAAAAGGCTCGAAGTAAAAAAGAAAATGGGTTGAACGGCACTATTTTCCGAGTCCCTAGCTATCCAGACTGCAAGAAAAATTGCCGAATCGCAACAAAGCCAATATTCAGCCTAATACGCAAAATGTGCATGTATTTGTACTAGAATGTATATACTTAAGCTCGCCGTTTCCAGCAGTTAGTGCTTGTGAACGAGCCTTTAGTATAGAAGCCAGAACATCGTACCTATATTAAAAGCGCATTTTTAGTCAGCGCCCTTCTCTATCTTTTGACATAAAAGACCAATTCTAGCTCAAAAGTGTACAATCGTTCCTGGACGTTTTGCAGTTCTGTACGTATCGGAGGCAGTCTACTGTAACATTTAAGCAAGCTTCAAGCCCAAGTAATGGGACGTTTCTTGACGACGGCTGAGCTTTGCATGTCTCCCCGCGCGTCGACAGCAGAAGCCAAGAAAGCAGACATTGTGGCTAATATCAGCTGCTATTTGATATACTTTTCTTGTTCTTTTTGCGTGCGAACCTATACAGAAAGCACAATGTAACTTATATTAAGCGAAAAAGAAAGCGCGACTATGTTTTTTTGTGCGCGGACAACTTAGCGCTGAGTTTCCAAGAATTCGGCTAAGCCATAAGCTATATAGTTTGGACAGCCGACCTGCATTACTTTTAACTTCGACGCTGTTTTCACGAAGGTGCCTTTTCGCTGGCTTTTATAATCGGAACAAACAAGGCCTAATAAATGCGTTGTCTGCTTAGCGATCTGTTTAACCGTTTACCGTGAGTACTGGAAAGCAGCCCAGGAGATGCAAGATTGCTTGTCTGAGCTGGGCCAAAAAAAAAAAAAAAGATGTTGTAAGGCTGTTGTAAGCCATAGCGAACGAGCCCAAATGCTTCAAGAATGATATAGGCAGGTTAACAGTGGAGAGTGATGTTTCCGCTAGCAACGTATTAAACACAATTCAAGTATGCGCACGGGGTTCCACCAAGCAACAGCGAGTGAGAATTACGTCATGCCGAGCATAGCTGTACTTGAACCTATACGCGTGAGCAGCACACGATACCTTCCAAACATGCTTCAGAAACGAGTGGTTTTTCGTTCAAGATTTATGCATCCGCCATCGCCAGCGTTTTCCCAAATTCCCGGAAAAACAAACTGCCACAACCGAATTTAAGATTCTTAGTTATAGAGGCCGCGCTATGGATCATGTGTTGGTAAAGTTAGGATTGTGTAGTGAAATTACGACTTTTGCGGCAAATTATTTATAGAACTGTAATAAAGCGGTACGTGCATGTTTTACGCGCAGCGTAGCAAGTCTAATCACAGTCCTGGAAGAACCGAGAGTGGAACCGATTTCATAGTTCAAAAAAAAAAAAAATTGGGGCATGTTAAGAGTGACGTGCACGTAAAATATAAATTGTGTTCATTAACTACGACACTTGCATGCAAGTATTAAGTGCACCTCTGCAAAGCGTTATGCTAGAGTTACAAGCATGTTTTGTGGTTGTTCAGGGAGAATAACGTGTGCCCATGAATTCGTTTTGAAGGAAATGGGCGCCATGGTCTTAGGTCCTTATGGGGAGACCTTTAAATCTTGTGGTTCGACTACAGCGAATAAAATCACTAATAAAGCTTCTCCGAAAAAAGAAAAACGGCCTCAGTGGAAATTGGGATGGGATTCTGCAACGTAATCAATAAGTCGATTGGGATTATCGATTAGGTTGTCCATGCCGAGCACACTGCTTTATACATACATCTTTAGAGACAGCCCATCATATATATTTAACGCATGTTTAAGCTTGTTCAGTATAGTCGAGCATTTGAGTATAAAGATATATGATGTACAGTTATGTAGGTTCATGTTCTTCCGCTCCTATTCGAAAGTACGCATGTTCGTCCGCGTTTTCGCACACATGAGCACTTACTTTTTCACTAATTTGTGAAAGGGTCATGTTTAGGCATCTTATTGTACTAATTTCTGCGCCATGCTGTCACTCGTGTGTGAAACATTGCATGCACGCTTGCTCCTAGGCGTCACTTATTGTTTCGCTGTTCTTATCAAGAGTCCTATGGACGCTGATGTTGGAACGCTAAGGAGAATTGCGCTATGCATTTTCAGGCTTTACATGTGGCGATGCCCGTATGGATGCCCAACTCACGGCTACGAGTCATCATTTTGTTTTCATTGACACTTCGAGTCCTGGTGAACGGGCGGTGTTTTCTGACTCAAAGCCGTCCTTGCCGGGTAGGCAGTCGGTTCTTCGACTTGAAGCTCACAGCCAGTTAAGGTATGCAGTCGTAAAAGTTAACCATCGCGTGAAATTTGTTTGCAGCGGTCATTACCTGGCCATTTGGGGCAACGTTGGAATTGGTTAGGCAGGCAAGGAGGTCCCAGCGTCACTTGGAAAAAGACCACTGCGTTCTCCTTCCGCTCGCCAAGGAACACGCGCTGTCGGGCAGCTCTGCCACCTAGCACGCTTACTCCTGTAAGCAGAGTGTAGCGCCCCAAGCATAAGGGGCACCGGGGACCACACGAACTGAGCCCTTCGCTTCTGCTGCGACTTCCGCCGTGGGCGTCGACAACGTGAAATATCGCTTCCGGGTCATCTGTGATTAGGAGTTGACGCCACCGAAGCTTACACTACACTAATTACTTTGGTCGACAGTGATATCGACTGCGAAGAGAATATCGAGCATTTATTCCGCTATTGTCCTCAACTTGAATAACAGAGACAATCTCTCTCCAACGCTCTGCGACGGCTAGCCGATCAGCCACCGTCCACGCAGGCGCTATACTCCATCACTGTCCCCGTCGCTCGGCCCCTTGCAATGAAGTGAATGCACTTTTTCGCTTCTTGAGGGTG
The DNA here is from genome assembly GCF_050947875.1 of Dermacentor variabilis. Taxonomy (NCBI): domain Eukaryota; kingdom Metazoa; phylum Arthropoda; class Arachnida; order Ixodida; family Ixodidae; genus Dermacentor; species Dermacentor variabilis. Next base: position 100,003,247 of record NC_134576.1, read on the forward strand.
ACTGACCTGTGCGAACGTCTTCGACTGCGTGGCGCTGTCAGCGAGCTTACACGCATTCACGACGTCTTTCATTCCTCACCCTTGCTCATTTTTTTATACGTTCTGTTCTTCTCCCCCACATTAAGGTCGCCAACTAGACGCGCTTTTCTGGTTAACTCGCCTTTTGTGCCTTTCCTCGTGGAGACGTCGTAGTGTATATTGTTTCATTTTATTTATTCGCTGTTTCTGACGAAAGGAGTCCTTGCACAAATTTTCTAACGCGGGGGCAAAGTGCGAAAAAAAAATATACGCACCACATCTACAGCTTTTGATCGGATAGTCGCAGGATGGCAGAATTTCGGGCAAGAGACCACTGGAGCTTGATGTCACGCTGTTAATAATTTCTTCCGTTAAGTACAGAGTTTTTAAAACGTCATAAAACGCATCCTGTAGTTAAAGACAACACCGAAGGTAGCTATAATATAGCGCAATGTTCGTTTTCTTCAATAATCCTAACCTGTACCCGATGACGAAAAAAAAAAAGCGGTAATATGGCTATACTACAAGCCAGAAATGAGTCAGAGGGCTGGTCGTTGCCCTTTTCAAGTCCCATAAGCCGTCCAATTTTTAAGTTTTATTATTTTCCCTCGTTGATTACAGGATATAATTCCCCAAAATGCTGGCGGTAGAAATTAAAAAGAAATCGCTACAGCACAGAAAACAAGAGCAAAGAGTGCCAACAACGCGTACTACACGAAACCCTTCTATCTTTTAACGAAACAGTGTAGATTAAGCAAGCTAAGGAGAGCCCTTTCGTTAGAAATTACGTCATTCCCAGAGTGACGTCATGCAGTCTGTGGACGACGGGAAAAAGATACTTAAAAACGATGCAAAGCAAGAGGAATAGGGAGGCCTAACCCTTCCTAGGGAAAAAAGGAAAAGAAAAGAAAACGCGCCTCACGGTAGCAGCGGCAGGGCGTGCCCCAACATTAGGAATAATACTGTCGTTTTTCTCTGGCCCGATCTCCCTCGCTTTCTCTTTTATTTCCGCCGTCCTTCATTTCCGCATCCTTGTCACAATTCTTGCTGTCACAATTCTTCGCGCCACCTCGAGCGCGGTTATTTTTCCGTCAGGCACGTACAGTTCCAACCTTCTCCGTATAACCCGTCCGGCTTTCCCACGTTTGTTTCAAATTTTGTTTCTCTGAGAACAGACCTTTCCCGCATCGGGGCATGGAGCCTTCGCGATAAACCCTCGCTCGGGAGGGGAAAAAAGGATGAGGGAAAAGAGTTCCCGTAGACCATTCTCAATTTTACAACTTCCAACCGTAAGGTTACGAGTGCATGGAAAACAGCGCACAAAAACAGGGACAGAAATTGGGGAAATTGAAAGAGAGAAAGAGAAATAGAAACAGCTGAAATCGAGGCTTACGGTGTATGCGCAATCTGCCGCGTCAAACGTTGATTCGTTGCAAAAACGCCGTGTACAGGGAACAACCCCTTTACGCGGGCGTTACCCGCTTCCCTTAGTCGCGCTATACTTTCGCGACGCAGACGCCACTAAACCCTTTCCTCCCTACCAACCCCTTTCCTAACTCACGTAGCATCGGCGCAACATTCCCCCCTCTAGTTTCTTACACCAAGTGGCGATTCGCAATTCCTGGCCTCTGCTGGCACTGGCGCTCCTTTCATTTTGCGCCCGAATCTGCCCGCCCGCCAGCATTCGATTCGTTTTGTTCCGTTCTCCAGTTTTCCCGCTGCCGAAGTTATCTCTCCCCACGTTCGGGAGGGAAAGGGAAAGAAGGTGAAACGAATGATTCTGCGTAGATGCGCGAGTTTTTTTTGCGCCACGTTTTGGGGCGAGATTTGGGGATGGAAATAAAAGCGAGCGAGCGGGTAAGGGTGGGTGGGGAAGTGTTGGGAGGCAGGGGTGTGGCGCGCATGAGTGCGCTCTCCCGCCGGCAGCACGAGCTGCGCCCGAAGAACCCTTGAAAAAAAAGAACGCAGAGCGTCGAACCAATCGTAACGAGGCGGCGTTTTCGCGTTTGCGAATCGGTGATACCCGCACCGGCGTCGTCCAACTGGCGTTCGGGATTTCAGAATCCGGGATGCCGAGCGCGGCGATTTTCTTGCTTTTCTCGATGCGCATTACCCGCTTGCCGTTCCCGAAATGGGTGTATGTTGAATAAACAGTTGACATTCGCCCTACGTGGCACGATTTTTTTCTTCTCATAAGTTGAATAAACCAATGAGAATCGGTAGCGTATGGCGTTGTGCGTGAATGAGTCGTTTATCATACTAAAATTTGGGTATCCCGACATGCATTGTGCTGGCAACATTGCCGTAGTAAGCATGTATGGCGCGAAATGAAAGGTTATCGTAATTTTGGGCGACTAAGCCAGTTTTTTTGGAATTGGCAAATTTGGGGGGAAAATGCACGTTCTGAAAAAAAGGATTACCGAATCGGTGTTTTTCATGTGTCATCATACTCACACGTACTTTGTTGAAATTACATACGAGGCCATGAAACACTCGAACTAGGTAGAACTGGCCAAGAATGTTTCGTATTAGAAATCGCAATTTACCGATATTCGAATGTACGGCAAAGCAAGTGCAGTCATTCCCGAAACTTTCTACTCGCTTTCTGGCAACATTAGCTATAATGCTATTATATTTTCTTTGACGTACGCCGCCATGCAGTGCCATTCTTCCTATATAACTAACGCTAACTTCGATTGGTTTTCGGCCGGAACGCAGCCTTCACTGACGTGTAAGAAAGCGTCCTCTGGCTCTTGAAGGCGGCACTTTTATACACTTCTTAAATCAATGGGATCACAAATCCTCGTATTTCGGATGCTTGCTATATAAATGTATGTCAAGTGCAGGAAATATCTCCGTACGCTACCTCTGTGCATAGAAAATGAAGTACGCTGTGTTAAAAAAAAAAGAAGAAGAAAGACAGAAATGTAAACACGAACTATTAGTCCAGAATTCAGGTTTAGTACTGACAATTTTAGAAGAGTTCACTGCAAGAAAATATTATAGAAAAATGTATTAGACGACGTTTTCAACTGCGTAGTTTCACAGCAAGAAAGCCGTCACTATTCCGCATAGTTCTGTTCGGGAAGAGTTTAGAGGGTAAGGAATGAACATCTGACATTGTGGCGTTTGCACCGGTTGGATATCATGGTTAGTTGCATTCTAAGTTTGCAATGTTCGCAAAATGCCTACGCCGTATAAGGCCATGGATATATAGTTCAATTTGAGGTTTAAAAACAGAGACCCTGGGAAGTTTGCAATTTTTCTCAAAATAACAGAAATATAGCGAATGCAATTGACAGTGGTGAACCGCAATAGTTAGGCAAAACGGAAGCCAGTGAAATTTCTGGAGATCAATTTCACCGCACATTGCACGTGAAATTACAAATATCGGGACTTGAGGCATGACACGCATTCTCTTTATTTCTCAACGTAGAAAGGGCTTTCGTTTTCTGACATGATGCAGTGGTAGGACACGTGATAGGAAGTTATTTGTGGCCCAGTGTCGCCGTTGCATAAGAAAACTTGATATATCAACTTTCAGCGTGATATTATCAATTCAACACATATTGGTGAAGTATTTTATATGTGTACTCCCAGGTTTAGTTCTCGTATATCAACATACATAATCCAGAAAGTGGAATGGAAAATTGCGCCGTGAAAGCTGAATCGGCAAGAGCATCGCTCGTGTAATGCGAAGCTCGTTCCCTACCTGCGGCCCGTTAGTTTTTCCGTTCACCTTCATTTACATTAATTTATCATATCGTTAATTCAATTAATAAGTGCACGTATTTTCTCCTATGCTGTTTTTGTTGGCTCCTGATGATATGACAGAGAGAGAGAGAGAATCGTTTGCGCACTACATGCTTTTACTGTGGATGTAATGCAGTATTGCTATGATGCTGCTAAAACGGAAGCTCGGACGAGTTGGCCTGGTTTACTTGCGATTTTGAAACAGCGGAACAAGACGGGACACGAGACGAAAAATGACAGACGCAGCGCTGGCACAGTGCTTGTATATTTTGTTAAATTTTCACGACTTCCCGTCATTTGCATATTCTTTGAACAGGACCAGAATCAAGGCAAAAATAGACTAAATGCTCTTGTTTCTTAGCTTTAGTGCAAGAAATTTTGTTCAAGTCCATGCAATGGCTACCTGTAGTAAAAATCGTGCTTACATGTTGCCTGTCTTTGAAAAAAAGAGAGCCCACGGTGAAATTTTGTTCTAAGGTGTTCGAGATGCGGTATGTTTTGAAAGAGAACGTGTTTCCTCGAGCAATGCCTATCACATGCTACGAGCCATTACAAGACTGTCGAAGGAGGAGCAGATCTTTAATGAAGAGAATGGAGAAGAGGTCGGCCTGGGGAGCGTGTCTCCAGCATACCACTCCTCACAGAGGTAAGGAGAAGTGGGAAAGACAAGGAGAAGGGGAGGTAGGTGACAGAAGACCATGGGACGACGTGCGGCTATGTTCACGTTGTCCAATGCGCGGATGTTCACTATGGTCGCACTACGCGCCCCAAGACATTCTCTCTCGCAAATGCATATGGCACAGTATTTACGCCGCACATGTTTTTTAGGGACTCGCGAATGCTCGAAACTTTCAAATAACGAATCGAATAGTGTCCTATCCGATTCAGTTTTCAAATCAAATAGTCGCTATTCTTAAACGTGAATATTTTATGAATACTTCTGGAATATTTCAAAACTCCAACTGCGCCCAGATAAACATAAAATTGCAGCAAAAGTATAGTAAGTTCTTACCCTTGAGGGCATATTAGAGACATAAACCATGAGAACGCGCCTAATGGAGCAGGCTGCGTACGTCACTTAGGTAGTCACACTTTGCAGGCTGTAAAACGATCATTCGCACCCTCTGAAGAGCCCTGTGCATGCGGAGAAACTACTCGTTTGCTTCTAATGCTCCATTTGTGCGTTTAAGAAACAGCACTTCATAACGTACTGTGAAATGACAGAAACTTGTTAACGTTAAGAACACTGTGTTGTGAACATGGTTTTATAGTAATTGCGACAACGGCTGCTCATTACGTGAAAACTATTCGAAAATATTCGGCTGGCTTGTGGCACTAAACGACTCGTGTTCGATTCGGTCTCAAGAATCACTATTCGCACACCCCTACATGTTTTATAGAGAAGCGTCTAAGCACACCGCACGTAAGAAGTGCAGGAGGGATTTCAGGGCTCGTTGACCGTGGTCAACCTGTCTGCGCCCAACCACAACATTCTCCTTTTAAAGGGGCGGCATTCCAAACGGTTAATAAAAGTTCGGCAGCATGTTGCACACCTGCAACACGTGAAGGCGAAAGCCTGCTGCGATCTTAGTAAGGCATTTAGTTGTACGATCCGAGAGGTCAGACTTCTTGCAAGACATGACGAGCCGCAGTGTGAAGCAAACGTGCGGAAAGCCGTTATCTGCGAGATTCAGCCTCCTCTCTACGTCACCGTCTTGCATCGTCGCGTTACTGCCTTCGCAGTTCGGCTTCGTCGGCTCGTTTTCGACGCTTAGTTGCGACTTCGCGCGCTCGTATAGCGGGTTCAGACTCGCGCCAAAGATATTTCTCTTCGACTTTACGTTGCATCCGCTCAGCAGGGGCGAGCAGCACCCGCTGTCGAACGCCTTGTTCCCGCCGCTTCGCGCGTCGCACCTCGTTTATTGCTTGGCGAGCATCCTCGGCCGTAGCGTGCATCCGATGGGTGCATTCAATGCTTTATTGATGGTTCACATGCTTGTTTTGAGCTTGTTCTTTATTGAAACGTATGCTGTTCTGTGTGTTGTATGGGTGACTTCAATGATTGTATGCACTGTTCGCTTCCCTTTACTGAGCGCTTGTAGCCTCTGCCTTTGGGGGTATGAACCATTTCATCTTTACTTGCTTACGGGGTATGAACCATTGCTGCTGCTGATAATTTTTGTACCACTCGACTAGACGCCGCATTTCTTTAGGCATGAACCATACATAGGCACCAAACCAAACTAAGCCAAGCCATTCCAATGAACCGCTTAAGGGTTTCGTTTTAATAATCTTAGGTGTCGTTCACTCGGCCGCACAGTGAGAGAGAGAGATAGAGGAAAGGGGAAAGGCAGGGAGTTTAACCAGAGGGGAAGATCCGGTTTGCTACCCTACACAGGGGAAAGAGGAGAGGGGGAGGTAAAGTGATAACAAAGTAAAGATAAAGAAAGAAAGGAGCACAGACATACAATCACAGTTGGTCACTGTTGCCGCACACTCACCGCACAGCACAGTAGCACTTGCAGCACTATGCCACACAGTGAGAGGCTACGCAAAGTATATGGTCTATTGTCTCGAGAGTGGGATAAACACTACAGTGAGGGTCGCATTCCTGTCGAATCTTATGAATTGTATCGGTGAGTGTACGGCACACCGGGCCGCAATCAATGGAGCAGCGTTTCCTAGCCTGTCTCGCAGTCGAAGCGGAAGCCGGAAAACAGAATGTTGCTTATATATGCGCGCGTGTATAACCACATGATTTTATAATGAATATGTGACCCGAGCTAGATTTTCATCGGAAGTAGCTGGCACACTGACGTATTTTCTCTACGGCGACGAAGCATACTGACATCTTCCTTATTGTAAAGCTTGAGCAGAATAACAGAATTACCCTATGTTTCCAGCACCATGTGCATTTATACTACACGCAAATACTTTTTTTTTCTTGCTTGGACAACATATAGCATACATAGCATATTGTTTCAGGCTTACGGCATGATATTTTCAAGCTATAAAGGAAAGATGACATACATTTTGCGTATAGAAAGCGTAATATGTTGTTTGCCTTAGAATACGACCACTATAGAAGAGTATCGCGGCTGAATACAGTGAATTGCGATAGCAAATTTATTGATCCTAGACATACTGTGCTCTTAACAATTTGACGTTTGAATACCTTGCATGTGATGAAACGCATTTGTATATGTTTGAGGTGACGGAACTTCCATTACGTACTGGTGAAATTTATGATTACTAACATTATGCGAAATTGCGTAACGCTACAATCGATTGATCGCGAAGAACATGTATTTACACTCGTAGGCAATGGTTTGTTTCCACTTTGCGTTGTCTGCTTGCAAAGGTGCAATCAATAAAAAAAAAAAAAAAACGACGGTAGTTTTCAGAACCGGAACGCAGTGCGGCAGTACAAGAATCTGAAGCCTCTAAAAAAATAATTGTTCTACATCATGAAGAGAAGCGCTCGATGCTTTAACACTATCTAAGGCTTCCTGGAGCATGTCTGTAAGCAATTCAAGAGCTGCAACAATAGAAATGCGGCAGAAATTAATCCTGATGATCAAAGGAGTGACGTACGCTGCAACGATTGGTGTTTAGTTCCTTTTCCCGCGGCGAACAGTTGAACAAGAGAAAACGAACGAAAAAGCAAGTAGTGTGTATTCAACAGAAATGGCATGTAAATGAAGGTGGGAACCGTCATTACAGATACTTACAGACTCACTAAAAGCCATATTCGCGCGATTCGCGTGGTGAAGTCTACCTGAACATGACGTGCGCGGATCTCAAAAAATAGCATGGCTACCTAACAAATCACTACATAGAGACTGCAAGTCTGATGCCGGCTCGTCGGTATCTCTAAATGGCATGGACTTTTTAATGATACAACGCATGGCTTTGCAGCGGCCTCCTCGAATTTCTCATATTGCTTTACATTTTCTGAATTCGGCCGACGCCATCGTTGGTCCCGTGCTACCAGGTATATGGGCAACCGATTATGCGCTTTATCTTGGCCGCTCCTGAAGAACGTTAGTAGCGATGACGGCTTGTACAATGGGCCATGAAGGCTATATAATTAATATTTCTCACTCTCCAAGGAATGGGCGCACGCCACTGTCACACGATGAGTCTAAGTGTAGAAGCCTCAAATGTATTTACATATTCGTAGTTGATGCATTCACAGGTCTCTATGCGTAAGACTCTCCTCCCCATTCTTGCCCCCGACAAACTCCAAACAGCGCCTTCATCCTTTTGATATCGCTGCGTCGACCACACGCAGTGTGCATCCATATGTACCGCAGTTTGCATTTCGGCATAGCTTGTGAGAGGTGTAGTGCCTAAACATAAACATTGCATGAAATCAGAGTTGTGACCAGTGCTATGCAGTAAACAAATACTTCATAAGAATAAACTTGGCACAGGAAGAAAAATTGAGATCATTGGACGCATCGCTTTAGTTTTGTACCTTTTATTAAGTGCTTCAGGAGAGCTTGTTTCGCATAGATCGTATGTATTGAAAGATGTACTTTAAGTACGCATACCAATTTCGCATGGTGGTAATTTATATTGGCGGTAGACGGAGCTGTAAGCCAGGGGCCATATAGTCAATGTAGGCGAGTGTTCGTGAAAGGTGGTGAGTTTTACGGAGTCAATGTACGATTTAGTGACATCAAGCCAAGTCGAACGGGTTGCTGTTGGTCCTCGAGAGTGGACTCGAGACGCATGTGTTGTGGCTCAGGGCGAAATCGTTGCCAGTAATTCGCGGTTACAAACAACACTCGACGCTAACGCAAGAGACGAAGAACGAAGTGCAAGGCAGGAGCGCTCTCTCACAACGGAGATTTTTATTGGGATCTACCGGGAATATCTACACATGCAGAATCGAAAAGCAAACATTGCAACAAATGCGGCTGCGCACCAGAACTCAGCAGATCCTTAGATTCCTTAGATCCTTAGAACCAAGCTAGCCGTGAGCTTACAGGCTTTTCTCGCTAGGAAACACAACGGCGCATGTGCGAATTGAACGGCGAATTGCTAACCGTACACAATATGGAATATCATTACATGGACAAATCTTTTTGAACAGCGTGTGCCGATTGATAGTGTGTCACGTGTGATTTTATTTGCACTTTCGCTGCGTTGTGTTCTCCTTTCTTTTTTGGCGTTCTTAAGTTTTCAGTTAACTTTCATTGCTTTGCTATTTGTTTCCGTATGTTTATATGATCCTGGTAGATTACAATACAAAATTGTAGTTGAGACAGCGCTCGTGTGATGTGATTCTTTCTTTGTCCCTTGTGTTGGCGCTGAGTTTTGCTTTAAACCTTGAATCCGATACAACTTGCCCAATTTACAGTCATAATTTCCACCGATCGCACAGTACCCAGCCAGATAACGCATATATCTGTGTCCCTGGTGCTACATGGTGTCTCTATCACTACGTGGTGCACTTGTCGTGCCACCGATACCAGATATCCATAAAATACGTGGTGTGCTATATTTAGGATGTCTTACAGTTTGTATCGCCTTATAACAAGAGCAGCAACCACGGTGAAGAAAGGGGAAGCACAAATATTCTGTCTTCTTTTGTGAGGTGCTGCCCTTGTTAGCGCGATAGAAATCCTAAGGGGTGCGGGATAGCAAACCGGACTTTTTCTTTAGGCTCTCTGTGTTTTCTTTATTTATATCCCTATAATGTTTGACCCGACTGGCCAAGCTGTGCGCGCCGTTAGGCTACATTTTGAGTGTGTAGCGAGGCTGGGAGCTGCGTTGTAGTCGAAAAATAACTCACGGGATGGAAGCGAGTGTGAATAGCTGTGATGCAGGGTAACCGTTCCCTCTCGCAATTTCGAGCTTGCTGAATCGCTGGAGAATGTGAAGGTGCCGCGTCTTCCGTGCCATTTTAGTTTAAAGGTTGTTTTAATGGCGCTCTAGTTTTAAGCGATACGGGCTGATTTTTACGCCACAAAGGTAGCGATGGCTTGAAGCAAGCGCAAATTCTGATGACAGGCCAGCATACTGCTTTGAAATAACGTCGTTACTGTCGTAGACGCTTCGGCGGACAAATCAGGCACTGCGGCGACAGCGGAGTAGGACGATTGATACGTGCTCCCAGGCTCGCGGTTAAAACGAACGTAGTGCTAACAACTTGATCTGGCCGAGTTGATTCACCTTGAGTGTAATTCGAAGCAGCGCGAAGAAGACGAGGACGGGAATCGAAAAGAAACACAACTCTATTTTCGACAACGCCAACAAGAAATAAAAGGTTCATACTGCCTTCAAGTAGAGGTGTTTATCTCGAAAATTTACCTCAAGCTTCGCTAGGCCGAATGACGCTGTGCTGTCACATCCATCTTCCGCTTTATTAATACAGTAGGGTTCTGCGAGTACCTTTTCTTTCTTTTTTTTTTTTTTTGCTTTTTGCGTGATTCAGAAACCTAGGGCATGATTGGAGATCGTCGTTCGGCATGCGCGGCGCAACCGAACGCGCGCTCCAAAGAACGATGCCCGATCGCTTCCTTAGTGTCACTGAACATTGAAGTACTTGCGCACTTGTTGCAATGCGCAGCTAAATGGCTACCCTGCCTATGTTTCACATTGTTTTTATGCTTCCATGGTCTATCAATAAACATCACCCGGTTTGTCCGATGTGCCCTCTTCCGCAACTTAGCCGCATCTTAAGAGTATTGACTTTAGAGTATCAACCTTTTGGTTCTTGTTCGCATTTTTCTCTTGACGTGATGTAAAGCTGGTTGTCCTTTCAACAAAGTTTTCAGTTTGCAGTTCAACGCTGGTCCTCTTGTGCTTGCTTTCAATTCCAGTCCCCGTCGTCTTCACGCTGCTTTGAGTTATAGTGAACGTACAGTAAGTGTGCTGCGACAACGTATCAATTTCCTTGCCGCGAGTTTTACTACACTAATAAGATATACAAAGTCAGGCACAACGTGAAAAAATTTCTCGTCAGAGAGCCAGCTGCGGAGTGGTTATATCAATACTTCTGCCGCTGTTCCTTGAGCACATCGATCTTGTCTTGTAACAACAGTATCGGGAACAGTAGCTCAGTGGCCTTGGTGTTGCGCTGATGGGCACGAGGTCGCGGGTATGATTCCGATGGAGCAGAATGCGATAACACTCGCGCACATATATTTACAAGCACGTTAAAGAACCCAAGAAGAACATCACTATTTCGGAGCCTACGACGAGACTTACGCTGTCAAGTTCTTGGATGAGAAAAGCCGCTGTCAAATTTCTGGGTGCTAGATATCACAAATTAAGTTTTCTGCAAGGACAGCATTAAAAGATGCTTCTAGAGTGCATCTGAGGTGTTAGTAAAACATTATAATAAAAAACAAGAACTTATCTTTTTAAGAAGGGCCTCGCTAAAGATATAATAAGAAACATGAAATGTTACTTGCCCAGACCAAATCACACTTGTCTATACAGGGGTTAATCAACCAATTTGTGCGCCATTTTCCGCACAAAAAAGAAAAAAAGAAAACGCGCAAGCTGAAGCTGCGATGAGATCACGCATGATCACGCCTTATGCTGGGTCCATGGGCTGCTGGATAAACACATGTGGAACTTAGCAGCCACCACAAGGTAGCAGCTGCGGATGCTGGCACAGCCGGTTAATCTATTGCTCTAGACAAGTGTGATTCCGTGTGTACACCAAAAGGCGCCTGCAGTTATTTTGTACAAATTCGTAAATTATAGTCCAAGTTTTCAACGACACTATGACGTCGTTCTCGAGTGTTAGAAGACTAATGTTCCTGCGAGACAAACATAGAAAGCACTGTTAAGAGAATATATATATATATATATATATATATATATATATATATATATATATATATATATATATATATGTAAAGAATAAGGGATATTGACGCAAGCCGATTACATTTAGCAGAGAGAGACGCTCAACCCTAATCAAAAGAAGGGCTTTCTTTTTCGAAACTTGATGCTATAAGGAATAGCATGCAAAAGGGGCTCGAGCTACAAAGCAAACCCCGTCCCCCCAAAAAAGCCATAGAACTAAAAAAGAAACTTATCCTCTGACTAATCAGCGGAGGTCTAAAGAACCGCTGATCTCAGCGCGTTCGGCACCGATCGTGAACAGAACGCCGGAAATAAAAACAAAACGAACTCGCCTCATACGCCCTCTGCGCGCGACGAGGAATTAGCGGGAACTTGCTCATCCTCTCTTCCTAGCGCTTCTCTATTTCCTTTATTTTTTTTTCTATTCGCTAGTTTTTTGAGAAATTAGTGAGCGTGCACATCTACCAAAGTGCAGGGACGAACTCGGAAACCCGTGGTTGCGAGACGCCTTTTTTTTTTTTTCAATACTTCCAATTCTTTAAATTGTTGGCGGCATCAGTGCTAAAAGAAAAGGGGTGGGAGGGAAGTAAGGGTACGCCAGTTTCTCTTTGTTATCGCTTTCTTTTTTTTTTTTTTTTTTGTAGCGCCTGCCTTTTCCCGTTCTTTTACGACCTATCCTATATAGGTGCCACGCCCAATCCTGCAAAAAAGCCAACACTCCAATCCGCAACGTTATGGCAACGCCACTGCCTTCACATGGGCGCGTGCGTGCATGGCTTTCGCCGAAAAAGATAGACAGGTCTTCCGACTGGCTTTCGCGAGGGAACCACTAAACGAATTTCTCCAACAAATTTCTTTTCTCCAGTTATTTTAGATTGCGTGTATATGTGCGTCCTTCCTGGAGAGAGAGGATCAATCCGTTTCCTTCGAGTTGCATGTTCTGGTATATATATACACTTTCACACTTTATTTTCTTTGAATTTCTTTTATCTGTCTTCCGTTCCCGACCCGGAATTAATACCTCGCTCTCTTTTGCGAGGAGGCAGCCCGTTCTGCGTCAGGGCGCATGCGCGGCGAAGAGTGTTGAGATAAAAGAAAAGGGTAGGCGTCCGCGCTTTTCGCGTTTCGTTTCATTTCGTTTCTCGTTTTCTGCTGGTGTTGCGTGATAGCTCCGAGCAGGCGATGCGAGGTGCCAGAGTGATGCACCGTATTCTCTACATATACGGTACCCTCATCGAGTGTAGACAGGAACTCTGCACGACTTGAGCGGGACGGCGCAAATTTTCGGTCGTATAGGAGACCGTGGAAGTTTGGACCGAGGATTTCGGTGAACTTCAACGAGTTCGTTGAAAGCTCGTTGAAAAAATTGGCAGCTGAGCCAAATTGAGTAAATGCGTTTGGCGCTGAGCGCGCGGCACTTCTGCCGAGTGCGGACAGGTATGATTTGCAGGCCCAAGACGAGACGTGTTTGTATACAAGTATCTGATAAGCGCGAGGAAACTTAGCTAGCAAGAAACATAACGCAAATAAACATAAGCAGATATGAGGCGCTGGTAGCATTGTAACGAATGACGTGTATATGCCCCATTTAGACACCTGAGAAAACATGGTGGATTAGGGAAGGGATAAATGGTTTGCAACCAACGTTTCGGAAAGATAAAGAAATTTATTACGAATTGAGAAATGCAATATATGAAAGGGAACTTTGAGTGACTGGCAGAAGAAATGGTCACGTTAATATAAAAATGTGCAGTTGGCAATAACTGTAAGCAACGAGCAGTAGCTTTCGCGGAAAGGGTGACGCTTCTGCTAACCAGCATTACAAACGGCAGCGCAGATGTGAACATGAGGTGTCGAGAATGTGCGTAACTTCACTGTATATATATATATATATATATATATATATATATATATATATATATATATATATATATATATACACAGTACCTTGCGCTACAACAGGTTGGTTGTGTGTTCGTGTTTTTTTTTCTATATGTACTTTAGACTTTGCTTATCTCTCACGTGGTTGAATACGAAGACGTTGTCACGACTTCTTCAGATGAAGATACAGTGAAAGCCGAGTCAAAGTGTCGAATTCGCGTCATCTTTTATATCCACCTATAATTTGTAAATAGCTGCAAGTAGACGCTCCCTTGTACGAATATCGTCACCTTATAAAAGAAAAAGAAAGAAGGACGATTGCCTGCGTCTTTGTGATGAGCTTCAAAAGTGGCTGATCATCATTACTTTTGTCTTACTAGGCCCCATAAAATTTAAATATAGACCTGTCACAAAAAATTTGTAACTCGTAACTGTAAGTAGTCTGCCATGTCCGATGAGATCACTGCGCGGCTGATTACGTATGTGGCAGCATTCCCTTGGTACTTTATGCAAGCTGCGTGACTGGTGTTTCCACGCGTGTTATATGATTGGCAGTTCATGCAAGTCGCACGGGAAGTTCATGTGTCAGCGGCTTCATACTGACTTTCGAACAGGTTTCCAGCAATGTGTGGTATTATGTTTGATAATGTGCGCGAATGCATTGGTGTATGCCGCGGCGTATTTACGTTCGGCAGCGTGCGCTGAACTTCAACGAAGCGTTTAGACCTGTCATTCATGATGGTGTATACACGGTATAATCCTGCATGACCGCGAAGCGCGCTCCCCATTTGTTCCACGGCGCTGGAACACTGAACTCGACGAAGGTTCACTGAACTCTCCGTCGTGACATACTTTTCCTTAATATTAAGGTATCTTTGACATCACTTATTTGATTGATTTCTTTCTGCAAACCGTAGGGAATCAAAGTAGCTAAGAAATTTTCCTACGTCATGCCAATACCTGCACAGTGACCCATCTTTAAGTAATTATAATTGAAAAAAAAACACATGAATCCCAAGTTTGTCGGCACGAAAATTGCCATCACATCTGAATATTTCTCATTTTTTTCACATTGTGCAAGCTTCTTGTCGATTACATGATGCGACTCAGGTTGTATTTACTGCGTGAAGTACACATTGTGACCGCATTGGCGTAACTCCATGAAGGGTTGACTTAGGCTTGTTGGTTAAAGCCCAATGTGAAACATACGTCGTAATTCCACTGCGAATTATTTTCATTTTACTCGGTATGGGAATCGATCACTCCAGGATGCACGCGCTTACTTAAGTAAGAAATAAATAATAATTACAATAAACAAATAAAACGGCAGCAAAATCTAGTGTTTTCGTTTTACAAGTATTGTTGAGCAATAGAGGCTGAGAGATCGAAAGTCAGGTGATGAGGAGCTGGAAACGCGGCTAGTGTTGCAACCGTTCGTCAAAAAACGAAAAAAGCGAAAGATATCTAAAAAGATAGAGTCAGAAGCAGACAAAGAAAAAAAGAATACAGCAAATAATCGGGTAGGAAAAAGAAAACCGCATTTAAATTTTGTGCGTGAAAATAAAACCTATTGATAACTTTCGCTTCTTTAAAATGTGACAGCGATTGGTGTCCGATTGGTGATTAGATTTTCTGAAGTAATAATAATGGACGCAGTTGGCATATGGTTCGCAGCATAAAGCAGATAAATAAAAGGAATTGAAGGGCAGTTAATAGGATATATAGCGCGGACCGTGACGAACCGCAACGTCACTGATATGGTTCCTGGTTCCCACGTATTTTTGACCGCTCCCAGGGACGTTAAAAAAAAGAAAAACGGCAAAGCAAGTGAAACATTTTCTTTTCCCCCAGACCTTGCCGTTTATCTAGAGCATTCGGATTATTTCATCTTCTCTATCCGCTGCTTTGTAAGCATGCTAGCCCTCGAGCGTTCTTCGGCATTCTAGCTGCGCTCATCGAATGGGCTTCGTAAGTATACATTCTATGTATACTTACGAGCTTTTGCTTAGATTAGTGCGGCTGTTGAGATTGATTGGCGAACGGTGGCCAAGTACAGTATCATGCAAAGCGAGCCTGAAACGGTTTATACAATGCGGCTGGACACCGGAGGCATCTCTTGAGGAATGTTTTCTCACAGGAATTTCGTGTCGGCTCGCCATAATCAAACAGGTACGAGTGGTTGAGCATTGGCCTCCTCCTCAAGCCGCGGCGTTAGCCCTCATCAAATTTTACACTGGGCGGGCGTCGCTATGTGCCGTCTCTTTGAAGCGGTGACGCGAAGGGTCTGTGTACTTCCTGTTGATTTGAAAGGTGTGCGTTCCCGCTTCTCTTCCCTACGCAGCTTTTCTCGTTAAGCCTGGGTTACAAGGAGTGAACGTTCAGTACGAAACTGGCGTGGCGGACGGAGAGGCGCCGGCTCGACTTGCATTATTCACTGGCATGTGCTAGGTGAAGGGGAAAAAATAAAGATAAAAGAGGCGGACCACGCCGGGCGTTCGCCGCGTTGCTTTGACCGTATATGCGATATGCCAACTGTAACGTAGCTGTTTACGGTACTGTTTCGGCTTTGTAATAGCCTGTTTATAAGTCGTACGTGTAAATATAGCCGTGAGTTTACGATCATGGCCGTATCACGCTCGTAACATTTCTTTGCAGCCGTCAACGGTAGAACAAGCGGTGCCACAGTTTGTCCGGAGCTGCCGCTGACTTGTGAATGTGGTGCAACGGGTCGTTTATAACGTTTCCTCCCAACTCTAGAATTTAAAAATAAAAACCAGGAAAATAAGAATTTAAGAAAAGAAAAGTAATGGACATCGGGAATCAAAATCACGCTTTTTGGGTAGGTGTATGAGACTGCACTAAAGTCCATCTCAAAATGGCGGCTTTCTGGCAGATGTTTCGACACGTTGTAAGGCACGTTCATGTGCCTTCGCGACTCTTATTTCCGGATCTGGGCTTTTCACACTCTTATGGTACAATTCTAGGCAACGTATACACAAAACCTGGCTCTCCGAAGAACGCCGGCCTAGCGGTTTCGGATAAAAGCGCCTTTCTTTTCGAAACTGCGTGCGATCGCTTTGTCGACCAAGGAGGTTGGCGTTGACATTGAAGTACAGCGCTCACGCCTTCTACAGCTTGCGTCTGTGTGTGTACACATGTGTGCAGTGCAAAACGAGCGTAATACAGTGCTGGTACAACCGATGTTCATGCAGCCAAAGAATACGCCGCAGCACCTATTTTTATTGAGAACCCCACCGCAAGCCATCGGCTGCCGTCGCCACAGCTGTAGCAGACGATCCGCATTCTCAGGTAGAAGTGGGTCATTGGTTTGAAGGAACTCATATACGCGTCATATTTATTGCATTCACGTATTTATTTTTTCGGGCACACAAAAAATATTATGCATACGCATGTTATTCAAGATAAGCTTCGCGAAGCGATATGCTTGTAGCATTCCCGATAACATTGTACGGTTAGCCAATCGGACAGCTCGTCCGACTGACGTCACGCGCCGCCGCTACGCAGAAGGGAATGTGGGCGGCAGAAAACTCGGGCAAGCGGTGCCGCTGAGATTGGTAGTGATGCACATTCTTAAGACCTAGTAATAAAATACACGCTTTACGGAGAGCTCCTAAATCTGTCTCTCAATGTTCAGAAAGACCTACCCTAACGACCGAGTACGTTTGTACGCAATCGTCGAAATAGTTTCAGGGTCCCTTTAAGCATTTGGTTCTAAGAGATGCCTAGCTCAATGCGATAACATGAGTTAACCTTAGCTACGTTCTTGCAGACGTGTGAAACCTAACGCAACAGTTATTACACACACACACACACACACACACACACACACACACACACACACACACACACACACACACACACACACACACACACACACACACACACACACACACACACACACACACACACACACACACACACACACACACACACACACAAACGCACGCGCACGCACGCGCACGCACACGCACGCGCACGCACACGCACGCACACGCACGCGCACGCACGCGCACGCACACGCACGCACACGCACGCACACGCACGCACGCACGCACACGCACACGCACGCACGCACGCACACGCACACGCACGCACGCACACGCACACGCACACGCACGCACACGCACACGCACACGCACACGCACGCACACGCACGCACGCACGCACGCACACGCACGCACGCACGCACGCACGCACGCACACGCACGCGCACACGCACGCACGCACGCACGCACGCACGATTCTACGCTTATCTTACTCCTCGCGTTGATTCTGAGGAAATCTCGACGTCGGAGGTAATGATATTGCAAGAGTGAGTGGCCATTTGCTAAATTTTCGATAATAATTCTTGACTTTTGCGTGCCAGAACTACGATCTGACTATGAGGCACGCACTAGGGGGAGACTCCGAATTACGTTTGATCATGTGAGCTTGTTTAACGTGTGCTTAAATCTAAGTACACAAGCATTCTTGTATTCCGCTTGATTCCCCCCTGGCATTGAACGAATGAACTTCGGGGTTTCACGCACCAAAACCCCGATTTGATGAAGAGGCACGCCGTAGTGGGGGACTCCGAATTAATTTTGACTACCAGGGGATCTTTACCGTGCCCCCATTGCACGGCATGCGGGCGCTTTGCATTTCGTCCCCATCGAAATGCGGGCGCCGCGGCCGGATTGTGAACTTGTGACCTCGTTCTTAGCAGCGAAACAATGTAGCCGCTAAGCTCCCCCCCTTCTCGAGATGAAGCCGCCGCGGCCTGGATCGAACCCATGACCCATGACCTCGGACTTAGCAGCGCAAACGCCATTACAGCGGAGGCTGCCAAATTCCTTCTGCGGATTGTGAGTTTGCAGTTCGTGCTTACCAATCTCGTCAAGACCAAGTCTCCCTGGGCTTTCTTTGATGCGCATGAAAACACCGAAAAGCTTTAAACAGGGGGACAAAAGTGAAGCTATCATTGACGCTCGTGGTTATCATTTCAACTTTGATCACGTTGCGAAAGATTTGCCCGGGAGCATGGGCAATACGTCTGTCGATGAGAAAAAAAAAAGAAGCCGAATAGAAGAGGAGAAGGCAAAAATTAATCCCAATAACGAGCGTGAATTGCCTTCGACCACACCGGTGAAATAAGAGACCACCCTAAGCCTCTTCCGAGCGCATTCGGCTCTCCGCATTGCGCCGACGTGCTCCTATACCTTCCTCGAAGAATAAAACTATGCACATGCATCGGGCAGAGGAACGTGCTTTGAAGGAGTCACGGTCTCCTGGATCTTCATCCACTTACACATTGACCGTCCAGCGTCGAATGATAAATTAAGAACCTCCCTACAGCCCTCGACATGAAAGGAGCCCTATGGTCTCTTTCTTTCCTTTTGTACGGGCTTCTGTTCTTCCCTGAAACTACTCATTTCTCAGGTTGCTTTCTTTCTCTCGTTAATGTTCCTTTTTTTTTTTCAGAAAACGAAGTAACGACCCCGGGAGATCGAAATGCAGTGTGACAGAAAGAAAGAAAGAAAGAAAGAAAGAAAGAAAGAAAGAAAGAAAGAAAGAAAGAAAGAAAGGAAGAAACAAAGAAAACTCGATTGGGAAGAAGGAATTCCCTAGGGACACGAAGACGTGGACAGTCAATCAGCTCATTTGCCCAGTAAGAATCCACATCTTGAGAACTTCACATTTGCGTTTTCTTCCTTTCTTTTTGATGGCAGGACACGTGTCGATACCGTGGCGTGGGGGAACGTAAAGAGAAGCGATCTCAAGAAAGTACGAGCAGGACGACAAATGCGGTGGGCAATTCGACGATGTCCAAGTATGCCGGGGTTCTTTGAGAATGCTTCAGCCCTCTCTCCCTTTTTCTTTCTTTTTTCTTATCCAGTCATGCACATTTTCTTTTTCTTTTGCCAGAACATGAAGCACATTGAATCGCTGTCTGTTCGATCTCTCTCTCTCTCTCTCTTCAATTGCAAAGATACAATTTTCCACTACAGGATCAGATTTCTAAACGCGTCTCTCGTTAACCTCCCTGCCTTTCCTCTTTGTCCTGCTGATTGGTTGCCGCATCTAAAATAATGACGCACGCTGTTCATCCCCCTTTCCATCAAATGCCTGCGCGCAACAATATTTCTTTTTTTTTTTATTTGCCACCACACGGATCATATCATAGCTCCGCGAGAAAAAGAGATACCCGATGAACCGACACAGCATCGCGACGTGTGTAACATTCAGTATTTGCTCTGTAGGTATATCTTACCCGAGTCGAACAAATCAAGTGCGCAGTTGCGTAGTGTATGTATCCTAACGTGTAGTTCTGTAAACATGATTTGTTCAGGTGAGCTTTCGAGACGTGAGCTTTCTCTCATGTCATCGGCTGGGACATCCGATGACATCAGCGGTTGCGGAACTTGCTCCTCTTGGCGCTCGGAACCTCGAAGAATGCCTAAATACTGCGACTGGAAGGCATTGCTGCAATCCTTACTTGTCAGCCATTGCGGCGTGCACCACAGGGTGAAGTCATGCTCGAGATTAGATAGCTTTGTTCAAGCTTCTGCCGTGAAAGGACTCCTATCACTTTCTAGTGGTTTCCAAGCTACTGTGGCAGGCGTCATAGACAACGAACGCGCTGATGAGGCTGCTCGCTCAGCTCTAACCGCGCGCGGGAAGTGTAGGCAGGAAATTTCGCGCATTTGCGCGAGAGATCACACTTTCTGTGTAGGGCGCGCGCAGTTATCTGCAAAAGCGAATGTATGCAGTACAATCCGGTCTTTTGACTCCACCTTTGCATACGAAATGGAATCTGCCAACACGAGGTAGACCTGGATTGTCAGCTATGGATAGGAGTGGCCTTTCCGAAATCTTCTTGCCTCCCCTATTTTGATGGTTGAAAACACGGCGCGTGATTACTCGCGCCGTGGAAAGAAAAGAACATCGAACAGGTTTCGTTTTGGCCCTCTGTATTTTCTCGTCTTGTAGCGATGACGAAGAATAAGACAATGCTAGAGCTGAGAGTAACGAACCTAACTGCTTATGGGGTGAATTTTTGCCTAGAAAGACAAGTAACACTTAAAGCACAATGATAGGGGCGAGCACAGTCGTCGGTGGTCAAAACCTGATCTAGAGGTCAAGTGCATCCGCCACTTACAAGAGAGATATATAGTTGGGCATCAGCAACTCCAGCTACAACTCAGCAACAGATCAAGCTACAGAACAGGAATTCGGCCATAACTCAGGAACAGGATCTTAGTGTTGAACATATGAACGACAATCTTATAGGCATCATTAAGGAGTGTGCAAGAGAAGTCGGTGGTAACTCCGTTAGACAGGATGCCAGTTAGCTATCCCAGGAGACGAAAGATCTGATCAAGAAACGCCAATGTATGAAAGCCTCTAACCCTACAGCTAGAATAGAACTGGAAGAACTTTCTAAGTTAATCAACAAGCCTAAGACAGCTCACATAAGCAAGTATAATATGGATAGAATTGTACATGCTCTCAGGAACGGAGGAAGCAGCCTAAAAGCAGTGAAGAAGAAACTAGGAATAAGCAAGAATCAGATGTATGCGTTAAGAGAGAAAGCCGGCAATATCATTACTAACATTGATGAGATATTTCAAGTGGCTGAGGAGTTCTATACAGATTTATACAGTACCAGTGTCACCCACGACGATAATGGAAGAAAGAATAGTCTAGAGGAATTCGAAATCCCACAAGTAACGCCGGAAGAAGTAAAGAACGCCTTGGGAGCAATGCAAAGGGGGAAGGCAGCTGGGGAGGATCAGGTAACAGCAGATTTGTTGAATGGTGGTGGGCAGATTGTTCTATAAAAACTGGCCACCCTGTATACGCAATGCCTCATGACCTCGAGCGTACCGGAATCTTGGAAGAACGCTAACATAATCCTAATCCATAAGAAAGGGGACGCCAAAGACTTGAAAAATTATAGACCAATCAGCTTACTGTCCGTTACCTACAAAGTATTTACTAAGGTAATCGCAAATAGAATCAGGAACACCTTAGACTTCTGCCAACCAAAGGACCAGGCAGGATTCCGTAAAGGCTACTCAACAATAGACCATATTCACACTATCAATCAGGTGATAGAGAAATGTACAGAATATAACCAACCCTTATATGTAGCTTTCATTGATTAGGAGAAAGCGTTTGATGCAGTCTAAACCTCAGCAGTCATGGAGGCATTATGGAATCAGGGTGTAGACGAGCCGTATGTAAAAATACTGAAAGATATCTATAGCGACTCCACAACCACCGTAGTCCTCCATAACGAAAGCAACAAAATCCCAATAAAGAAAGGCGTCAGGCAGGGAGATACGATCTCTCCAATGCTATTCACAGCGTGTTTACAGGAGGTATTCAGATAATTGGATTGCGAAGAATTGGGGATAAGAGTTAATGGAGAATACCTTAGTAACTTGCGATTCGCCGATGATATTGCCTTGCTTAGTAACTCAGGGGACCAACTGCAATGCATGCTCACTGACCTGGAGAGGCAAAGCAGGAGGGTGGGTCTAAAAATTAATCTGCAGAAAACTAAAGTAATGTTTAACAGTCTCGGAAGAGAACAGCAGTTTACGATAGGTAGCGAGGCACTGGAAGTGGTAAGGGAATACATCTACTTAGGACAGGTAGGGACCGCGGATCCGGATCATGAGACTGAAATAATCAGAAGAATAAGAATGGGCTGGGGTGCATTTGGCAGGCATTCTCAGATCATGAACAGCAGGTTGCCAGTATCCCTCAAGAGAAAAGTGTATAACAGCTGCGTCTTAGCAGTACCCACGTACGGGGCAGAAACCTGTTGGCTTACGAAAAGGGTTCTACTCAAATTGAGGAGGACGCAACGAACTATGGAAAGAAGAATGAAGGGTGTAACGTTAAGGGATAAGGAAAGAGCAGATTGGGCGAGGGAACAAACGCGAGTTAATGACATCTTAGTTGAAATCAAGAAAAAGAAAAGGGGGGCATGGGCAGGACATGTAATGAGGAGGGACGATAACCGATTGTCATTAAGGGTTACGGACTGGATTCCAAGGGGAAGGAAGCGTAGCAGGGGGCGGCAGATAGTTAGGTGGGTGGATGAGATTAAGAAGTTTGCAGGGGTAACATGGCCACAATTAGTACATGACCGGGGTAGTTGGAGAAGTATAGGATAGGCCTTTGCCCTGAACCAGGCTGATGATGATCAGCAAGTCACTGGTGCGTGCACAGGGAGCCCTCAGAGATGGCCGTGCGCATGCGCACTACGCAGGCTATCCAGGATCTGCGCAGTGTCCGGTGCGACCGCTGCGGGATCCGCGCGACGTCGCCGCGTGTGTTCTCGTCTGCCCGAGAGCGCGCATTTTTCAAGATGGCTGCGAACGCAACAAGGCGCGTGAGGTGGCCGCAGTAGTCGTTGAAGTTGCCGCTTGGCGGCACTGAGCAGCATGCGACCTTAGTGTTCCTGTGTATGCTCCCGCAGGGAGCAGAGTTGCGCATAGGTCCGGTTTATGATCCAGCTCTGCAGTGGAGCCACTCCTCGCGCACGCAGCAGGCAAATGCCGCGCGGTGTTCCATTTGCTTCTTTAGTCTGTTGGTCGCGAGCTACATGCGGCAACTGTACGCAAGCGCTGAGCAAGATGACACTTTTTAATGCAGGCTAAGCTCGAGCGATTGGCGTAGCCGGAGAGGCGCCAAACCCCACGAAATTTTTAATTTTTGTGTACACACGCAAGAATGTACATATAAAGGATAGGACGCCCCTCGATCCCTCGGAATAAAATCCTGACTACGCCCGTGGCTCGAACAGCTCAAAAGTTCGCTTGCAAACGCGCATTACCTTGCAACAAAAAGCGGTGTAATGTTTTTCAGCATGCATATGAAGTTTTCCCGCAGAGGTGTAAGGCAAGAAATGATTTAAAGGACACGTTTAAAGAAAACTACATACACGTGTGGTAGACAATTATGTGAGCACGTTTTGGCTGCCAAAACGAGAGGAATAATGAATGTCGCCAACAGAACTATCGTACCTGCAATAATATGTCAGTGACCGTTGACCGTCATTCATCACTAAACGTCGTTCACAGCAGCTGCACGTTTTCGATGTATGCGGTGCAGACACGTAAATCCAAACGCATTTCAAATGTTCATATGCGCACATCTTATGCAAAGCTTATTTTTACAATTCATACCGCAAACTTAACAGCTGCTTCGTAGCAGCCGATCTGCAAGTGGAAGAGGATTCAACATGCACGAGCTTCTAGATCAAATTTATTTCGTACAAGGGAATGGATGAGCAATGGCTGGTGGCTCCAGGGGATGAGTGCTGGTTCTTGTTGGAGCCTTGGGGGGCAGAATTCAAAGCCACTGGAAAGACAACAAGTTAATAAGAGTAACAACTGGTTATTTTTATTGGACTAATCACATAAGATGGCAAACTGGCAAAGTAATTATTCACACATTGCAGACTGTAATATGACAGCACATTTTTCTTTATCTCTTCATGCTACTCAGGTTAAGTTACTACAACACGGCGCTTATTAAACGTACAAAAATAATTTCACATTCCTCACGTCGACTAAGGCTGATCGAACAAGCAACATTGCGAGCGGTAAATGCTGAAGCTATCGCAGCTGTCTCATTAGCGGGAGCGCACGGTGTTTCCTCTTACTACAAAACAATGAACACCAGCACATCAATCGACTTTATACGAAAAATGAGGACGCCGACAAGAAATTAAAAATACACGGAGCAGAGAAAAGCCAGGGTGCAGCGGGCAAATTGTACGTGTTAGTATTTACTCTCTTCTGAACACATTTTCTGGAGCCGCATGGTCAGAACAATCGTACAAGGAACAAAGCGAATTGAGCGAGTTGGTAAGTAAACATTCTTGGCGGATATGTGCAGCACGGCACAGACGTGTCATCCTTTCCTTGTACCACATCTGTGTCGCGCACATAGACACCAAAAATTACACACGTGAACAACCTCTCATGCAGGCGTACGCATTTCAGCGTGTACAGGAGTGTTACTCGAGACAAATGCCGCTTTAGTCTAAACAAGCCGAACTCACCTCTGTAAACAAGGTGAACGGACCTCGCATATCCTGGTCCCTTTCGGAGCCGGCCGGTCTCGTCCGTCCACACGGCAACGCGTAAAAAGTTTTGCCACCTTCCGCGCGATTTGCACAGTTTGGTGCGCTGCAACCCGTCATACTGGAATACAAGTGTCAAAATGACCCGCTTCGTAGCACTTCACCAAAGATATTAACTTAATATCCTCGAATACCGTACCTTCAAACCGGAGCCGATGGTTGCTACGCACGCTCGATGGTCCGCTGATTGCACTGACAGAAAGTGATGGCACTGACAGAAACGAGTCGGCGCCGTTTTCGTAAAGTTGGCTTCGGACGGAGCGCGCAGTTGATCATTTGACGTCATTTTCCACCATGTGATCGCGCTCGGCGAATAGCGGTGCGAGCGGCGCCGGAAAAGTTATGCACAACTCTGCTCCCTGCGGGGGCATATACAGTAATACTATGCGACCGGCTCCCGCGCGTGCCATTGAGCAATGCACCTTTCAAACTTTGCGCTCGGTCAACTATTGCGGGCTTCGTGGGCGCCCCATTCGCTTGGCACGCACGCTTCTTGCTCGCCGAGTGCGTAGTATGTGGGCGGTCGCAGACGCGCAGTCATAACTGTCTATACACGGAAATCACCGTCACAGGACATTCCAGAGTAATCGCTCGAGAATGCATACATTCTAGGATCGCTCGATTTGAGAATCTATAGCAGCATTGGTCTCCCGCCCGCAGTCTGATTAGAGACGACAGTTTCGCTACAAAATCCCCAACATATGAAGTTTTCGGATACAGTTTGCCCGTCTTGCGCCGAGTCACAAACAATATCGGTGACACCCCGGTGAAAACGGTCACCGTCCGAAGGCAAAGCAATGTGCGGGTGATAATATTGTACAGGTACGATCGCTCATGGCTGCGCTAACTCCTGTCGGTGACAGAAATGTTTTGGAACTAATCATTCGGGAAAGCCGACCTTACCAGCATCCGCATGAGAAGGCGACGAAGACGTTGTTGCGACGTTTACTCACGATGGCTTGCACAAACTAAGTCAGCAGCGACTTGCGTTAATTGAGATTCCGTGCTGTGAAGTGGATGTGATGGTATACATATGGGCTTGGTGTCTGTCTATTATTCTGCCTTTGACCATCCATGCCCCAGTGTAGGGTAGCAAACTGGATTTTCTATTGTTTGAACTTCCAGCCTTTCTTCCTTTTAAGGCGAAAGCCTTAAAAGGAAGCCTTAAATGTGGGTGGTTACAATGGCTCATACCCGAAAGAAGCGGCGTCTAGTCCAGTGAGACAAAAAATGTCATCAGGAATGGCTCATACTCCCGTAAGCAAAGATGAAATGGCTGAATATGAATAAAGAAACGAAAAATGAAAGAAGGAAGGAAGAAAGAAATGAAAGAATAGACGGAAAGAGCGAAAGAAATAAAGCGCGAGAGAACCTTGCTGTAGTGCATTAGGTACTCGCATGTGCCGTTGAGGAAGTCGACCTACAGCCCCCACGTTCACATCACACGCGGTTCGTTATGTCTTGCAAGAAGTCGATCCCTCCGATGGTACAAGTTAACGCGCTACTATGCGTGCAGCAGGCTTCCGCCTTCGCGTGTGGCAGGAGTGTAACATGCTGCTGAACTTTTTCCAGTCTCTCTCTGTCCTCAGGTGAACCAGAACGCTAGTCTATAGTTCACAGTTCGCCACCGTTGCAAAAAAATACCTTCAGCAGCTCGTCATGAACTCGTGGCCACACGGACGATGATATACGAAATTGCGTACGCTAACATATAAAACGTTCTCACAAACAGTATTTATTATTATTATTATTATTATTATTATTATTATTTACGGAAACTTTCATAAACACCACACATAGAGCAAGGGAAGCGCGCTAGCCAATGTGCCCTAAAAGGGACGCTACATCCACTCGCTAGAAGAGGAGGCAATAAAATCCGAGTAAGTAAGAGGAAGGAGAAAAAGAAAGGAAAAAGATAGATGAAGTCACGCTGCAACACACCATGTCACACACAGAGTACGAGCATTATACTAACGGCAGTGCGTCATGCTAGGGATAGCGTTAAGTGCAGGCGCATGTGCTTGAGCTTTAAGCCTGCTTCACTGCGTAAACTCGAAGCCCAGGCAAAGAGCGTTATCTTCAACAGCCGGCCGAAAGCAAAAGCTCACTAAATCCTGGAACAGTGCTGCCCACGTAAATAACAATACGCAGTGCTTTTTGTAAACGTTGCGCCGAGTACAGCGTTGAAGCATATGTGCGTTTTGCTTACGTAACCAGCCTGCCTGCACAGGAAACAAGCTACACTTTGACGAAAGAATCAGTACGCGAGGCCCATTGAGGTTTACGTCGTCCGCGCATCACTTCCGCGAGCGGCCAACGGCTCAGTGGTATCCTATCACGCTTAGCGCAGGAAATAAATATTGTCCAAGGCGTCACACACAAAGACCTGTATCTGCCTACAAATATCTGCAACAGATAATTCGAGGCGCCGACCGAACAGTAGCCAAGACGACGGGGAAGAACCACCCCCTCCTTCTAGGCGGCTCGGCATTTTCCACCCAGGATGCTTCGGTCTTTAGTCTCGTTACAGTAACGCATAAAATGCTTAGAAGCAGTGCCACTGCGCATGCGCAGTATGTATAGGTGAGTGCTAAACCGGCGAAAAATAATAGCGCATACAGCAAAAGCTGAACCACTGGTGCGAGAAGTTGTACAAAACACGGTCCTCAATCATTACGGTTTATGCGAGACGTCATTGCCAATTCATCGCTTCAAAAAACGCTGTCACGCCTGAACTACCCCCCTCTCTCTCTTTATTTCTTCGCCTAAAGATCGCCAGCTGCGCGTTCGAATTTCCGTTATTTATCGTTCCTAGTCTCTCCGCCCGACTACTGCTTATGCGTCGAACTCCTTCGTCCGAGCGCCTTGCTTCTCTTATCGCGTCAGCAAGTATTAAGTTCTTACTTTATTCGCGAACTTTCGGCGCACCGACACTACCATATGTCTCAGTGAGTCTGCCGCCGCGCCGAGTGGCCCTACGGAATGCGAGACCCTTCGAGCGGCTACAGCAGGCTCGAACGAGCGCAAAATGATATGCCTGCACCGTCGACGGTTGTCTACTCCGCGGAGCGCAGTGATTCTTACGAGAGAGAGAGAGCCTCGGTGGCAGACACGGCGAAGCGTGAGGACGGTCCGTATTGCACAACGGGCCTGCGCTCGCAGCTCCAAGATCGAAAACACGCTTCAGTTAACCCGCGTTGGGGAAGCGAAAAAAGATAAACGCTAGATACAAGGGGCTAAGGTCACCTAGTCGAGAGAAATTTATCAAATAGACGAACGCTGTTTGAATCTCGACTCGAACGTCGTACACTTTGTCAGCGACAGCAGAATACGGAAGCGTAGTCGACGCCTAAGCGTCTAGGCGCTGTTTTTTTTGTTTTTCTTTCGAAGCGTACGCGCGACGCTCAAGCGCGCGTGAACGAAGTGATGAGAGTAGGAAGTTGCGCTTTTGCGCAGAGCGTTGAAGGTATTGGAACGCGATATCAATCGCTCCAGTCGGAGAGCCTTTCGCCTCGCAGGTCGCGTTGGGGAAAAAAAAAAAAAGATGGCAAATTGAATCACGGCGCATGCACGGCGTTTGAAGTTTAGACGAGAGAGAATAATAAGTAGTCCTCCAAGTCGAAAAACGACCCACCCGTCCTCGTAGTCGTTGCGGCGCAGCAAGAAGGGGGGGGGGGGGCAAGAAAGAATTGTTTTCGCTCCTCTTCCGTTAGGCGGCGCTTGGGAGCTTGGCCAGTTCAATCGGAATTTGGAAGCATTAATATCAATTGAGAAGAACACGTCGAGCTGGAAGAGACCTGCGAAGTGTTACGATTTGTGGAGGGTATACGCGCGCTTTGTTTCTCGTACGCGAGTTTAAAGTGACGTATTGAGCACGCAACGAGAAGGAAAGGTATGCTTGCCTATGCATTTATATTTTCCCTCGCAATCTATCGCTCTTGCAGAAGAGCGTGTGAAGTATGATTTGTTTCTCAGTAGACAGTAATCTGAAACTTTCTCTAGTAGTGTTACTAGTCCTTTCTGTCAGGGTATCTCTATGTGAAGAAATGACGTATATTTGGACGTTCCGACTAGCTAGTGGCTACAAGAAGACAATCCCAAACATAGTGCATAATATAAGCGTAACGCTCTGCTAATAAAAGCAATGCCTTAAGTTACTTTAACTTGTTATTTCTGTTGTTAGATATGGAATCATACAAGCGCACAAAGGAAACGGAGGGAGCAAGCTGACAACTGCTACCGAGAGGGGCGCAACTCCTGCCTACTCTTTCGGGAGGAACGAACGAAAAGAGGAGAAGAGGGGAAGCAGATAGAAAACAAAGAAATAAGAAAGAAAATAGGAAATAAACAAATCACAAAGGCAGGGACAAGAGAAGGTATGAACACGGAAAAAAATGTCTGTAAACGGGTGGCCAAATCAGTTTTCTGCATGAAAGTTAGCAAGGCTCTATGGGCCTGGTCGCGTTGAGTACTCCCTCTCGGAAACAGGCAATCGTCATGGATCGTACACTTGAGTGCAATCAGTCCATATTCCTTAATTAGCAGTGCGCGTTGTGTGACGAATGCGGGATATTCCAATATAAGGTGTGCAAGTGTCTCACAGGAACCACAGGACGTTCACGACGGACTGCCCACACGTCCTTGACGACACAAGTGTTCGCGCATCGACACAGAGCCAACTCTTAATTTCATTAACAGTGCTGTAGCACTACGAGGCAAGCCGAGTAACGGCGGATTAAGACACGGGCGTTGTCGATCATACAAAGAATTTCTAGGCAGTCACTCCTATTGTGAGCACAACTTGAAGCGAAGCGATCAGCTTCTTTATTTCCACCAATATCAGAGTGTGAAATATGTACTGCGCAATGAGGGACACCATGCGAGAAGTAATATTGTCGGCGAACTCTGTTATACTGCGTACAATTGGACTATTAACATCCTTTCTCAACAGCCTGCTAACGACAGCACAGGAGTCTGTAAGGATGACGACCTTCGACGTGCTTATTTCTCCCTGTACGTACTTCAGAGCAACATCAATCGCTGCCAGCTCCGCAGTTCTTGATGAGGATGGATGAGGCATTCGAAACACCCTTCTTATGTTAGTCAAAGGGCAGAAGAAAGCCGCTGCAGCGCCTTGGGCGTCGCTGCTTACCGATGCGTCTGTAAATAGTTTAAGATGGTCTTCATATTTTTCAAATAAATGCAGCTAGGCCAACTGGAATAGAGCCGAAAGAGGCTGGTGAAACTTTTTGTGCATCTCGGGAACCGAAAGATGAATACGGTAGGGACGTCTGTTGTTGTGTTCGTTCGTAGTTGTCAGTGAGGTAGTATCTTCTTAGCTGCGAGCAATGGCAACGAGCAATGCCGCCATTTTCCCCATGCGCGAGAACGGTCGCTGAATCAGCCGGTTAATAAGTGCTTGTCTACCTGATGCTCGGTGCAGACGCTCTACGATATACAACGGTCTCTGGTCTTCTTGTAGCCTCAGAGACAGCTGGTATGCGTCAGTGAGTAATGGAACAGACTGCGCCTCACGAGGTAAGCCAGGAATGACTCGGAGGGCAACAAGATGGTCCCGTTCCAATCGATACATCAGACTAGGCGGCACGTTCAACACTGGCAAGGCATACATCACGCCAGAAAGTACAGATGATCGATATACCTGTAGTGCTGTGATATGGTGACAGCCGTCGTCCCCAGTAGTCAAGGCGGCCGCATACCTGAGTAGGGACTGCGATTTGCGCCGCACAGAGGCAGGGCGCCATGATAGGCCATCACTGATAATTGCGCCCTGGTAGCGGTGTTGCTGTACATAATCTATCGGTGTATGTCCGAGGTGTAGCCGGCTAATATTTCAACGAGTGCGTTGTCTAGGGTGATACGCAATTGCGGCTGACTTAGCGGGGGAAATCTGAGTAATTCATCCATGTACTCTGATGTGGAATTGAGAGCTCTCCGCAAGATTCCACGAAGACGTGGACCGCGGTGCGAATCAAGGACCGCTGATCCACGGTGCCACGTCATCAGCACAGATTGCTACGCCTGTTGTAAAGTCACATTCTCGAGGCAATCGGCTTGGAATTCCAGCAAGTACGCTGTTGAAGAGAAGCGGCGATAAGACGCTGCGTTGCAGGAACCCACACTTAAAAGTGCGAGATTCACTTGTTTCTCCTCCAATGCACACTTTAATTTTGCGCTTCTATAGAAAATGGCCCACAAAACGAAGCAGACGACCCGAAATTACCGCAGTCCATATGCATGCTCCATGCATTCGTTCCATCAGCCTGATAACATCAGATGTTAGCGATATTGGCTGGTATGACTTGAAGTGTCTTGCAGGACGTCCGGGCTTTAATTCAGGTATCACCACAGATGATTTCCATTCGTTGGGGATCAGAATCGTTCGCCACGCTTCATTATATTCGCACAAGCTTGGAGAGTAATGCAATATAACGGTATTTCCAGGGTAGCAGTGCATGGTTTCGCGAGAATATCGCTGTGTTGCTCTGCATCGCATGCTGAAATTCTTATTGTATTCCTTGGTGACATCGGCTTAATTGACAACCTCTAGCCTGTTTACCTCTACGGCATCACCTTTGCCTCACCTGTACATAGCAGGACAATATATACTGTTTTTGTTTTATTTCTCATCCTCCTCGTCCTCTTAGAGTCGCCCTGGCCCCGATCGCCTTCCCTAAGCACAGCAGAATGGAGGTGCCCACATATACGGTGCCAGAATTCTCTGTATTTGAATAAAGAGCTTTCTCTCTCTTTCTTGCGTGACAAGGCCATTTACTCAATAGTGACCAGCACATGAGCTCGCCACAAAATTTTAATTTATTATCAGGATATAACGCACACTTTATAAGAAGTCAAGAACTATCACCATTTAAGGTTTGTAATTACGGTGACTAGCCTGATAGGACTTAAATATTGACGGTGCAGGGCCAAAAAAAAAAAATTCGTCAAAGCTTGCGCCATGCTTTGAGAGAAATATATAACATTGAAAGGCTTGAGAACCCCATCCAGGGTGTGTCCGGAAAGTATTGCAATTTTATCTGTGGAAAAACGTTTATTCAAGATATCGTCACAAACGTTTAGAATTCTTCGAAGTATTCGCCTCTGCCATCTACACATTTTTGCCAGCGGCTCTTCCATGCACTGTACGCATCCTGGAAGGCGTCGACTGGCACCTCTTTTAGAGACTTTGTCACGGAGGTTTGGATGGCTTCGATGGTCTCAAAACGGACTCCTTTCAAAGCGCTCTTGATTCTCAGCAAGAGAAAAAGTTCGCCGTAGCCAGGTCAGGACTATAGGGGGCTGGGGAAGCGTCACCAAGCTGTGCTTGGCCAGCAGCTCCAGCATGCGCAGAGAAGTGTGGCTGGGAGCGTTGTCATGGTGCAATTGCCAGATATCGGCGACATCCTTTCGCTCTCGGAAGACCCGTTTTCTCAATCTCTTGAGCGCATCCACGTAGTAGGCAGCGTTGACTGTCTGCTCTTGGGGTACGAATTCTTTGTGAAACCTACCTTTGGCATCGAAAAAGACAATTTCACTTTCGACTTGCTCATTCTTGCCTTCTTGGGGCGAGGGGACTCAGAGGTCTGCCATTTGGAACTTTGGCGCTTCGTATCAGGATCGTACTCCAATATCCCTGTTTCGTCGCCGGTAGTGACATTGTCCAAAAAAAAAAGGTTCAATTTGCACGCGTTCCGAAATTTCGCTCACCATCACCACTCAGTCGTTCTTGTGGCCGTCAGTCAACAGTTTAAGGACCAGCTTGGCGCACACTTTCTGCATGTTCAAATTGTTGCTTACGATGTCGTGCACGGTGGATTTCGTAATATTTAGAGTCTGTGCTATCATCCGCACACTCAGTCGATGATGTGTGTTCAAAAGATCACGAACACGCGACACATTTTCGTCACTTTTGCTCACCGATAGTCGTCCAGAGCGGGATTCACGATCAACGTCTTCTCGACCCACATTAAACGCCTTCAACCACCATGAAACTTGAGAATATGACAAAGCAGAATTCCCGTAGGCTGGCTGAATCAATTGGTAGGTATCGGCAAGACTCCTATCGGGTTTAGCACGGAACTTGATCGTGCACCGTTGTTAGCGTGTGGATGCCATCGCGCGTCATGACAGAGCACTATCAAGAGGTTCACGGAAATAGCGATCCTGGCGCTCCCAAAGTTTGCAGCAGACTGAGCTAGGCAATGATGAAAAGTTAAGGGTCCCGCCAGCTAACCCAATCTATACGATTGTGGTACGTCCAATGGCACCACCGGAAAAAAATAATTACATTACTTTCCGGACACATCCTGTACGTTTGCTAGATACGTTATGATAACCCTGTATCGTGACTCAGCGCCTATTGCGTTCTGGTTCTCAATAAGGGTCGAGGGCTCGGTTCATGACTTCACCTGCCTCAGTATGACAGGGCGAAAGTCCTTGTGCTCATAGATTTTTGTGTACCTAAAGGAAATAGGAAGTGCTGAAAATTTATTCAGAGCTCACAGATGCGGCATCATTCGTAGTCTGTCGGCAGCTATGGGTGAGTAAAAAAATTAGGCAGAACTGACTGTCGGCGGTAATGCGCATACAAATTGAGCAACGTAGGGACAGACCCTAGTTCTGAAGTAACGTTTATTAAGGTGAAAGCCTGAAGTGGCTGGTTGCGATGGCTCATACCCGAAAAAAGCGGCGTCTAGTCCAGCGAGACAAAAACTACCATCAGGAATATGGCTCATACCCACGCAAGCAAGCAAAGGTGCAATGACTCAATATAAGTGAATAAACGAGAGACAGAAAGAACGAGGAAAGAAAGAACAAACGAATGAACGAAAGAATGAGGAAAGAAAGAACAAACGAATGAACGAAAGAAAAACAAAGAAAGAGATCATTAAAGAAAGAACGAAACAGCCTTTAGGTAGTGCATTAGGTGCGCGCATGCGTCATTGAGGTGGGCGACCAAGAGCGCCATACGTTTACTTCACACTGCGGCTCCTTGCGTCTTGCAAGAAGCCTGACCCCTACGATCGTACAACTTAATGCATTACCACGTGTGCAAGAGGCCTTCGCCTTCACGTGTTACAGGCGTGTAACACGTTGCTGAACTTTTTGACACGTGTAGTGGCAATTTCGAGTCTCCCGTTGCTTCGGCTATATGCCACGTACTCCGACATCTTCCCATTTTGATACGATACTCACTTTCCAAGGTCCCCCTAAGCATGGTGGCATGACGACGATTGTACGAAGCCTAGGCAGTGACGATGCTGTGAGGAAAAAGTAGTGACATCGATGGAAGCGTAAATGCTGGTAAACACCGACGGCATTACGACATTCAGATGTCAATTCGTAAATTCTGACGACAGCATAACGACGACATCAGGTAAATAAGATGACGACGACTCTGACGACAGTGGCGTCACAACCAGGGTATGACGACAACCGGAGGAAGACGCGAGAATGGAGACGTTGGTACTACCAAGGCTGCGTGACGACGATGGTGTGACAGCGGATGCATGACGATGGCACGGCAACGGTGACATAATTAGGTTTAAATTATGAATACATGATTACGACAAAATTATGGGCAAGGAATGACGCGGTGGATCGACGAAGATCGTATGACAACTACAACGGGACGGCAATGAAATGAAAATACTCAAGTGCTGACGATGGTGCAGCGACAGCGGGACGACGATGGCATGACGACGGCATGACAACGAATGCTTGGTGACGATTGTATGACGACGGTGCAATAACAAAGATGACAATGACAACGGTGGCATAATCACGATTGAATGACGGCAGCATGGTTGCACCAGAATGAAGGACAAGAAATGACGTCGATGGATTGACGAAGGTATAGTGTGACGACTGTGTGACGTCGATGGCATTAGGGCAGCGGTATGATGACTGCGGCATGACAAGGGTCAGATGTCGAAGTTACAATGATGACGATGTAACGACCACAATGGCATCACGACCACTAGCCTGTACGCACGCTATTGACGCCACATAGTGGCGCAAGATATTAGACGGCTTGGGCCACCGGGCAGGGGGTCGAAGGCGTGACGCGAGTAACATCACGAAGCTGGAAGGATGACAATGCAATGATCACGACGGCATCGCGAATAGGAGCGCGCATACCTAGAGGCCTTAGCATGCAGACAACTTGGGTCACTGGGCCCAAGACATCATGATACACCACGGCACCGACTGAAATAGACTTTAGGGACATTTAAGCCTAGACCACTCTGTCTAAATAAACGATTGTGCCCATGGCCAAGAAGAGTCATGCAAATGAGCAAGCTAGCGTATTAGTAACATTAAAGAATTTATCGCGAAAAGTTGCACTTTCGGCGTTATTAATGCGCGTTAAAAAAACAAAAACCACTGCTTAAAAGAGAATTTTTTTCATGTTCAGTGTAGCTTACGTAGGTGTAGTAATATCGTGGTTTGCATTGTTTCTTTCTAATGTCGCTAAGTTATACCATATTGTTGTTCGCATTGCCGTTTTGAGAACTTCTTTGTAATGTTGTGGTGTTGTTTTGACTGTTGCATCATAGAATCGTTGTGGTTGTACTAACTGTTCTTATGCTATTTCTCCTTCAAAGCTGTGTACAACAGTATAGAAAACTGCACAAGATGTTTCACGTAACTTGAACCGAGGATTTAAAAGAAATGTGGTTAACCGCAACTGCATGAAACTAACGACATATAGTTTGCCGTCATGTGGGGCTCCTTAGAATATGTTTCACATTGCGCTTTATTATAATTAACTAGGATCATGTACGCAAAATTTTCAATATTCCCTTTAGGGCCAAGCGCGTTTCGTTACGTTGTAGATGGCATCTCAAAACGACCGGTCCAATTTTTTGTGGCAACGTACATGCTGCGCAGTGATGTTTTTTTTCCGGCGTTTAAGAAAGCCCGCGAAATATGAAATAAAACCACGTGACTGCGTTCGTGCGCTATCGTACTGCAGCGTGCTCTACCGTGCGTCGAGCCTATCAGGGACGACGGTGCTTCCTTCTCGTGTACCACCGTCAAAGACGTTGACGCACTGTGAAGCCGATGTCTAGAGCCGCGCCCGCCCAACTCGCCACAGTCCGCGCGCGCGGTTCTTTGGCACGAAGCGCGGTTGAGAGCGCTGCAATACCATAGCGCATTAGTGCAATCACGTGGTTTTATATCGGGGAAACTCATTCAACGGCCCATTGGCTGGAAATTTCATTCACTCTGCCCGTGCAGAAGCAACAAAAATGGCATTAAGACGTAATGTCATTCGCTGCGAATGACATTACACGTGTCGTGTAACAGGGGTATAACGCTGCAATAGAAGCCTACAGTCTTGGAGATTACTTAGCGGACCAGTAAAGAAACATCCTCATCGGCTATATGGTGCGCCGTTCTCGCGTGAGTAAACCTGAGCTCAAAATAGTGTTGTTTTTCCACTTGTTTTGTCGGTAGGGAATGCAAAGGGAAAAATTCCTTTGCAGATGCAAATAATGTCAGCAGAAAGATAACGACGTTTGAAAGACCTTACACAGTAGCATTTTTCTTCCCATTCTGTTTGAAATAGATGGAAGTGACGCAGCTGTCGACTGCTACAACACACGATTGTGCGTGAGCAACATAATCGGAGATATCTGTTACACTAAGTCCACCTACACCACAAGGAGGCAGATATTGCTTGCTTAAAATGTCAGTTATTCCAGCATTTTCAGCAACTGCAATAACTCTGAGAAATTATGTACTGTGACATTACTACTTATTCACCCAATAGCACTGAGCACATAACGTCGCAGAATAATCCAGCTTGGACATCCAAGCTTTATAGAGTTAATACCCGAGTGCAATCGTCTTCACAAGAACACTACACGTACGATGTTCGCTCTGGCTCGTGGCTATCAAGGCAGTGTTGTTTTCACTCACTCTGTTATTTCTCCGCACGCAGTCCCATCAAAGGTCCTTTTATAGCGCGGCGTTGTGCTGGACAGACATTCATTATTTACCTTTTCGCACTAAAGCTCTCTCTCTCTCTCTATCTCTCTGTCGTGAGGAAAATGGCCTTTCACGTCGGGGCTTTTGTCATAAACCCGACGATTGTTTTCACAAATGCATTACATTGTCTCTTCACCGGGCATACGGGAGCGTGGCCCACGCGTTGCCGCTTTTAGACCGAGAAAGAGCGTCTGCCACGTCACAAACATAAAGGCTCTGGAAAACCCTGCATTGTCCTTCGGGACAACACCTTGACAATGACCCGCTAATAGCCTTGCAAGGATAGTTTTGGTTCTGCCAGGAAAACAAAAACAAAAGAACGTCGTTAACACAGACATGAGGTAAAAATTTTACGGACCAAGTGACGTATGGTGACTGGACGTTCGTCATACGCCATTTACATATTTATTTCGCATTCAATCACGTATCAGCGTTTGGTGGCGTTATGCATTTCTCATTTAAGTACCTCTTTCAGGCCGGAATTTAACGCGCACATAAGAAGCCGTCTGACCTTTGCACCCCGATCGCTCGTACGGCTGGCTCTTCCGGTTGGCGGCTGGCCAGTGTCCGGCGCTGTCTGTGCTAACGCGGGCTGTGCTAACGCGCCAAAGGGACCCAACGTCAAGCCGCTTCCAATACACAGGATTTCGTATCATTGAACTTCTCTCTCTGTCTCTCTCCCAGCTAACTTGGACCAAGATTTTGAAAAAGCGTATGCGTTCTTCAGAACAGAAATCGCGTGGATGTTGTTAGCGTTTATCTAAACTTGCAGTACCATTTATTTGCTCGTCCTTTTTTGAGTGATTAGCCGAGATAAATTAACTTTTTTAATTATAGCTTGAAAGGTTCAGGCTTCAACAGGAAAGAATGTGGAGCTTCACAAATATTGCCCAACCCGGGCACTTCCAACGAAATAGACTTAGCGTGGCCGTTTTTATTCAGGGAAAAAACGAAATCACGCGGAGTTTAAGAAGCAACACGTGACAGCGCGCTCTGTGCGCCCGAATGCGCCGCGATTACAGCGCCCTCATGAGTGATTTGTAAAAACATCGCCAGCACCGCGCCTTCCCTTCACTTACGAGGAAGTGCTTCAACCTTCGCTCGGCTCTGACATTACCGGCAGCGTCTAACGAAGCGCTTTTTCGGAGCGCCGTCATGAACTCAATTTTGTGTAATTTTCCCAAAACCTGTAGGACATAGTTGAGGTTGCACGTGCGAGCACCTCGACGGTCGCGACTCAAGGCAATGATTGCCGTACTGCAGCTGCTGCAACTAGAGGGCACCGCATGTCAGCCTGGAATAGGGTGCCTAAAGCCCCTTAAACTTCGTAAAGTAGCGACACTCTCCTCCTCCACCTTCAATCCGCCTCGTTTCTCCTCTCTTTCATGCTCCCTGCTCGACCGTAGCGCCGTCTACACTGCTCGAGCGTAGCCTCGGCGCCAACATGCGCTCCTCGCCACTCCGTAGACGCTTCTCGAGCAAAAATGGTGCTGATACACTGCGCAAGGGCCCACGTGATTCTATTAGGCCAATAGCGACGCGGCGTGGGCCTCGGCCAGAGCGCGCCAGGAGGAGGCGGCATTCTTCAAAGCGTGGCAGTACTTTACGAAGTTTAAGGGGTTTTAAGGGTGCCTCGATGCACGCGCCCTCTCGACGGCGGAGGGGAGCGTCTGCATCGAGGCACCCTAGCCTGGAAAAAACATTGTCGCAGGCCGGTTACAACCGGCACTTGAGCCGGAAAATACATTGGCAGGCAATGGGCGGTACTTATTTGGTTTGTCTCTGTAGGGTTTGTACGTGCTAAGGCGTTGTTTTTTTTCGTTCTTTCTTTTATTGTTGTTGTGACCAAATAAATTAAATAACTTAGAACAAAGGAAATTGCATTTCCTCGATAAATGCAATAATGCAACTGGAAGCATGCTACCTCAAACCTATTCCGTAGTACTCTAATAAACTTTACTTTCGTTTTTGAATAAACATTACGCTTTTACTCGGGGGCATCTGCAACACTGCATTTCGTCCTCGAGGAAATGGTTACGCTATACGCATATTCAATACCTGCGACATTTACTGGAGCTTGATAGCATCTAAAAGCGTTCAATTGCTCGTTCAATTTCAGATTTAAGTCAAATGAGCAGCTTGCCTCAGGATACCTTTTCTATAGCGTATGCGTTAGTTCCTAGTGTATCGACATTAAATGGGAAAGTATTTCTTGATTCATTGCGTTATTCGTCCGTCATCAATTTCAAGAGCGCAAAATTCGCCGAGAGGAATTATGTACCACCTTGATATGCGTCTTCGCGCTCAAATGTTTTCTTTCTTTAAGCCGAGCTACAGTACGGTCAGCGAGCCATGGCCTTGAACACGTCGAAAAGAATTCCGAGTAAATCAAAGAATTCCGAGTAAATCACAAGATCTCGGTGCAGGGTTCGTACCCCTTGTGAAAACGTTTTCCCCATTACCAAGAGAGAACAACCCGAGCCACGATTGCCATTGGTGGTGCTGAACTCGTCACCTATGTGTCGCGCGCAGCGTTGTCGATCCCGGAGTCCATGAGGACATAGTAACCCTGCCCGAGGCAATGAGACTAAGAGGTGGTAAAGGAGCGCTTAATTAATTTTCGGAGGAGAATAGTAAAGTAAGACTGGTGCATTGGCATAGTGCTAAAGCAGGGAACATAAATAATCAATTTTGGGACAATATATTTCTTTCAGTATTAATGATACGTTAACAAGAACTGTGAGCCCTGTAACGACCGAGGAAAGGTAAAGGTGACGAGCTCGATGGCATAGGCGGCGCCACCCGGTTTCATAATGGAAATGCCGGCAATATTCGCCCCCTCCAACTGAGCCAGCGATTCCGAGTAAAACTAGCCTCTTGAAGTCAGCAACACGCCATGCCGCGGTCAGTTTACTCGCTCACACTTTCTTGCGCCACAATACAAGCAAAAGAAAACGTAACGGACAGTCCCACATTGCGAATCTTGAAAGCACATTCAGAAGCAAAAGAACGAAACAGGCTCTGACCACAAAAAAACAAAAAAAAAGAAAGTCAATTACAGCAGGAAAGAGATCTCGGAACAATGCGACCGGTGCAACGTGAACGTCCAGAGAAAGAGCGAACTCCGCACCTTGCCCATCAAGAATGCCGTCGCTCAAAAGTAAGGGTCCTCTCTCTCTCTCTCTTGCCTCGCAGGAGAAAAGAAAAGATGCTACCGGAAGATGAAGAGATGGACGGACGGAAGGAAGCAAGGAAGGAAGGGAGGGCCAGAGGGTAAAACGCCGCAAGGGGATCCGGCTCCGTGGCCTTTGAATGGAAGACGTCAGCTCTGTGGGCGCGGCCTGTCAGTTCCACGAGCCGGCGGCCATGGGGGTGCATTCTTCGAGAACTCATTCTTCGCGTTTGCGAGCGCGGCGCCCCGGAAGCCAAGCGCCAAGCCAAGCCAAGCTGCGTTCCGCGCTGTCCAGAAGCTCCTCTGAGTGTTGCGGAAAGAAAAAACATTGTCTCGGACTCACCACCGACACCGTGGACGTGTCCCCGCCACCTCTGCTGGGATTAAGAATGTTTTCATAGTGAATACTCCTGCTTCTGCTTGGAGTATTCTGGAGTGCATTAGGGTGCAGAAAACACGGTGCATCGGTTTCTTACGGGTCGGAAGTTAGATATTTTCGGTACTTCGTACGGTTCAGGCTTAATCATCGTTATACTTGATGTAACTCGCAGAGAGTAACCGAAGAAGCCTGACTGCAGTAGCAATTAGCGCAAGGAACATCACAAGAGGAAATGATTATGTGCGTATTACGAATCATTTCTGGTTGCAACTGTCTTACACAATTAAAAACAAAAGAAAGTGTTGCTAAACATAAAAGTAAAATAAAATAAAAACAAGAAGTAGGATTGCTGTACATTAGCGGGACCGAACAAAAATTTCTTGTCCGAAGCCGGTAAGTGCTGGAATTCGCCGTTAGACCCTTCTTGTTTACTGATGTATGTCTCACATTATTGCGATTATTTTTTTTTCAATTGAGGAAGGCATCTATTGAAGTATTGTGCATAAAATTTATCGGCGCTGGCCCAATTACAAACGTCTGAAGAGCACTTGAAAATTTTCATTTCAAGATTCCTTTTTTAAAGTGGTATAGGTATAAAGTGGAGTATGCGATGCTTTCTCATTGAGGTGGTGGAGGAACACTGCGTTAACTGAAATTACACTTCTTACATTTTTCGCAGCTGCGTGCGTAGCGTAATGCTTCGTACAACAACAGTGGCTCTATCTTGAGTTCCACACAAAGCATATGACCTTGGCCCTACGGACCCCTGAAATGAACATGCTTTGAATAACCTGGTAACCTTGTGGCACTTGTCACGATGTTTACACAAAAGCGAAAGCGGACCTACTCCACGCAGACATTCAACTGCAGTTATTAAACAGGTGGCGACACCTTCGGCAGTGTTCAGAAAATACCAATCCTGTTTTCTCCCATGGACAGCACGCGCTAATGTTCCTAGAGCTGCTCATTGTTAAATAATATTTTTTGTCTCGGTAGTAGAAGATTATTGACCTTACTGTGATTCTCTAAAGTGATCAAGAAAATTCTACACTTCTAAAGAATTACAATAACTTGCGCACTGCAGCGTTCAAGCTGGCAAAAAGCTGCCTAGTGTTACTGTTCATTTTGTCTGCGCAGCATACGTTACACGGGCAGGCTAAAAAGGCTACGAACATACGATGACGTTGTACACGGAATAAAGAATTACGGCAATTATAAGTAATTCCGTTCATAATTGTTTCGTGATGCTTAAGGTTGCCGAGACCTATTATACCTTTCCCGTTCACTTTGTCATGCCATCGACTTTGCATACAGAAGAAGAACAGACAGTCAACTGCAAATAATAATATGTCAAGAAAGAAAGTAAGTCTTGTCGGTTTCGTGTAGTAAGTCACTCGGTGGCCGGGCATTGAACGCCAAGGAGCAATCTCAACAGTGTGAAAAGCCGTACCACTGCTCGGCAAAGAATGAAGTGTGACAACTAAAAAATTCACAGGACCTCATGTTATCCCTTAGACGACTTCAAGGCGAAAGCCCAAGTGCCGATGCATTAAAGACGGATACATGACGTACACAACCCCCTTAATTCGCTTAGTTTATTTCTGTTAGTCATCCCTCTTAGTTCACTTAGTCATATTCTGAATTCGCGTACTCATCCACTTAATTCGCTTACTCATCCTGTTAATTCGCTTACTCATCCTCTTAATTCGCTTAGCCATCCCTCGTGATTCCAAAGGTCCAGGGTTCGACTCCCACCCGAGTTTGTGGATTCTAGTGCTTAACTCTATCTTAAATAACTGTGCCTGAATGAACGTAGCCTTCATTAACACTAGAGATGGTGGGTTCGAGTGCCTTAACGAAATAGGCCTTAATTAACTTCGTCTTCGTTAACACCTAAAATCATGAGTTCAACTCCCACAAACGGTTGTGGTTTGACTCCTACCAAAGGTCGTGGGTTTGACTCCCAGAGAAAAGTTCGAGAGTTCCTCGCCTATTTGTACTTTCCGTGGCGTCGACGCGTTTTCGCTCAAGGTCGACTGACCGATGAGACATAATAAGGCTTTCGCCTTAATAAGACACAGTAAACTACTGGCACAATATTACTCAAGGAACCTTCAGAATGCTAACCTCCCTGTCTTTCCTCTCCTTTGTCTCCTCCTCCTCCTTCAGAATGCTTACATTCCGTCATCTGAACTCGAACAGAACGTACGTAGTCTAGGCCCGAAAAAAAGTTTTGATGAATTGGTACCTACGACTCCTGGATAAAGTGACAGGCTCCATTCCAACCCGGTCTTAATAAGATTGAGTAAGTACATGTTGAAAGCAAGCCATCTTTCGAGTTTACATGTCTAAATATATAGACTGTCGCGGGAACGTGTGTTACAGGGCACGGTGGAAGCGTGCAGAGATATAACGCGGGAAAGGAAGAACGCAGAATAGGTGCTCACTCGCAACTGACGCTTATTGAAACCAGCTAGCTTGCATGCCTGCGTACTGCTAGGAGTGCTGGCGCGAGCCGATGTTGGTGTGCATAATGTTGCTCGGAACACGTATTAACGTTGTGGCACGCGAGCCGGTAGAGGCGCACTTTACTCGCCGAAATATCGTCGCTTGTATCAATTGATTGACACCTTAGTTCTGTTGATGAAAGCTGTGTTCGATATGATTGGCAAGCTTCCTTGAATCTATATGGCAGACGGTTGTCTTCACTTTGCATATGTTGGACAATCTAGCGGAATGTTTATTTCAACAGGCTGGTTCTGATCGGCATCGGTAGTCATTGAGCGCCTGTCCTATATTTTTTTCTTCGTGTTTTTTTCTGTGTTCATGTCCACCGTCTAAAGAGACTGTCATGCCCTGAACATTGTAATATACGCTTCCATAGTACTGCGCTATCATACTTATCCGTAGCGGTTTTGAGCTACCATGTGCAAATATCCTTCGAATTGATAATTGAAGCCCGCGACTATAGCGCGTGGTGGACGTCGACGTCTGATGTGAAAATCTTATCTGATCTGATCTGAT
Organism: Dermacentor variabilis; assembly: GCF_050947875.1. Classification (NCBI taxonomy): domain Eukaryota; kingdom Metazoa; phylum Arthropoda; class Arachnida; order Ixodida; family Ixodidae; genus Dermacentor; species Dermacentor variabilis. Next base: position 100,046,486 of record NC_134576.1, read on the forward strand.
GTGAAAAGGACGCTGAGCGCCTGTCCGCTTTCAGTAAGGCTCCAGTCTGAGTGGTACCGAGGATGCATGTAGTGCCTTATATTGTCGAAGAACTCTGTTGAAACGTTTGAAGTGAGCGGCGATAAAAAAACAAAAAAAGCCTGTTTCGCGACATTCGTGACAAGTCGCGGTTAGAGTGAGTACTATCGCTATTGCGGAATCTCTCAGCAAATTCAGCAAACCCAGCAAGACAAACAGAATATTCAGCAAGTAAAGAATCCCTGGCAGGACGACCAGCCGTCGTCCCCCATATACACAAGTTGGCTGCCAAGCTTGAGTTTGTTTGTTTTTTATGTTATTTTAGGCTAAGTAACGATTACTAAGTTAACCAAAATGAAGACTTTATATGCCAATGAAAAAAATGAAACAATAATTTGTCTTCGTGGTGGTCTCTCTTTCCTCGCCCCCCCCCCCCCCTCACACACACACAGAGACACAAATAAAATCAAGGCCGCAATGAGGAGGTTAAAGCAACACCGGTACTCTCGGCCAACTTAATGTTCTTGCATGTTTGCTTTGTTCTTGGCATCGTATTTGACTATACTTTCGTGCCAAATTGCCTATTAAGCAGCTTGTAGTCACACCTCGCCCTCTGCACGCACTCACACATGCAAACGCGCGCAGGGCAACAAGTACAACAAGTACAACAAGTACAACGACGAAAATTGGCGCACAGAGGAGCCATTTCAATTGTGAGCCTACCTTGCTTGAGCATGTAGAGTTACGCGATATTTCTTGAGTATTCTATTCTGTCAATTCTTAGTCGTGCAACCATTAGGTCACGCATTTCATCCTCCTTTCATCGAGCTGTACTGTGGAGTTTTCATAGACCGCACTGAGTTATTGCAGGATCACTAACTTCAGTCACATATAACAGGAAGGATCAAACGATTAGAGGATGCGGGTTCTACGAGAGAGTCGAATGTCAGCCCAGTTTTAGCTCGTAGGAAGCAAAACAGCACAAGGCTTTGTTGGTCGCGTACACCTGGTACACGTAGCACATTTAAATTTCATGCTGTTATCGCAGGCTCAGTAAACATTCTTAGGGGTATTTATTCTTGGGCTACAGTTCACGAAACATAACTATTAGACAAAGGGCACTGCGCGCCCGTTGTCTAATAGCTATGTTTCAACACAGCCTTGTGTTGAGACATCAACACATCCTTGTGCTGCGTTGATGTCTGCGAGCTAAATCGGCACACATACACAAACAAGTCTAGTCGGCCCTTCTTTGTGTGTGAATGAGTTTTCACCACTCTTTTAATCGGAAATATCGAATTATTTCTCAGATCCGATGCCCAGGAAACCTTTTACACTGCCTGTGCATACCAAAAAGTTTCAAGCGAGGTTGCAACGTAGCTTCTGCAAAACGATCATGCCATTTACAAAACGACAAGTCCAGACCACAACTTAGCTTTCAACAAACTGAAAATTTTACGAGCGCGAGCACTTTGAAGAAGTTTCTTTGCACTGAAGGAGCGCAGAAGCAGAGCCAGATGTTGAAGCGTATGGTGGCGCCGAGACAAAGACATCACAAAAAAAAAGGCGAGCAACTAGCGACACATGAAAGCACAGCGAACCCCTCCGAAACTCGTCCCAGAAAAGAAGAACTATAAAAAAGGACAAATCGGAGCAGACGGCTAACACGCGACCTTGGAGGAGCGGGGCACGGAAACTGAATAGGGGAAACCAGAAGGAACGCCGTCAACAAAAGATTTCGCCATTGTTGTTGACCCCCGTATTTTCAACACCCGGACATACGACCAGGGGGCAACACTCCTCCGACTGCTCCTATCTCTGTGTGTATGCTCCAACTGAGGGCAGAAAAAAAGAAGCAGACGAAAGAACTGAGAATAGGGTTATCGTCTGACGTATAAAGACACGGCCACGAAGACAGCAGGAAGGGAAAGCCTGTAATGACTTCTTCAAGAGGCCCTCTTTGAACTTGCTAGCGACGTAAGAAGCTGACCAAGTGAGACAGCCGGTATCTTTCGTGAAGGGTGATTCGGGAAGCCCTGATGCAGTCCGGCACCAGTTTAAGTGGAATGGTTGGATGTTGGGGGAAAAAGATACACCTGCCACTTTGCACCCTGGCGATCACCTTGCACTTATGCATTTATTCATTAAAAAAACGTCATACAGGTTCTGATGCTGATAAACGTGCTTACAATTCAGGAAAATGAAGATGCGGGAAACCAGAACAAAGCAAAAATCCTTCTACGCTAAAGAGCGTAGAAACTACGTTGCCTGCAGTAACTCGTAGGCGTCATGTAGTGAGCTGGTCTAGGTATTTGGTTTCCATCCGCATTTCCGGGCGCGAATAAGCAGAAGATATACGGAGATGCGGGCTGTCATGTTTTAGGTCATAAGACGCCACGCGAATGCCCATAAACATTTATGATTAACGAAAAAGAGTACTCCAACAGCAAATGACAAACTCAGGAAGAACTAAAGCAACAAAAGACTCGTGGCATGAAGAGGCCGCACAGCAATCGAACTTCCCACTTGTTAACATTTACGTTTAATCAGTTCTTTGTCATATCGTATTTCAGCGATGCATTCTTCGTGTTTCGTTTGCGAAACATGCGAATATTTCATTTAGAGTTCAAGAACAACCCCAATTTCTGTCGTAACTCCCTCCCACCTTCTCTCCTTCTTACCAACTCAGCTGTTTACACCTATGGACTGGTAATAAATGGTAGGCAATACCCAGTTCGCTGGCTTGACGCAGTCGTTATTGCTTTTCCCGCATCCCGTGTAGTAATAGCCCCTGAGTTGCAATGACGACATAAAACACAAAGAAATAAGCGGAATATGTGGCTCTTATACGCTAAGCTGCTCCTGTGGCAGCGCGCAATCTGCCATTGTTTTGCAGAAGTAACCTTTTCTATTGAGTCCCAGCAAGGTCTGCTATGAGCAACAAGTCGTTTGTGTATTGGTGCAGAGGTCGAAGAGCGTTGTCTTATCTGCACGTGCTAACATCTCGTTTGCGTAAACAAGCGTCCAAGGCCAGGTGCGCGTGACTACGCAGTGACACTTGTTCACTGCCCCTAAGACGTACCTGAAAGACACAATCACGAAAGTTGTTTACGTTAGCCGTAAGGCCGAGAAAAGCTCGCCCCTCGCCACTCACTCCTTAAACTTTGTTGCGCTATTATGAGCTGACATAACCTTAAACGAGAGGTGTCACCTGGTGCCTTGCCAGATTCAACAACGCGCCTACCTAATGTGTCGCTAACTGCGCTTTCGAATGCATTATGGTCACTCGAAGGACGTTTAACTGTAACTATAAGAATGCCAGCAAAGAGTGGCATCTTGGTCACGGCATGCCCCCCGCCCCATCTAAAGAGCTCCAGCTTATCAGCGACTAATTTTAGACAGATGGAACGCGCAGGTGTGAGCTATCTCTCGGCGTGCCTATACGGCGGGAATGTACAAACGTTTTGTTTATCTGACCCCTCAACCAACCCTAAAGACCCTCGTTGCCCCATCGTATGCGCGTCGAAAACACCAAGCCATCAGTCGCCGTAGGCTGGGCGTAACCAAAACATGACCTCCCCACTGCCTCTACGTTCTCGGAGACTGAGGGGGGGAGTGGGGGGGGGGGCGAGGTCTATATGCTATGGTTGGATAGACTCCTCCCCCGCAACGAGATGCGCCTGGGACGAGAACTGATGCGAAACGGGAGAAAACAAAGAAAGAGCAGAGAAAAACAGCGTCGTTGGCGCCGAATGGGCAACACGCGCCAAAGCTTCCCCTCCTTCAAGGATTGTTTACTATCGAGAGGCTGACCGTGTCGTGGGTCGGTTCGGCCATGACACGCATCTGTCTGGCACGAAGCTGCGGGCGGACGCACGCGCGTGTGTGACCGGCCTTCTGGGAGCTGCAATCTTGGAACCGCAATGAACAAAGCAAAAGAACAGAAACGTACGGGGCAAAAAAATATTTACGTTGACAAACCCCGCGTTCGCTGACGCGTGGAAACGAGCGATGTACGCTGGCCTTATATAGCGCTAAGTTTTGACGGGTGGCGGCGGGAAGTCTTTTTTTTTCGTGGGCCGTTAATTAGCGAAGGAAGGCAAATAAAAGCGCGAAGTGAAGAAATTGCGCTTAGAGGTCGTACGCAAATTAGCTAGGGGCTATTTCTTCCGCAGCAGCTCGTGTCTGGAAAGGATGCGCGAGAAAATATGAGACAAGGGCGCGGTAGTTCCACAAAGCGAAGGCGGAAATATTGTTGGCACTAACTTTAGAAGCGCCGTTCTCATCTTCTTTCTTTACTTTTTTATATGTGGGTGCTATCAAGCACAACCTTGACCTAAGGGAAAGCAATATTAATATAATCTAATAGCCGCATGTTTCTCCCGCTTCTCAGTACCACAGCGTGTTCAGTATCCTGGCATTATGTACAGCACCCACTAACAGAGACAAGATGAATACTGGATGGGAACTAAGGCGCAAACTGACGCCTCACCGATAGTGCGTTGCACAAAGCGCGCTAACCATGAGCGTACGCCAATTGGCCTAATTCATCGCTCTGTTAAATCGACAGTATGGGGCTTTGCGAGCACCCAGCAACAGCCTAAACCAGTCTTAGTCTTTTTGGTGGACGTAGTTGAGGAGGAGGAGGAGGGCAGTTGCTTGCTGCAGGCGGACCTAAAAACATTGAGAATTCTTCCGGCAAATGCTCTGCCCGAGCACCGCTTATCAGTTGCGGTAGGAACTGAAGCCTGTCGCATCTCATCCGGTAACGAAACAGCAATAATTTTGATAACAAAAGGGAATGCCACTGGTGAGGACGAATTTGAACCGCAGTGCGACAGGCTCAGCAACCGTTCGTTCTAAGTTGACCCACAAGGCTCGCCATTAAAATTCCATCTCTGTATCGCGGAGAAACTTCAGGAGGAATCAAAGCGCCTAGCCCTCTCGTAAATATCCGGCGTTCTTGCCGGTACCAATCGTCAGTTGCCACTGGGGCATGGAGCCATCTTTCGTTTCAGCCAATCTATTAACACTCTACGTAGTTCGACGCGTTCAGGACACTCCAACGAATTATGATTTACGTCACCAAGAGGCTGACGGTGACCGCAAGGCAATGCCGTACTAAGTGCTATTTTACATCTCCACGCTCGAATTTGTGCTGACCGCGCGCAGATGCGATAAAACAACAAGGTTCCAGGTCTACGAAATTTCTTAGTCACACAAAGTCGGTGCGGTTAGAGAACAGGTTTAACGGAGGAGGCTTAAGCTGACGTGTGTGCACGGTGTGGACGGATTTATGCACGCTTCCGTGTGGCGGCTCCTGCGCTTTAGTAGGGGAAATGCGAATGTGTAGTTGCTAGCATGCACGCTGAACGCTTGTGTTTATTGTATAATCGGTTCCTAAGACAGCGGGTCGCCTTCTAGCCTGGCCTGAAGCGGTAGGAGTGTGCGTGTGTGTTTGCCAACGCGCCAAACAAGCTGACCTTGCAAACGTCCGGTGTAGTGGCGGCGACCTTCTTTGGCCTGAAAGGAAGGTTGCAAGTTCGCGAGGAGGACGGGAAGCTTAACACGCATGATTTGGCTATCTTGCCGCGATAACAGAAGTTTTATAACGCTTTCAAACATTGTATCCAACTGCGAAATATTCGTGTTTTTGGAATGGCGCCAGTGCGCACGTCAGGAAAAGTTGCCGCCGTCATTACAGCTGAAGTGTTCCCCTGCGTACCTATCAAGCGTCCGCGCGATAAACTTTAATGTCTGTTTTCACTTTCCCCTAATGCTGTACTCGCTCATTCTAATCTAAGAGCAGGCATAATGTAGAAAATAAATGAATGCTTGAGAGGTTGCCCGAACAAATACCTACGCTGCGGAGAGAAGACATTCACTGCCAAAAGGCGGCTATTATCCGGTGTTACTTGTAAATAGTCTAGAGAGAAAAAAAAATCAAATATGAAGGAACACGGCAGAAAGCGAGGTAGAAAAAAAAAGCAATAGGCTGAGGGCGCGAGGCGGGTGGCTAAGCCGGCATTGTTGATGGCATCACGCCGTTAGAGCCTGCGTAAAAGAAGCCCGACGCACAATGAGTGCGCTTTAATCCACAATCAATAACAACGCTTTCTAGGAGCTATTGTCATGCAACTCCAAAATAGGCTTCGCCTATCAGATTAGGAGGAAGCCCGAGACGGTAGCCGTGGCTGTTCTATTTGTTCTTCACTTTTTTTATTTTGAGCGCTTGTTTGCGAATCTTTGAAAAGACCCGAGCACGAAAGCCTCGGATCACTTCCTCTTCAGGCTGCTTTTAGAAGAGTATACCGTATGTGCTAAAATAAGGGCCGCACTTCCAATCTGGTAGCCTAAAGTTTGAAAAAAAAATGAGATAAGAGAATTCGAGGAGTGAAGAGAGTGGCGCCGTAGTTTGTGTGCATGCTCTAGAAGTCTGAGCGTGCGGCTTGCGCGGTCCTCGGACGTCGCTGTAAAAGCTTTGACATCACATTCACGCCTCATGTGACGCATAACGTGACGCTTAACGTGACGCTTAACGTGACGCTTAAAGTGACGCCTAACGTGACGCTTAACGTGACGCTTAACGTGACGCTTAACGTGACGCCTAACGTGACGCCTAACGTGACGCCTAACGTGACGCCTAACATGACGCCTAACGTGACGGAGGACACTGAGTAGGATTGTATCCACGGGTGTGCTACCGAACCGAATCTGAGCAGCGGTGACCTCGGCAGCTTGATGAGGACCATCGACGGTCACGAACTGCGTGGCGCGCTTGCCTTATGAAAACAACCAGCGTTCGCTATTTCTACAAAAACAAATCAGTGGTATTGCGCACGGCTAGAAAAAATTTCACTGTAATTGCCAAATCCGTGTCAGCGGCGAACTTCAAGAAGATAAAAAAAGAGCAGTTCTTACACGTGTGTATGAAGTACCTCTCTTTACGTGAGAAATTTTCTTACGTGAGTAATATCGTGAGAAATATCTTTACGTGAGAAATTTAGCAATGGAACAGAAAGTAAAAAAAAATGGAGCACGATATTTTTTTAGAGAGCAAGTGACTGAGGTAAGTCATTTTTGTATTATTTGTCATCCTGTTCTTGCGTCTCTTGATTGCATTGGTATAGGGCGTCTTGTTGCTATAATTTTATTAGAAGAGAATAAACTTAAGTACATCGTCCTTAACTCTCTAGAAGGGTGGCTGCTGCACCATAGGGCACAAATATTGTACATCGTGGCGCCGAAAGCGGCATAGGTTATTGCGTGCACAATTGCAAGAGTAAGCAATCTTAAGATACGGAAATTTTTGATCAGCCAATTGGATGCCAGGGTGAAGTACAGACTTTCCGTTCAAAAGTATAGTCATCTTTGCTGGGTGATACAGTTACATGCTTCGAGAGATAGAGAAACGGATAAGGTTAGGTTGCACCCTGTTTTTTTTACGGTACCCTGTGGGAGGGGCGAAGTGGTTAGAAAGAAAAGAGACAACAGACCTTGAACAGGAATTCCTTTGGGGCTGCATTTACCGCAACACCAGCATTCTTCCTACAGTGAAGACCGCCATCTTACTTTCCCTCGCTTGCTATTTCCTCGAATGTGTGCGTTGGCCCACTAAGGGGAACTGGGCAAGACCTACTTATTATTGGGTGGTTTGTTAGAGGGGAGCGGTGCGGCCGTATAAAGATGTGCTAATTTAAAGTCGAAATTTGAAAAGAAGTTATTGTAAGTACAGGGGGTAGCGGACGGCCGGGGCCCACAGATTCCTGGACTGAGGATCCCATAAGGCTAAGCCTTTCGTATGCTCATTGCCTTATTAAAATATATTCTCCCTCGTGTTGTATACTTAAGAGGTAGTTATAACTGTGTCACAACATACAAAGAATAGTGCGGATTAGAAATAACTTCTGACTTTCACTTTGTGATGTACACAACTTTCTTCCTGTACGACTATAAAGACCAAGCCAATCCATCGTGTATTCTTGACACCGCACCCCGTGCTTCCCCACAGACACCATGCGGCCATCATCTAGACTTCAACGTTTCCCACCGCACCGACGATAGGCCACATAGCTACCCTCAACTACCTCACACCAATCTTTTAGCCTCCTCTTCCCTCGGCTGCTCCGCGCTGACCGACCGACCGGCCGACCCATTCTTCATAAACCACCAACGAATACTGTTTACATTTATGGTTCTGGGGCCTGTTCCCTCAGACTGCTCACCCCGACTCCGACCCCTCTCTTTCATTTTTCTTCTCCCACCTCCTCTCCACATTCCGTGTTCTCTACCCTCGCCTACCAACTCCGTCTTTCCTACCACCAATGCCTGGAAACGCGAAATGACAGCGCTCACTTTCTTTACAGTGTCTTTCTTGAGAGACAGCGGCCAACGACAACGACGCCACGTAGTGTCACCCTACTAACCCACTAAAACTAACATGCCAAGGATGACGAGGCTGTCTGGTACAAACGTAGACCCGCCTATCCACACATCGGCCAGCTTGTCTGTGGCGCTTTATCCCCGTTTATAGAGCTTTTATCCTTAATTCTATGAGACATAATAGCGCATGATGGGGAATCCGAACTACGTACCTAGACAGACTTCGTACTCTAGACTCCCCTTGTTACGTAGACGAGATTTATTTAGTTCAAGCACATCGCTTTACGGTATCTTTATTCGCAGCTGTTTGGCCAAAGGCTTGTGCTAATCTCTTTGTCTGTTTTTTACCAGTCCAACATTTTTACTGTTTGAACATATTTGAACCAGTTCATTCTTGCGCATCATGTTTCCTTTCGTTTCTTTCGTGTGTTTTCAATGTGAGGTGGTGCTGTGGTGATGGTGACAAATTTCGAGAACTGATGTAAAGCAGTCAGAGTCAGTAGGACAGCATTCATGCACCTAGCTGCCCGAAGGTACTGCAGCGTTGGACTTGAGATGACTTTCACATTTCAAGTCTTCTCATACTATTTGAGAATTCATTCACTTTCAACTATGCCGCAAGCTGTGTCGGTGAACTGACGGGTAGAGCATCCCGCTATTCGCAATGTCCGTAGACTGTCGCGCCGCATCGCGGTGCACGAGAGCAACAAGGCGAGGAGGAGCAGACGAGAACGCGGTATAGCCACGTTTTCACGTGGCTAGTCTGGTTTGCGCCAACATCTGCCGTGCAGGCACGGGCTTTTGTTTACCTCTTTCGCTGGTAGGAAGTTCAAGCACAACGATAGTAAGCGCATGTGCTACATTTTCCAGTGCGTAAACCGCATTTCCCACAACGAGACAAGTCTTCTTCTTTCCGGCAAAATCCGCCAAGAAACGATGGGTGGTGAGGCTATGGATAGGCAGGGTTGTGTCCCCACCGATGAAGAGGATCATGTGCAATTACAGAGAGTGGCAGCGGGCAGTTAATTCAAGAAGAATAAGAAAGCGCGAACCTCTCAGTAAGTAGGGAGACTGATACAGAGAGTACACGCTCTATGGCCGCCATATCTTATGGAAGGCAGGGAGCTTGGCTGTACGCTGACTTGTGGGTTGCAAGCTCCTGACGCAAGAACAACCATAATCTCAAATCAGCGAAAAACGATGGCGAGACGAAGGGAAGGAGAAAGTAAGAACGCTATTTGCCAAGAGAAGTTTAATGTAAGAGAAACACGCATAAAGAGAGGCAACATCTGCGAGCGCATGCCATTTGGACGCACGGCGGAATATGTCAGACAGTTGCTCCATCTCACAGTTTAGTAGAGAGAGAATGGACGTTCAGACACACAAGTACACTCCTTTTCTACACGGAAAGCTTCGGCAAGACCAGGTACTTTCTGATTTGAGTGCTCGATGATAAGTCTGGTTCGAGTGAATAAAGAGTTGCAGTCACGAGCCTGCAACCATTCCAACTATGGCTCCACATTCAACCACGTTTTACATCCATTAGTTCTGGCGCTCTAAATGGACGCGCTGCCGCTGTCACACTGATGTTAGCCCGCGGACACATCTGCACTATTGAGTGCTCGCAAGTACGGTTTGCATTCTCTGCACTATTCTTAACGTGGTATGACCAATCAGCTCGCTCAAAGGTACGTCACGTGAACCTATGAAATTATCCAACATCGTACATAAGGAGCGGCGAAAGGAACGTGCAGAAGTGAGGGAGGGAAGTATAGCGCAAGAAAGCGTGAGAAACAGAATAGCAGAAACAGGGGCAGTGACTAGTGGAGCAAAAGCAGCAAGTTGTATTTTTGCTGAGGTTAAAACTAAGGCGCATTAAAGCAGCAGTAAAGCTCACAACTTTTGTTCGGTGTATAATGAGGCAGCAACGAGTATCGTAAAGAAAAAAGAAGAAAGAAGTAGGAAAGAAATGACTAAACACATTTTGCTGTGCTAAGTTATTGCTTAGAACGTCCCCACTTACCTATAGTGCCCTGACTGCGCCAACCTAAAAAGCGTTTTTGTAAACGACACACACATGCGCACGTACACACCCATGCACAGGCACATATTCTGGCTCGCAAACGAGAACCTCGCAGTTAAAGACAGGAAGACGAAAAACCGAAGAAGAATAAGAGAATTCCGAAGCCACGAAGCCAAGGGGGAATTGGGGAAGGCGGCAGCAGCAGCGCTTCTGTAGACGCCGGAATTAAAGAGATCCCGCGAAATGAGAATTAACAATGAATGCTGAAGCCCCTGGCAGCTTGGCTTGCTAGCGAGCTTCCCTATAGGCAGTGCTTGCTACGAAAGAAAGAACTGCTATTCGTTCAGATCCCCTTCTCTCCTCTCCATCCATGACGCTCTCATAATTAGTAGAACGGCGGGAAACTAAAGCTAAAGCAAGAAGGCAGGGCATTTATGTTATTACTACTTCTTTTTAGCGCGCTTTTCCTCGCTGCATCTGCATCGTGGGCTGGTGCGACGCTCCCCGAGGCCATCCCGTTCCACTTGCGAGAAAAGTTTTATTTCGCTCGGAAGAAGCTGGAAGGGAATTGTCTGTTAATACGAATGATAAAACGCACCAAGCGGGGGCAGGGAAGACACGACCCCAGGTGTGGGCAAAAGACGGGAAAGTGGGGAGGGGCCGCACATATAGCTCCGTGAGCTACGGGTCTTTTCGTTCGCTCATCTATCCTTTCCCTCTTTCTCCGGGGGGGAGGGGGGTGGAAGCAGTCAGACTGGGGTTGCCCTGAGAAAGGCAAAGTTTCTAGAGACGTGTTCGGCGAACTCTTCCCTCGAAATTAGCGGTACGCCAATGCATCCCCCCTCCCTCCCCTTCCCCCAGTGGAACGAGGGAAGGACGTCTCTAAATGGTCGCTCTTATTCCACCAGTGCGCCCGAACCCACGGGTACGCCAGGTAATGCGGAACAATTAAGGGGAAATAAAGGTGGTCTCTCTCTCTCATTCTCTCATGTCTGTTCGATGCGGGAGGCTCGTGAGACGGGCGGGGCTCTATCTCTTAGAACGTCAGTTAGTTACTTTTAGCTTCACATTCTTCTAATCGGCTCTCTCTCGCGAAGGAACCGTCTTTTCTGTCCTGTATTTCTGCCTTTCATTCCGGCTTCTATACCTCCGAGAAAAGTCGCCTCCGAGGCCAGTCGGTTCTGTTCGGTGAGGCCACCGAGTTCGCTCATTACCTTTCGTTAAACGAGCTCAATCTGTTTTCTCTCGCCCTCCCCTCTCCGCCTTCCTCTCCCTTTCTCAACTGTTCGTATTGGACAGTTAATTTCTGGCGCTCTCAGTTTATCAGTCTTAATTTGCAACTCGACTTCTTCGCTTGGAAGTCGGGGTGAAACGTCCCTGTAGTTATGCCACTCGGAAGGTGTTTCCGAGCACATCGGCCAGCCACTTTTATTTTCCTGGGAATCGGTACACTGACGCAAATGCTTGTTTTTTCCGAAAAGCAACACGCAGCTTCGTGAAGCAAACCGGCTTCATCTACTACCTTTGAGAAATCGAGCACTTTGCTTGCAAAAAGATAAATTGGTTGCACTGCTTTAGCGCGCTGTCAATTTCATTAAAGCCTTTTAGCAGAGACTGACAGTTATTTCGTTACCAATGCCAGTACCACGCTGGCTAACTGCGCATGTGCAGTATATTCTACGTGCGTGCAGTCTATGGCAGATGATATTCGTAATGGTAAAAGCGCAAAAATACTCTATTGACTGTGGCCACTGTTGCCGTTTCCCTTATTTTATTCACACACCGCTGAGGGGAAAGGAACCCTTTGGATATCGGAGAGGGTTCACGTGAGTCGATTAGCGATATTTTCCGATGAATGGAATGACATACAGTACAAGCAACGGTGAGAGGTGTTCTTTTGCAGAAACAAATGATGCGAGTTCGAAAATCACGTAGGGTGGAGTAAATAGATGGGCTTCGCGCTGCCGCCGGCGACATTTCTTGCAATCTACATGCCTGAAACTTCGAGCTGTGGATTTTGAGAAAAACCAGACACTTTAGAAAAAAAAAAAGAACGACAGCTGCACCCATTGTTAGTGACAGCTAGGTTTTAACGTTTAAGCTTGAACTTTGCGTACGGCGTCCTGAGAGTTCTACATCTTGGCGTGACGCAGCACCCAAGGCAACTTCCTGCTGGGCCTAAGGAACAGTGCCCTAGCAGCTACTAGGCACTTGTACACTCTAATAAATTTTTACACGCTTAAGGGTGTTTTAAGGGTGTTTTTTGTCGCGCGGTAGCACCCTTACCGTGAGAGCCTTAAAAATTTATAGAGGACAACAGCGGAGCTCTAACGAGACGTGCGATGACAATAGACTTAGTTGAAAACTGTGTAATCATTCTGACAGCCTTGGGCGCACAGAAATATCCGACAAGAGAGTTTCACAGGGAGAGATAGGAAACTCTCCTGTCGGATATTTATATGCGCCCAAGGCTGTCAGAATGATTACATAGTTTTCAACTACGTCTTTTGTCATCGCACGTCTCGTTAGAGCACCTCTGTAGTCCTCTATAAATGTTTGTAAGGCCCTAAAGATAAGGGTGTTACAGTGCGACAAGAAAACACCCTTAAGGGTGTAAAAATGTTTAGAGTGTAGCTGCCAGCGCCGCCTCGCCAACGTTAATCACAGCGTTGGCCTGATGAGCTCTGTCGCAGTGGCGCTGCAGGCATCGCACTTCGACGGCGCCCGAGAGGAGACCGACGTGAAACTATCAGCATCATAGTCGCCGCCCCGCGAAGTGTGAGATAACGTTACAGCTTGAAGTTTACTGCTCAGACCATGCAGAATATGCACAAGTCAGCCCAGCAGGAACGCTTATACGATTATGGTGAGCATGCCCCACCCCGAGTGTGCTGACAGCGCAATGCAGAACGCTGGCCTCGCGGCGCCAACAGGCGATTGAGTGCAGCGGTGGAGGTGCGCCCGCTTCGTTGCTTCGTAGCTTTTCGTGCGGCCAAAGGAACTCCGCGTTTTTTTTTTTTGGAGACCCTCGGAACCCGTAGCATGTGGAACATTTCTATCTTAATAAATGAGATTACGGTGTCGTCGATCGTCTGGTGTGGAAGGCACCGGTTGAGCATAGCGGTTTCGTTTTTCGGAGCCCAACGCATCCACGATTACCTGGTTGCAAAGCCGCTTTCTTCTAGTAAGTTAAAGGGAAACCAAATACAAAAAATTAATGTGAGCTATCTTAGTAAATTACCCCACTGAATTACCGAAAAAAAAGGAGACTTACCACCAGAAGAGGCTCGGTATGCCAGAAAAGACGCCACCACAAGACAGGTGGCGTCGCCGCCATGAATTTCCCGCCTCTCCTCACCGTAGCGTCATAAATTTTGGCGGCCGCTTGCACAGGCCTAGTTATTTTTTTTTTTTTTGATCGACAAAGGGACTCTTTTGTACTCTAAAAGAATCACGGAGTTAGCCAGTTTCAAAGAACTTCATTTAGCAACAACGACAAAAAAAAAAATCTAATTCGAATACGTGACGTCACACTGACGTATACCAGTTGTTTTTTGCGCGAAATAAAAAAACATTTAGTTTCACATTTCCTTCTAATAATCAATGCACAAAATTCAAAGAAGAGCGAGTTTCTCAAACAGATATTTATCAGTGTAAAGTAGGTTAACGTTTCAATTTTGCGTCACTTTAAGTAAAGGTTTAGCTCGGGACCAGCTTCTAATACTCTGTTAATCTACGCGCACTACGGAGAGATGGTGTCATGACCAGGCAACCATTCAACAAGTTTGCGTGAAATTTCTTGCGTTGTCAAGCTTGAGGAGAAATGAGACTACTGAGAGTTTTTTTTTTCTCGAACTTTGTGCTTTATGTCATTCAATATATATATATATATATATATATATATATATATATATATATATATATATATATATATATATATATATATATATATATATATATATATATATATATATAGTTTACATTTGTTTCACGTACAGATCATTATGCAGAGACAGGCTTAAGTAAACTTACATTTATTAACTGACATCAATGCGCGATACTTCAGTAAATTCTTCCGCTGTTTGCTCAGAGACATCATAATTTAAGGAATTGTGCGATTTAAATATAAATCTTGGTCAAGATAGTGTCGTACTTGTCTGATCAGCATTTCTGCGTTTCATGTGTGTTCGTCAATCCTTGCAGGTTCTTATTGAATGGCGGACGACTGAGGGTCGGAGCGAGCAATGCCCATGCCGAAAACACTTAAAAGCCACTCTACATAGCTATCTTGCAAGCCACTCTGAAGTGTTCTCTCAAGCTTTCTCCGAAGAAAATTTTGTCAAGCGTGTAGGGGCAAAATGTCTCATAAATGAAATCGCGAGTCCTACAGAACACTTGATTTCACGCTCAAGATTCCGTGTCCGGTGCCTGAACGTCTTGAATTTCTGAAAGGCATGCTTCCAGAGGCATATCAATTATCAAAGAGGCTGTGCAGCTAACGTACGCTTTATATCAAGATGTTGCTAGTTCAGGAACAGACGCGCGTTAATAAACACAATAGCGAGCGAGGGCAGTCGTTTTGATGGTAAGCGATTAGAAAAAAAAAAAAAAAACTCGATGAGGACTCGATGAGACCTTATTGTAACGTACGGCAGCTGCACATTCACACCGAGGAATTGAAGGATGACAGAAGGGAAGGGCAAGGAAGAAGCAAAGTGCGAAATTGCGTGACTCTGGGCTGAAGAAGCGCGCTATATATATATATATATATATATATATATATATATATATATATATATATATATATATATATATATATATATATAAAGCTGTTCGCAGGTTTTGTCGATTCTCGAAATAAAAATTACTGAAGCAACGATGAAATCTTACCAAACGAAAAACAAAGCGCGCAAATTTAAGACCAAGCTTCGCAAATATCGCAGCTATCCACGAAGTCACGTCAAAACTCTACCGACGTAGCGGTGCAGCTCAGTGACTAGTCGGTACCTTGCAAAATTAAGGATTGCAGCGCCATCTCTGAATGGCAAATATAACCTACCCATTGAGGGGAAAAAAAAATTCATTCAAAACAACGCGATAGTAGTTGCTTTTGCGTACGACAGATGCCACCACTCTCCTCGTGCCGGGCAATCAACTCGTCGGAAAATTTATATTTTTTCTAAACACAAATCCCCGCAAAACGTTTACCTTAATTGTGGCTTTCAATGCACACAGGAACTTGCTGCATGGTACGTTAACCAAGAAGTCTGTTCTCTCGAGAGTACTTGGTGCCAGCTTTATGCCAGCTTTACGGGCCTTACTCTGACGCGGCACATTCAAATAAATGTAAAACGCAAAAACGTTTTTTCTGAGATATCCCCTGGACATATTTTAATGAAATTTATTGCATTTGAGAGAGAAAGTTATATTCTAGTGACTGTTGGAAGTAGAATATCGATTTAGGGGGTGAATATCGTTACAATTATGTTTAAGAATTCGGAAGTTCGAAAAGAATAGAAGCAGGAAGTTTAAATATTCATAGCTCTGCATCAAGAACAGATATCGCGGTTCTGTAAACAGCATCCATTAGATCATTGAAAGCGGACAAATTCGATATGTCTTTTGACATCTTACGTGAATTTGTTACGTTGTTTACAAGGGTTCTGCAAAAGCTGTGTTTCCATCTTGTTAAATTTTTTGAGATTCATGTGTAACATAAAAATTTGTCCGCTTTGGACGTACTATTAGGTGTATCTCACAGAATTGTATTATAATTTTTCCTTGATGAGTTACAGAGTTGTAAACTTGATAGTATCGTTTTTTGAAAATTTTCGATTTTCACCAATTTTTAATAAAACATTCACAAACTAAATAAAAGAAATAGAAACCAACAGTCACTAGATCTTACGTTTTTCTTTTAAGTGCAACAAACCTCGTCAAATTTGGTTCAGTGGTTGCCAAAAAAAACGAATTCTCCGTTTATATGTATTCAGATAGGAGCACCCGAGCTAAAGCTTCCTCTGAAGAGTATCAGGTTCCCATTTCACTCACTACATACGTAGGGCTTCGTATTAATATAATTATTAATGTACTTTTCTTATCTAAGGAACACTTTTACCCGTTGCGCTATAAGTGTGAAAGGAAACTCACTTTCAAACGATGACCAACTGTTACACAATGATTCTCGCCTTCTTTGGCGTAAGCGTTATCTCCTCCACTCATTTTCTGTGGAAATTTATTTCACGAAAATGCAACCGACACGGCAACTGTCATATCACAACTCTTTTTATTCTGCACAACGAAAATGTGTGCTGTTGCTCTTCGAGCGCCGTCCCTATGTAACCTCTCTCTCTCTCTCTCTCTCTCTCTCTATATATATATATATATATATATATATATATATATATACGAGAACTAAGGGGGTTAGCCGAGGGGCCCGGTTTTTATTAGTCATATCATAAGATGCCAACAAACACTGACACCAAGGACAACATAGGGGAAATTACTTGTGCTTGATAAATGAAAATAAAGAAACGATAAATCAATGGAAATTAAAGTGGAGGAAAAACAAGTTGCCGCAGGTGGGAACCGAAGCCACAACCCACAACCACACACACACACACACACACACACACACACATTATATATATATATATATATATATATATATATATATATATATATATATATATATATATATATATATATATATATATATATATATATATATATATGTATAACGTTTTTGCTTGACATACTCACAAGACAGTAATTCCCGTACGTATGAGCACTAACAAGGTTTTGTTCTTACAATTCAGGCCTATAGCAAATTCTGACTGTGCTGTGCACTGCAAAAGTCTGCTGATTGCTCACTACGCATAGAACAATACTTTAATCAAATTGCGTCAAAATGACAATGCAATAAAGCAGCTATACGTTGTAATTTGTCACTGTGCAATCCTATTCCTTGTCCCAACTTCTTGGAACATCATATATTGAACACCAAGCTGCAGTCAAGCTAAAGCACTCTAAATTAAACTCAACTATAGCTGAAAAAGATATCTTAGCTTAATACACTTCTAGAACAGAATGTCTGTGTACGAGATCTGACAACAGTGCCCTCTGTAGGGGTTAATCTAGAGCCTCTCTGCATCGCGAAATGTATGTGGAACAAAACACGGAAGGCAGCGACATCTGGCACGTACAAACTCCTTTTCAATGCACTTTGCTGCATACTTTCAATCGTCCATAACATGTCTAAGGATGCATGTTTCTCAGCTAGAAGATTTAAGTGCATTGGGTACTTGATTTGGCGATGCCTAATTTACTAAACTTTCCGCTAGTTTAAGAGCACGTTTACTAAAGGCAACGCAAAGCACAGGCAGCCTTAATCATTATTTATATTTATTTATAAGTACCTTACGTGCGGCATTCTGTAAAGGGGGCAGTGCAGAAAATACATGCATAAAGATCAAAATACATTGGCACCTAACAAAGTAAAACATCTATTAGTGCAGAAAGAAGCGAATGAACCCAATAACTTGACAAGATCGACAATAAAAGCAAGGGAGCAACAATTGCATTCAAAGTTGAAGAAAAACGGAAATTAAACGCAACAATGAACAAAAAAAGGAGAAGACTACGTAGAAAAAAGAAAGCAATTTTAGCTCAATGGCAACACTGCTACAGAGAATAAAAATGATATTCGATGAATACAACAATCACCGAAGCTGCAACGCGATTTGTCGATGTCACGGCAATATATAGTGTTAGAAAGGCGGACACAGACATGATCAGGAATATGACGAACGTGTTCCATCTCGACATTGTGAAGGGAACACTAATGTTATAGAAAACTTTTCTGAATTGGTCTCTCAACCAGTGCACCGATTTTATATGACTAACCGCGAGATTTGGAAGCGTGTGTCTTGTTTAGAGGCAACAGTGAGGTATTAGCGGCCAGCAGGTAACAGAAAATACTTCAAATCGTAGGTCTAAATATTTACTAAAACGATAATGCATTATGTAATGTTTCAAACGTTCTATTAGCGGATGCAAAAAGCAGACGGCACATATATGTGTCATTTACTTAACATATTCCAAGGGACGGCACAAATACAGAATGGCATCTAAAAGGCACGGAACACAAAATTAGTTCTTTTTCTTGAAGCACGACGTGTGCTTTTGTGTATTTCTTGTGAAATCTTTTTGATGTTACTAGCCTTACTATTCTCAAAGTGAATTGTTTTGGCTTGTACATATTCCCCCTTGCTATTCCCACTTGTTTCTGCTTACATATCAATTAGGACTGGGTGTGGAGTGGAGAGGGCATAACTTTGAATTGATTTATTGGGTATGTCGCCAAATTTCCGTATGCATGGCAGCTGATGAACCTGGTAATAGATTATGACTATGGTATTTGTAAACTGTATGAAAATGGATACACTGTGTGTCAGTGTGCGTAAAAGTGCGAATAAATTGAATTGAAATTGAATTGACGCAACGCTGACTACCAAGTGAGCGTTCCATTAAAAAGAAAGGGAAAAAAAAACCCGTTTAATATCTTAGAGATTAAATCAGCTCTGTTGCTACTTTTTCGCGTTTGTTGACTTCTGTGTACACATATAGTTGTTTCCACAGTATGAGGTCACTTGGTAGTCAGCGATGTCTCTAGTGTTTCCTTTAGCCGATGTCGCGTGTTCGCGCGGTTTCTTCCCCGCGTATTGGCAGGAAGCAGGCGACAGTGAATTTCCGTAACGCAATTTGACGGGCAAACATTGAAATGCAATATGCCTATGTACAACTCTACCGACGTTTTTTTTTTTTTAGTTTGCCGCATATACACTTTTCGTGGCTCATCAAACAAGCACCATGTCTCTTAAGCTACGTTATATTAGATATGCTTTTCTCCTTATTCGCAAGTTCTTTTTCTTAGTAACTATTTTATGCGCTACTTAAGTACCATTTCATTCATTACATTTTTGCTCCACATGATTTTCTTCGTGGACTACACTTCGTTGTGCTGTTGTATCGTCACTGCTGAAATAGAACGAGCACTACGTAAAATAGTACGTGGGGTAAGATAATATGTACAGAACGATAGAAATAAAATTGCATCCACGTCGGGAACACACAGGCAGGGTTCAAGAGAGAAAGAAATTGCATCGCCACTTTTGCTTGTCTAACCTGGCCCTCTTTTATACGCTCATGCACTATTTCTAACGTTTCCAGAGACTTTAGAGGCGTTCAGAAACTTCCTCGGAGCCTGCTTAGCGTTCCCGCGAAATCTCTGCCGACCACAGAGCGCCAAGAACTTGAACAATCTTCTTGAACGATAACTTGAACATTATTCTTACAAATACTGTATTTTCCTCTTTGCTTAAAATTGCCTTGGTGGATTATTTCTTTTCCCCATTTATATTCGCTTGTCTCTTCTACGACGTTTCGTCGCAGCTTTACTCCTCCTCCCAACACGATTCCGGTTTCTTTTACCTGCCCAGCGCATTTCATCAAATGTGGAATTAATAACCTGTACCTGAAGTGCCATCAACTGTCGCAAATTATAGTCATTACCGTCATATATCGACGGTTTCCTTTAGGCTTTTTAATACGCTCTGCTCGTTGCTAGTTCTCGTCTCTCATGTAATGGATGTTCATGTCCCGCGCCTCACAGTCCAATAATTTCTCTTTCATGGTTCATACGTTGCGGTTAATACCTCGCGGTCACTACCGACACGACGGATCTCTTTATCTCCTTCGGCGATTTTATTACTACATATTTTTTTTTTTTTTGTACGAAGCATCCCGCATTGCCCGACTTCGACGCCACAGATATCCATCCGGTATCCCATATCATGGTGCACTGGTGCCACAGGGTGCCCGAATATGGCTCGCACTCATCGAAAAGTTCTTGCGCGAGAACTGTTCTTATGAGCGACGTCATCCAATGGCGGTAGGGAACATAGTATTTGCGCAGACTAACAACAGCAAAGAGAACTTGCGTGCAAACAAGTTTATGGATGCGGCTGTAGGCGGTCGTTGAAAAGCTCCCATTTACTCATCTCTTCATTTTACATTTTACTTTTCTTTTTACTTCGACAGCCTCAAGTAACGTATTAAATTAAACCGCGAGTTTTTATATGCGAGTCCCGACAACGCCATGGTAGCGCCATTTCTCGGGCGCCGTTCTCACTGCGCGTTTTCAGTTTAGGAAAACATCGCCTAGGTGGCGCCACCAAACCCATAGTTTCCAGCAGGCATTGATTATGCAGCCCGCTGGAAAGCGCGTTCTGGCTCGTGAGGGCTTCAACAAATTGTGGAATTTCACAAAGCTAGGTTAATTAATTTCAGCTTAATTTCACAATAGCTGTGCCTTACCAGTACTCACCTACGGGGCAGAAACCTGGAGTCTTACGAAAAGGGTTCTACTCAAATTGAGGACGACGCAACGAGCTATGGAAAGAAGAATGATAGGCGTAACGTTAAGGGGTAAGAAAAGAGCAGATTGGGTGAGGGAGCAAACGCGTGTTAATGACATCTTAGTTGAAATCAAGAAAAAGAAATGGGCCATGGGCAGGAGATGTAATGAGGAGGGAAGAAAACCGACGGTCATTAAGGGTTACGGACTGGATTCCAAGAGAAGGGAAGCGTAGCAGGGGGCGGCAGAAAGTTAGGTGGGCGGATGAGATTAAGAAGTTTGCAGGGACGACATGGCCACAATTAGTACATGATCGGGGTTGTTGGAGAAGTATGGGAGAGGCCTTTGTTCTGCAGTGGGCGTAACCAGGCTGATGATGATGATGATGATGATGATGATGTTGCAGATATTGTAACGCGGAAGTTCGTTGTCTATTAAAACACAAGCATAGGCTCGTTGATACTTGCTCAAAAGAAGGGAGGTTGTCCATGTCTGGACAGAGACTGAAGAAAGAGGGGTCGAATTCACAATGCTCCTTGTACGTTAGCGCTCTTGCGCATTGGCTGACCACCTTCATAAATTATATACTCAGCATCAGGAGCTACTGGAATTGCTTCTCCCGAAAATTTCTAGCGAAAGAGCTTTCTGCGAATAGGGGACCAATATAATGCCTACACGAGAAACCAGAAACATTACGTGAATAGATTTCTTTTGCATTTAAAGAAAACACAGAATGGTTCGTCTTTAATGATCAGATTGTTAGTTTAGTATAATTTGTGCGTGTCAGAAATTGAAACAATGGTTACAAGGTTCGAGTTCAGATTTGAGAAGCAAATACCTTGTTTTGTAAAAACTATTTGCATAGTTTCTAAATATGTGCGTTATATTTGCACAATAACAAAGTGCGTTATGATTATATTTCAATGTTCACAATATCTTTGGTACATCTTTACGGGCTCGTAAATGATGGCTTAAAAAACTTGACACGTCGCCTCATAAAAAACTGCCGGCAGATCCCACGCACTGTGGGAATCGATGATATGCGAAGCAGTTAACCACGTTAACGAAACGGCCATGAGAGCACCAAGACGTAGGCGGCTGTTTCATGACCTACATGACACGCATGTCATGACATTCATGTCACGATCTGTCGTTTATGTTCGTCATAAACGCTCTTGTCATACTACGCCAATTTTGGTACATATGTAAAGACGTAGGCGGCTATGCATGACCTACCTGACACGCATGGGATGACATTCATGCCTGTAATTTATGTTCGTCATAATATGTCAATTTTGGTACATACTAAGTTAACGAAACGACCATGAGAGCTTCAAGACGTAGGTGGCTCGATAGATAGATAGATAGATACTGTCAAAGTGGCAAATGTTCACCAAGAAATGCTTCGCATTTATATGCACCGCTTACTGCGCGCGACAGGGCCGTCGCAAAGCAAACGCGTGAGGCGTGTGGCATAGCAGCAATTCGTTTATACAAAACTTGGCGCGCGCATCTCATAGCTGGTAATGAAGAAATACGAAGTAAAGGGACGCGTTCCAACAGTCACAGCATGCGTCACAGACGGTTCTACCAATGAAATAGACACGCGTTCTAACGCGTATAACAGGGGCGCTCTGTAGTGGTTTTCTCTCAGTCCTCAGTGTGAAGAACTGAGTGTAAAGACAGTATTGAAGGAGGAGAACAGCAATATCAACAGTGCAGAATTGAACTGGTATATGAGAAGATAGTATGACAGAAGAACGAAAACAAGGAGGAGAAAGTGCGGACAATTAAGGAAACCTTTCTTGTAAAAACAAAAATAAAACAAAAACTATTACCTGCGTAAATTTAGAACACGTGAATACATGTGCTTATGGGTAGGTTACCATATGACATGCTATGCTGAGGGACATTTACAAATCTAACGCTTCGAGATATCAACCCAAGGTTGGCTGTACGAGTTTTTTTTTCTTTTTAATATTACACGCAAAAGAAAAAAAAACGCTTGTGATTAATCAACACGACTTCTTGCTAGGATGTGCTATAGGCGTCAAATGGAACGCGAAAAGCGGAGCATCATGCCCGAAGCACAACTGAAGCGACGCGACGTCGAGCAGTCAACACTATTGACAGACGCACATCAGGTTTGACCACACGGTGCGGTCATGCTTGCCATATATATATATATATATATATATATATATATATATATATATATATATATTTATATATATATATATATATGTATATATATATAACGTGATATCGTTACGGGCCCCGGGATGCAGAAAATCTGGTGTCGGTATCGGCGTCGGCGTCCAGAGCCGGCGTCCCCGTGAGTGAAAATTCGCGTATTTATTTAGCCATATGTATATGCCACGCCTTGCTATATATGGCATGCGGTACATACAGGTTATAGTGCCGCACCATTCCATCACTTATGTTGCTCATGCTTTGTCTTACATTCTTGACAAAGTTA
Organism: Dermacentor variabilis; assembly: GCF_050947875.1. Lineage (NCBI taxonomy): Eukaryota > Metazoa > Arthropoda > Arachnida > Ixodida > Ixodidae > Dermacentor > Dermacentor variabilis. The sequence continues at coordinate 100,069,805 of NC_134576.1, forward strand.
TTCAACAGAAATTTGAGAACGACAGCCCACAAACACATTTAACCTAACAAAGCACAGACAGCGCATGCCTTTTATGTTCAATCTAAGACTTTCATACCAAAAGTGCGAAACAATAACAGCAAACTAAATATGGTGTAATTTTTTTGGGCGCGGCTTTGCACTACCTCCGTGATGGGCCCACGCAAGAGGCCGCGTTTCTACCAGAA